>NC_058410.1:32953829-33263057 GCF_002201575.2 Neomonachus schauinslandi
CACACACACACACACACACACACACACACACACACACACACACACACGCTTTCCTCTCTCCCTCCTTCCCTCCCTCCCTAACATTTTAGACATGCATTCCTGGGTTTCCTGCAGTCAGAACATTGACCCCTCATATGTTTTGATTTTACTTAGCATAACGTTTACTGGGGAACCTATCTCTAAGTTCTGTTGGAAACTGTACCATGGACTTCAGTATTTCTAGCTGGGTGTGTTATTCACCTGATAGACTTAGGATGGGAGTTCATGTTGGGAAGAATGATTGACCTGAAACTTATTTGCCAGGCAAAAATATTATTTCTCTTGGAAAAAATTGTGATTTTCAAATAGATGTCACGTGTCACTTTGCATTTTAGGGAAGAAATAATACAGGATGGCATGGGGTTGACCATTTGGGTATTCAAATACATAGTGCAGAGAGGCACTGTAAAGGAAGTTTCCAGTTTATGAACAGGTTGTCTGGACATGCCATACATCAGCAAATGATTTATTTGGAAAGTGTGCTTTCGTATAGAGACAATGTACAAATGATTACATTTCCAGGTCGATTTGTGAAAGTCCATAACTTACGTTTTTGAACTGAATTCTGGGTGCTCGGAGCAGGTTGGTAAAGACAGAATTTCTACCTCCCTTTCTTAACTCAGGCCAAAATTGTAAACCTCTTTCCCCCCAGATTATTTTCCTATTTCTTGGTACTTTTCTCCCTTAGACTTTCTTGTTCCTACTTTCACGATGATATTACTCTTTTGCAGTGTAATACAAAAAAATGTTATGTTTCCTGCCTACTTTTTCTCCTTCTAGAATAATTCCTCAATTGTAGCAGACTTCTCAGCTCAGTAAGGAAAAGATCAGTGATTTGAGTGAATGACTTCAATGTGTGAATGATTGATTACCTGTACTGCCTTCTAAGAGATATTTGCATTTTAAAAGAAAGCTCTTCTCTCTAAAGAATCCTAAGTGGTGAAATTTCACTACTGAAGCCAATTAAGGCAGTTTGTGTGGGGGGGCTAGAAGGCTGGATTTGTGGCATCTTTGGGTCAGGTGGACACAGTGGTGGTAAGGTAGCCTTTTGGGGAGCATGCCTCAGAGCTGCATTAATCCAAACACTTCCTGACTTTCTTGCTTCTGAATCCCTATGTTTCTCTCTGATAACCTCAGTTTTTCTCCTTATATAGTTGAGTTAATTTATGTGTATGTGTATTTTAAGTCAGGCAAAGTCTTGAAGATTCACCCAGCCCCCTCTCCCCCCCCAACTTGGTGAACAAAGACCTTGTTGTCACTTTTTCTTTGGTTTTACTTTAGTTTGTTAGTCACCCATCAGGAATAAAAAACTTTTTTTTTTATTATGTTATGTTAATCACCATACATTACATCATTAGTTTTTGATGTAGTGTTCCATGATTCATTGTTTGCATATAACACCCAGTGCTCCATTCAATACGTGCCCTCTTTAATACCCATCACCAGGCTAACCCATCCCCCAACCCAGGAATGAAAAACTTTTAATGGGGAAAAATGTCAAGCTGAATGGAAACACCGTTGCCTCAGATCAATGTTTAAAAACTGTGCTATCTCAAAATGAAACATATTTTTTTTCTCAGATTGCCCAGAATTGCTTGTCATTGAATTCAAGAATCAGAAATTCAGATGGTGAGGTATAAAGGAAATTTTTGTTGCTAAGAAACTCAAGACCTCTCTTTTTGCATCAGATCCGTTGCCCTCCATTTCACAGCTGTCATAAAGTCAATATTTAAGCGATTAAGATTATTCTGCATTACACCTTGACTTGCACTTTGGTCCGTTATTTAAAAAAAAAAAAAAATACGTTAAGCACTCCTGGCCGGTAGAGGTAAGAACAGTTTCCTTGGGCCTGGTTTTGATGAGCTCAGATCTACATATGGTCTGGGTTCAGGTGGGTGTCTTGTGTTTTTCCACCTGGAGATCTTTTTATTTCAAAGGTAGCTTTCAGGTAGAGTTGTCATTAAAGATTGTCAGATAAATTGTATATTACCAGGCTCTGTGAACCAGTCCTTTTTTAAAGGGTTTGAAGTGAAAACTTGAACTCGATGCATTATGCTGTGGGTTCTGGCTTTTGTATCTAAGCCTTTGAAAGGGAGGAAAGGGGGAGTATAGTGCATTGGATGTTGTGATAGATTGAAAGCTAGCGGTCTTGGGGTGTGAGGCAGACAGTCTTACTCAGGCAGAGGGGATCTCTTGGTGACCTTTGTATCAGCCTTGTCTCATGGTCAGAATCCTTGGTTGAGCTTTTTACAAAGAGGAGCACAGAGGATTTTTAGGGCAGTGAAATTACTCTGAATGGTACTGCAATGGCAGAGACATGTCATTATGCATTTGTCCAAACCCATAGAATGCACAACACCAGGAGTGAGCCCTGCTGTTAACCATGGACTTGGGTAATAATGACTATGTGTCAATGGAGGTTCATCAGATGTAGCAAATGTACCTGGGGGGGGGGATGTCGATAATGGGAGAGGGTACACAGTTGTGGGGCTGGAGAATTTATGGGAAATCTCTGTACTTTCTCAATTTCTATGAACCTAAAACTGTTGTAAGAAATAAAATCTGATACAAAAATGAAGAAAACTACAGATGTCCATGTGTCACCTTTTGAAGATGCTGATTCAGTGGTTTTGATGCCAGGCTTAAATCTGTGCAGCCCGAGTTAAGAACTGCTTGGAAAGGCTGTACCGTCCTGTCTGCCGGGCACTTCGTGCAGAGTATCTGCTCCCCAGGGAGAGGGGCAATTCATAAATTAGCTCCTTGTTGAAATATTATGGCTGGCGAGGTATTTTTGTCTAGTGGCAGGAAAGTGAGTGGAGTAGAGACCCTCCACTGAGACTGCAGGAGGTCTTAAGTGTCTGTCTGGGTTCACTCGATAGCCTTTTCCTCACTATGATTTGTGGCTGAATTTGTCCGGTTAGGATTTGCTTTGAGCAATGCTCTGCATATAGTAAAGGCTTGATAAGCACTAGCTGCAGTTGTTATGTTTTAAAACCCTGATTGTTTTTTCAGGATCCTACTATTTTTCTTGTTCTTGATGAACATACTAAAATCCCATGCCTTGGATAAATTCCTGATAATATTTTTATATTTTATCAATAATTTAGTGACTTGGAAGGCCCATAAGGGAAATATACACCACTTATATATTCACAATGACTTTGTCAATTAAAGAACTTCCTTAGACTCTAAACTTCAGTTAGTACTTTTACAAGTAAGAAAAAACCCACAAGATTTAAAAACAATACACTTTATCTTGAAATTTTGAATAAACCAATGCCTAGTGTCCAAGGCCTTCTTATTGGAGAGTCAGGAGACATTGTCCATAACCAGTTGGGTTAAAAAAAGAGGTCAAAGATGAATTCCTTTATTTTACCACCAAAATAAACTAGAACTCTAGGAATAGAAATATAGTTGGATTTTGCATAGGAGAAATTGCAGGCTATATTCACTTAGAGAAAATAGAGATTGAGATGATTCTTCCTCATACACTATAATACCATTTCATTAAACTTTTATTACAAAAGGAAGGCATTTAAGGACCATGAATGAATGGGTTGAATGAATGGCTGAGCAATTGACAGATGTTAGAACTGACAGGAGCATTTATTATTTTCATCTGGTTAAAGTGAAAAAATAAGTAAAATCCCTTGCATAAAATTTGTGTGCAGATATTTACATTTCATCAACAAATAGGGTTTGTGTAACAAGCTTCAAGATCCACTGCTCTGGGGCTTTTGTGAGGTTTTCTGCATCTCCGTTTCAGGGCGTGGCTTTGGGATTACCACCCCCTCACTGGCCAGCCCACATGCTGGTGAGAGGAGCGGGCCTGCTATGCACTGTGGAGGTAGAGATCTTCCGAGGGGGTGCTCTCTGGTCACTGAGCGATTCTTGTGTCCTGAAAACTGATGAAAACCTCTGGGTTGCCAGAAATAAAAACTGCAACCACCTTAGAGATACAGAATGTGATTGTGGATGAGGGATTAAAGATTCAATGTTTTATCTTTAAGGCTGAAAAGTAAGCATTTATTTGCTTTGGGAGGAAAAAAGGCCAAGTCCATAGACTCGAATTTGTGGTTGATGGTGTGTTTTGTTTGTTTATAATATTGGTAGCAGGATTTTGTTGTTTTTGCTGTTTCCCACACAGTATAAAGATGAATCCTATTTTTCTATCTCGTCTGCAATCTAAATTTACCTGGTTGCTTCTGAGTTGAATTGTATGCTCAGTTAAGAATTCTGAAATGTGCACATGTGCCCTCTCTCAAAAAAAAAAAAGGCTGCTACTAAAACAAAAACAAACACTAGGCCAGAATAGCTGGCACAATACCCTTGAGTAACTACATCCTGCAATAATTTCAAAGGAAACCCTAGCATAGAGGCTCACCTTTGTATTTCTGGCATCTAAAACTACATTATTTTATGTTGTTCATGTCCACATCATGCAGAATTTGCTCCGTGTTTATCCTAATCCCTGAACCCTGTGTAATGGAAAAGAAGAGATTTTTATAATGGTCTGTGAGAGGTTTTTTCCCTTTCTTTCCTTTTGTAGCCTCATCTTGAAGGAATACTACATAAGAAAAATTTCTTATATTTTATGGTGATTTATAAGAAACCTACATGCTACGTAATCTTGATAATGCATGTTTATCTATCTATGGATGTGTGTGTGTATGTATATATATATATATATATAGTTTCCCTGTTCACTAATGAAAGAATTTGAAAACTTTTTCATTCTATTCAAAATAAGAAAGATACATATCTGTATATAATGTATGTATATTTGTACACATTTTATACACATATATATAATATACACACATCCTTTTGAGTAGTTGGAGAAACTTTTTCAAACTTAATTCTTATTAATTATCAGGGAAACTTAAAAACCTTTTTTTGCTGCAAATGGCTCATTTATTTCTGGAATTTACATTTTCAACACACACACAATAATTAGATATGGTGTCTTCCTTTATATTGGGGTTTGAATGAACCGGAGGTGTATCGACAGCTCACTCAGATTGGTAGGAAAAGATTGATCTGGAAAATGATGGCCTTAGACTATTTGAGAGCTCTCTTCCTCTTCTGTATGGTTTTCGTTGATTAGCCCCCCCCATGACAATGTATCAGTTGTTGCGTTTGCTCTTTGCATACCTTTCTTTCCTTGGCCTTTTATATTTGCATAGTGTAGTTTAGAGCTAGTGCAAAATACAGAGCTCGAGGGCTGTCATGTATGGATTGCATTGTGCGCTTCCCAGCACCGTGTCCTCGGCATACAATAACTACAGTGTGGAGGGGCCTACACGGAGACAGCGGTGGGGCTTTACACAGTGCCAGTAGGGTGTGGCGGCCGCTGCAATCTGCCGGGTAAGCAGATGCACAAATTCCTCCAAGTTGAGAGGCCTCCAGAAATGTCATGTTTTGGCCTCCGTCGTGAATGCCACAAATAACAGCAGGCTCGGGGAACTTTGCTCAGCTTCTTAAATTCCAGCCGGCCTTCCTTCAGCTGGGTCTGCCATAGATGGCTTTGTTTTGTTTTGTTTTAAAGGCCCCAAAAGTTAGTCTTCCAACCCTTAAATAACATATTTTAAACCCATCTAAATTGTCTTGTTCTTTTTTCTCTTTTGGATAGCTCTAATATATTATGCTTTTTTTTTTAAAGAAGAAAAAAAAATCTGATAACCTAGCAAGTAGACCAAAGGGCTTTTTTTGTTTAATTTTTCAGCCCATTGATTTTTATATTGCTGGTCTGTGCTATAAATGGGGTTAGGGAGAGGCAGATAGGGGAAAAGAGATTGTAAAGCTTGTTGGCATTTAATGTAGAAAGTAAGATTTCTCTTTGAAGTGCACTTGGCAAGTTTTATTAACAGTTGTATGGTTTTGGGGCGCCTGGGTGCCTCAGTTGGTTAAGCGTCTGCCTTCGGCTTAGGCATGATCTCAGGGTCCTGGGATCGAGTCCCTCATCCGTCGGTCCGGCTCCCTGCTCAGCTGGGAGCCTGCTTCTCCCTCTCCCTCTGCCGCTTCTCCTGCTTGTGTTCTCTCTCGTCAAATAAATAAATAAAATCTTAAAAAAGAAAACTGTTGTATGGTTTTGTTTAATTAACTTGGTGCTTTATTATTAGCATTGCAGTTGACACAGATTGTAGTCTGTAAAGATTCTAGTGTAAGAAGGGATACAAAGCAAAGACAAGCTTTCAGTTAGCAAGAGGAAATGACAGTGAAACTGCTGTCTGTTTTAGTGAAGGAATGTAAAGAGTCTATAAAACCTCACTGTCCCCTTCTGTGTGAAGGTGGGGCATGGCCTGCTCTTAAGAGAAAGAGGCAGATTCACCTTTCTGCTTTTGTCATTCCTCTAGTTCTCAAGAAGTGTTTGGAAATGTTCTAATTACTAAAGAAGAGTTTAAGTACACTGTAGAATTATGAAGATGAAATGTAGGTCTGTGGCTGTTCTTCTCCCAGAATGTAGTTGGCAGTGTGTGTTTGGTTTAGTTCCCTGAATAGCTATGGGTGGTAGTCCATGAGCTAGATCCGGGAGATTGCGTAAGACTGCTAGCCAGAGGCTTGAATTCTAGACTCAGCTCTGCCAGCTTTTTGGCTGGCATTATGGCACCGAGCCATTCCATCCAACGGATATATTTTGGCCTACTAGTGAGCTAGTTACTCAATGAAATGCTGCCCTAAGAGATGTTAAAGTAAGTAAGACATACTTTTTTTGCCTAAAGAATTCAGTCTCCAAACGTAGTATCAAAAAAGGAGTAGAATATAAGTGTAAGTACCATAAATGTGCAATAAAGTGCTTGAAGGAGAAAGATGAATATTGGGAGATTGGAATAATTTTCATAGGGAAGGAGAATTTGGAGATTTGTCTAGAGGTACGGTTTCAATAGTTAGAAATAAATCAAGGTAAAAAAGAAATTTAGAGTATGTCTTGGCCAGTCCACAATCCTCTTTATCTGGGGCAATACCCCAAAGTGCTATGACAACTAGTTGTACTGGTATCTTAGGTGTAAATAGTAAAACAAAATCTGTTTTTTGCTTGGTTAACAAATGTGTATTTGTAGTCCTTTCATGCAATAGAATCCAAATTGTTGTTTATTAAAAAAGTCAAAACAATGATAATAGGAGAAAATTGCCAGGGTGCCTGGGTGGTTCAGTGGATTGAGCATCTGCCTTCTGCTCAGGTCATGATCTCTCCGTCCTGGAATTGAGCCATGCATCGCCCCGTGTCGGGCTCCCGGTTCAGCAGGGAGTCTGCTTTTCCCTCTGCCTCCCCCCTCCCCTGCTCCTGTATGTTCGTTCTCTCGCTCTCAAATAAGTAAATAAAATCTTAAAAAAAAAAAGAAAATTGTCTTCCTGGATAGAAATATAGAGTACTAACGTTTATGGATATCACAGATGAGAATTCAGCTCTTCAAAAGAAATTCAGGAAATCAGTCTGAAAAGTAGGTTAAACTCTCTGTAACCTCAGTTTTCTCATTTGTGAAGTGAGATTGGATGAAATAAGTGTGAAAGTTCTTTAATCATATTTAAAATCAATTATTTTTAGAGCAACTCAGAAAGGTCCTGTGATTCAGTGGTCTTTTAATGAATGCATATAAGGTGTCAAATATTTTATTAAGCACTTTAAATACACCTCATTTAATTATTGCTATTATACAAGGAATATTTGTATTTTAAAGAGAAGAAACTGAGGAATGGTGAAGTTAAGTAACTTGCCTCCAGTTACATAACTGTTAAGAAGTAGGGCTGTCATTCAGATCCAGGTCACTGGCATTTTCCTGCAATATCTTTTCTAGTCTGGTTGAGAATCAGTGATTCTCATGAAAGATGGTACATACAAGAATCTGGAGGGGAGAAGGAATCATTTCAACTGGCATACCCCCACACATCTTTTTATATTACAATTACGAGTTGTGTGTTGGTTCCTGTCCCCTGAATGATGGGAATTTTCCTTTGTGGAGTGTGTTGTGAACAGAGTGAAGGCAAAGAGAAGTTGTGAGCCACTGGGTTCATATTGCTGACAGAGCATACTCAGGCAAGTTTGATTGCAGTTGAGTACTTATTAAATGTTCCATGTTACTACATTTTGTATGTAGTATTTACTATGGGATAATCTGATATATTTTCTTTATGAGAGAAGAAGAAATGTGCTATTTTGTTTGCCTTGTTGAATTAGCTTCCAAAAGCAGATCAGTTTTAGGTTGCTTAAGAGTAACTTCTCTGGGTTTTCTGTTATAATTTACTTTGGTCAATCCTTATTCTTTAGCTTATGTTTCTTTCCCTCTTGTCTTGATGGCTTTGCTGTATCGTTTTTAAAAATGTCAAAACCTTTTGAATATTAATGAGTCAGAATAATAAAATAATGGAAGAAAGTAATTGTAGAGTACTGGATTTCATTTTATGTGGCTAGAGACCCATGGAGTTTCCTTAATTTGAGAGTTTTAGGCATTAATCAGCCATTATCTTTAAAAAAAATTTTTTTTTAAGATTTTATTTTTTTTAGAGAGAGTGCTCATGTGCACGTCAGTGGGGAAGGGCAGAGGGAGGGGCGAGAGAGAGAATCTCAAGCAGACTCCGTGCTGAGTGCAGAGCTAGACGTGGGGCTCATCTCTCGACCCTGAGATTAAGACCTGAGCAAAAATTGAGTCAGATGCTTAACTGACTGAGCCACCCAGTCATTCCCATTATGTCTTTTAATGTTGCCTCTCACTTATTCTCTGTATTGTTTTCAATTAGTTTTTTTTTTAAGATTTTATTTTTAAGTAACCTCTACATCGTACGTGAGGCTTAAACCCACAACCCCGAGATCAAGCGTCCCATGCTGCACTGACTGAGCCAGCCAGGTACCCCTTCAGTTAGAATGAGGAGGTCTACATAGACTTTATCAGAATTTTGTCTTCTATGTCTGAAATTCTTTCATATTTTCCATCTTTCTTTGCTGTGTTCTGGGTAGTTTTTTAAGATCCATTTTCCAGGTCACTGGTTTTCTGTCTGTGTCAAACTCTGTCCATTTGGATTACAATTTATTGTTATAGGTTTTACTTTTAGATATTCTATTTGGTTCTTTTCAGAATCTGCTTTTTGATAGTTATTTCTTGATATTATATAATATTTATTTCTTTAAACAGGTAAAAAAGTGTTCTGTACTTGATAATTCCATTATCTACAGTCCCTGAAGATCTAATTTTGATACTGTGTCTAATACTCAATAATAGTAATTGGTTTCCTTGTGTGTGCTTTGATTTTTTGGTTATATTTCTTGGGATTTTATATCTGGGAATCATTTGCTTCAGCCAGACAGCTGGACATATCCAATTCTGAATCAGTTTAAACCAAATTCTCTTTTTTGGTATTTTTGAATCAAAAAGATAATGAGTAAACTGTGTGTGTGTGTAATAAATCATATTAATAAAAAATGTTAATGCCAGTCTCCAAATCTGCTTGTGGGCCAGATCATGGTAATATTTTTCTCCCTCATTTCTAGAGATGTGGTCTGTAAACAGTAATTCTGATGTGGAGTAAGTTAGTAAGTGTTGTATTAAAACAAGATAGTGCTTTATTTAGCCAAATAATTTTGGGAAACATCAGGTTGAATGATGGGAAACAAGTTTTTTTCATCATAGAACTCAGGATATCTTACATGCAAAGAGGAAGTTTGATGCATAGTAGTTAAGCAGAATTTTCCTTTATCCCACTCTTACTCCCCTTTCGGGGGATGTAGGTATATATATGGAACATCTCATGGGACTAGCGGGACCAGTGGAACATGCTTGCCTACTAGAAGTCTGCCTCCTGATACCCTTGGCTTCTGCTTATTGCCTTCTCACTGTCTTCACCTCTGTGTTTATACCACTCTGCTGTATGAGTGTGTGTGTGCGCGCACGCACACCTTATATTTAAACTTGCTGAGGGAAGATGTGATTGTATGTGGTAATCTTTATCCCCAGAGTAAGATATTGTCTTTGAGTAGAGCTATTGTATGAAGCTATCTCCTAGGCCTTTGGTTAGTATTCTTTGGACCAATTGGACCAGGTAGCTAGTTATTTCTAGAGAGGTAGATTCATAGGATTTTGTTTTCCCTTGGGGGACTTCCTTTTTATTTTCTGTCATTTGACTGTAACGTTTCCAGGACCATTATGTCTTATTTATCGTTGTTTTCATGACGTCTTAATAGAGGAACTGATACATATTAGATGCTAGATCAGTCTGTGTTGAGCCTTTTAGCTTGGAGGAACTGATACATATTAGATGCTGGATCAGTCTGTGTTGAGCCTTTTAGCCTGGCAAGCTCTGGCAGTCATCTGAGAGTGGAACAGTACACCTGGCAGTCATATTGGTTTGACCATTATGGATGGGTTACTTTTTTCATCTTACTATATATTCTCCAATATCTTTTGAAGAGAAATTGGCTCCATCAGATTCTAAAAACATCCGAAGTGAAAAAGAAGTTCTTTTGAATATGCTCTTTGTCTGCCTTGTGACAGAAATAATTTCCTTTCAGATTCATTTCAGATGCCACAGTCTTGATGAAGCTGTGGTTTTTCTCCGACCCCGTTACTCATCTGTTCTTGGTGTTGCCGTAGCCCTTGGTACATGCGTCTTTCAGTACATGTCCCACGGTTTTTGTGCATTTTTGTCTTCCAGCCAGACTTTGAGTTCATTGAGGGTGGAGATGCTGAATGGAAGCTAAAGTAATATCTGTGTGCAGTTAAGATCTAATCAAGCATTTAAAATATCTGTTTCTTGGAGAAGGGGAGGAGAGAATAGCAGAGAAGCAATCTGAGCATCTAGAAGATACTTTGGTGTTTGTTAGATGTGGGCTAGTGAAAGAACAGTTGCTAACAGGATTTAGCTGACCGAGTAAGGCACTTGGTTTGGCACTTTGAATGTACTGTCTCATTGGGTTAATTTGACCCTCACAGTGAGCTGTGAGATACTTGTGATTTCCTTTTACAGTTAAGGAGACTCAGTGGTTTGCTATCATCACGCTTGTGTAGTAATAGTAAAGTGCCTACAGGCTGTTCAGTGAAGGAGGGACTGGGTCTGACTCCAGCCCCTGTGTGGCTCCCTGTGTGCTGCCCAGCATACCAAAGTCAAATTGTGGTGGTGAGCTTTGTGCGTGTTTTTCTCTTAATCTTTTAGGGGAATTCTGTCCATGAGAGCATGTTTCTATTTTTGAAATGGAAACCAGTGAGAAAGTATGATTTATTAATAAGGTTTTACTCTAAGCCTATGTTGGAATATGTTTTCTCTTTGAACTGAGGTATGTGCTCATAGATGTTAGTTGTCTGAAATATCCTTTTTACCCTAATTTCAAATAGCATTATCACCAAATAGCATGACTCTCCTTTTGATTCTGTTAACATTTCTTCATGATATCTACAGCTAACTGGTTTCAGTAGTTTGCTCATTCAAAAGTAGTTGTCACATAGAGCCAGATGTTTTTAGAAATGGTAAGTTTGGGAGCTTTATCTGATTAAAGGTCAACTTCTTATATTAGCTTCTGTTGAGTTTTTAGTGTCTTCCTAAATAAGAAGATAATCTCTGCTTTATAGTAGATAAAATGTCCCCTGCGAGTCCTTTATATCTCATTGTAAATGCATAGGGGATGACGTCCAAGTAGATAGATGTGTCAGGAGCTATAGTTGATTGCTGTCTTTGCTATCTCAGATAAGGAAAGTTCCTAATTACAAAATGGATGCTGAAATTATAGCTATGGTCAGTCACTAGAAGCCTGAATAGGTTACATGTCATCTCATTAAAAATAAGTATGTTACATATAGTACACTGTAATGTTTTCTCAGTTGACTCAGTAAGTATTTTTTGACCACCTATTATGATGGGCAGTTTTCTACTCACTGAACTTTCAGAAGTAAACAATGTTGTTGAAATTAATGTCTGAAAATTCACTAATTCTATCTTAAATTATTGATTATCTCTAAAATATTCTTTGGGGCACCTGGGTGGCTTAGTCAGTTAAGTGTCCTACTCTTGATTTCCACTCAGGTCATGATCTCAGGGTCGTGAGATTGAGCCCTGTGTCGGGTTCCGTGCTGAGCGTGGAGCCTGCTTAAGATTCCCTCTTTGCCTCTCCCTCTGCACCCTTCCCCCGCGCATGTACATGCACACACTGTCTCTCAAAAAAAATTCTTTGCTATTATTTGTAACTATATCTCTTCACATCTACTCCAGGTTCCTATAAAAAAGAGACCATAGATTTTACTGTACATTTAAGAAAGCCAGCTGTCATGCTTTGAGTTCCCTTCTCATAAAGTTAAAGTACCTCTAAACTCAAAGTTTTAATTATATAGGCTAATAATTTCATGCAGATCAAATAATGAAATTTAGAACCATTCATTGTAAATGCTTAAGCCAAAATCTCGTGTAGGCGAAATTAGTCACTTTTCATGTTACAGAACTCTCCAGTTTCTAACAATAGGAGCCAATAGTGATTAAGCACTATGTGCCACACACACTGTTCCAAGCTCCCGTATGTATTACAGCTCATTTAGCACTCACTACACCCTGTGGTGGCTTCTATTACCCCATTTCACAGATGTGCAAATTAAGGCAAATAGAAGTAAAGTGTCTTGTCCTTAGTCACATAATTTGTAAATAATGGAAATGTATGTGTAACTTTGTCATTTGGAATCCAGAATTCAGTACTCTTCCTTACTACTCTCTTTTATGTACTTTGAATATGCAGACATATTTTAAATGTACTTAATTTTCTGAATCTCTAGTGATACAGTGAAGGTACAGTGCTGGCTATGTTGAAATAATCTGTTGCTTTTTCCTTCTTCCCTCTACTATTTGGTGTAATTCTCTTCTTCTTCTTCTTTTTTAAAGAAACATTACTATAAAAGGTTTAATAATGAAAGTTCCAGATTCTCCTTTGCACGTCTTTTAGGCATGAGTTTTCCACCTCTGCTTCCTCTTTTCCACAAAGAGGAGGAAGAAAAGGTCCGAGGATAGAAACCAGCCTTTGAATTGAGTTTCTCTGAGACTATCTTTTGCAATCCCTTATCAGAGTTGTACTTATTTGAATTGAAATGTCCTTCATATCTTATTGCATTGTTTAAGATACATCTTTGGGAGACATTAATTTCCACACAGTGGATGAACGAATGAGTATCTATTTTGAGAGTGTAAGGGCATTCATCTGGAGGATGAAAATGTCTGAGGGCGCATTCAGTTTTCACGTGAGGTCCAGTGGCTGCTTATATCCATGTGGGGGTAGGGAAAGCATGTGTCTGACCTGACCTCACAGTTGGGCCTGCCCAGGGTGTGCATCTTAATTAGGAATGAGTCACCACTTTATGTTTTGCCATTGATTAGACAATGAGCTTTTCTTTTGTAGCTGCTAAAGGCTTTTACATCTCTGTTGATAGCAGTTTTTTTTTAGGTATTTTTTTTTTAAGATTTTATCTAAGAGAGAGAGAGAGCGAGAGAGAGCTTGAGCTGAGGGGAGAGGAAGAAGCAGGATCAAATAGCCTGACGTGGGGCTTGATCCCAGGGCCTCAGGACCATGACCCAAGTTGAAGGCACACGCTCAACCGACTGAGCCACCCAGGGACCCCAGCAAAACAAAAACAAAACAAAATAAAGTATTTAAGGCAAAAGTATGTTACATCCTTGGAGGCAACTGATTTTATTCTCCCAGTTCCATTACCTTGTATCTTAAAATTTTGTTCTGAAGAGTGAATGTCTCATCATTCTCAAGAAAAAGCTTAGCTTGAATTGAAAACAATTTTTTTTCCTATTCTACCAATATCATGGAACAGAAATCAAACCTAAGTACCGATGGGATAAATCATGTTAGGATACAGTGAAGACTTGGGCCAAATGATTTTCCTGGGCGAGTATACCTTATAGAAAGGACATAAGCTACCTTGAGGAATTGAGGGAGGCAGTTTGGACATATTTCTGTACTATTTTAAAAATAAATGAACTCCTAGCACCTTACTTTTTGAGTCCTTTTTATATTTTTGTAGAGTAGGGAATAAAGCATAGAGCATTTGATCATGCTTTCATTCTAGAATTTATGCTTTGTATATGTGCTGCGGGGAGGGAGGATTCTAAAGTGAAAAAGTTGTTAATCACTCTTGTATTATAAAAGATTGGGAAACAAATATATTATGCTAAATAATGTTATCCGATGTGAAGTCCTTTATTTACAGTACTCATGGAATCTTTAGTGCTTGAGAAGTAAAGATACCATTTCTTTTCCCGCAGAAACGTGCGAAGGGACAAGTGTTATTTGACAAAGTGTGTGAACATCTCAATCTCCTGGAAAAGGACTACTTTGGACTTTTATTTCAGGAAAGCCCTGAGCAGAAAGTAAGTGAAATGATTTCAAGTTCATGTGTATCTTCTTAGAAAAATACTGTATTTTTTTTCTTAAGCAGTATAAAATTTTGCTTTAAAATGATTTATGATGTATTTTTATATTCATTGTAGAAATTTGGTAAATATTAAAAACCTGTGCAGAGAGAATCACTTATAACTTTTTGCTATTGTGTGTATGTCTTTCCACTAATACTGTAAGCAGACAGAATAGAATGTTTTATTCTGTGTTAATTATTAGAGACTGAAAGAACTGATTTAAAAATTTTTTATGTTGAATTTTTAGCTCTTGAATTCACTTGTATGCTAGTACTTAAGCATGCCTAAAAAGCTGGGAAGGAAGCATATTGGAAGGAATGTCAAGAGTACCGATGTATATTTATCTGGAGGCTTGGGAGGGCGCGTTTGCCTTGCTGTACAGACTGTGGTGGCTGTGTGGGGTGAATGTGGTCTTTGCCCTGTTGTTGGGTTACTGGGAGGCAAAAAAGGAGGTGGGTGTAGGACGGAAGGGTAAAGGTTTGGTCCTGTTGCACCCTAGAGTGAAGCCCTTTTAGGTCTGTTCGATTGTGGCTGTGGACAGACTCGCTGAGATGGTGCTGTCTGAGGAAGGGATGAGGAGCTCTCTGATCCTCTTTTATGAGGGGACTTACTATACCCTAATTCATGAGGGCTCCACCTTCATGACCTTATCACCTCCCAAAGGCCTCACCTCCAAATATTGTCACATTGGGGATTAGGTTTCAACATATGAATGGGGGGGGGGCCTCGCACATCCATTCAGTCTCTAGCACCCTTCTCCTTGTTAAGAAAGGACTGTTCCTCTTCTACTTGACTTTTGAGTAATGGGATGTAACTGTGGTGAAGATACTGAGTGTAGGACGGAAGGGTAAAGGTTTGGTCCTGTTGCACCCTAGAGTGAAGCCCTTTTAGGTCTGTTCGATTGTGGCTATGGACAGACTCGCTGAGATGGTGCTGTCTGAGGATGCCCTCCCCAGCACCTGGTCACAGGGAAAGAAGTTCCTTCCTTGTATCTAACATTTATGTCACAGTCGATAGAACAAAATAGTCAGTAGATGCACATAGGTGGTGAAGTTTATTTGCCCACATGCTGTCATTGTTTATATGTCCTGGTAATGAAATACAGGGTATTAAGGGTAATAATTACATGTAAATTAAGTTTTCTCAATTTGCCTAGTCTTAAAGCTTTGATACTTAATTGTTGGTTTAATTCCACACTTAAACGAAAGACAATGAAATTGCATGCCTGCCTGCAGAATAGTATGCAAGTGTTCTTATTAGAATCCTGTTTAGAATGCTTTTCTCAGAAGTAGTAACATATTAGATATTCGACTAAGTAAACTAGGTGCTCTTTTTAGACCTGAAATTAAAAGGTGGTCTTGATAATATTTCTAACCATGTGCCCTTCTGCTGGTCCTCAAAACTGTCAAAGAGAGGGGTGCCTGGGTGGCTCAGTCGTTAAGCGTCTGCCTTCGGCTCAGGTCATGATCCCAGAGTCCTGGGATCGAGCCCCACGTCGGGCTCCCCGCTCAGCGGGAAGCCTGCTTCTTCCTCTCCCACTCCCCCTGCTTGTGTTCCCTCTCTCGCTGTGTCTCTCTCTGTCAAATAAATAGAATCTTAAAAAAAAAAAAAAAAAAAACTGTCAAAGAGAAAGTGATGGGAATTTGGCTATCATTATCCACTTTTTCTGAGATTACATATGGGGAGGGTCGTAAGAGCATTTAAGCTTTGTGAAAGAGGGAAACCATCTAGTATGTTGTAAAACATGTAGAAAAACATGTTCTGTTAGTACATGCTAACATCCCTCTCCTAGTTCTCTTGGTCCACATTTTGCTTTGGTTTAGACCCCTGTCCTCTCTTGCTTTGACTATTTTATTAGCTTCCTATGTGGATGAATGGTCTGGTCCCTAGGATCACGCTTCACACTGCTGCTAGACTGAGTTCTCAGGAGTGCATATGGGATCTTGGCACTCCCTAGTTTAGCTCCATTGAATGGATCCAATCTAACCCTCTTAGTATGGTTGACAAGGCTCTGCTTCATTTGTTTCATTTCTCAGTAACCAACCACATACAGTCTGGATTCACTCCACACCAAGGTTCTCTCCTAACAAGAGCCTTCCTCCTTTTTTTTTTTTTTTTTAATTTGAATGCCTACTTAAGATTTAAGTATTCAACTCTAGGCGATTTACCTTGACCGCTTTCCACCATCATTTCTCCTCCTCCCCACTCAAGGAGCGTTGACCATTTCTTCCATCTGTTATCTAGACATTTAGCACAAATCTTATTTGTGTCAGTCTTTCTTCCCATTACTCTAGGAATTCCATACCCTTTTATCTGTGTAATCTCAGTCTATGTAGACATTAACAAATATTTATTAAATACTGCCTTTGTGCCATCTCACACCCAATAGGATGGCCACTAGCAAAAATATAAAATAAGAAGTGTTAGCAAGGATATGAAGAAATTGGGACCCTTGTGCATTGGTAGTGGGAATATTAAATCGTGTAGCTATCACAGAAAACAGTATAGAGGTCACTCAGAAAATTATAAATAGAACTATATGATCCAGTAATCCCACTACTGGGTATATATCCAAATGAACTGAAAGCAGGATCTTGAAGAGAGATTTGCACACCCATGTTCATTGCAGCATTACTCACAATAGCCAAGAGGTGGAAGCAACCCAGTGTCCACCGATGAATGAATTGGATAAACAAAATGTGGTGAATGGAATATTATGGAGCCTTAAAGAAGGAAATCCTGTCACGTGCTATAACATGGATGAACCTACAGGATATTAAGTGAAATAAGCCAGTCACAAAAAGACAAGCACTGTGATTCCATTTATAGGAGGTATCCATAGTCAAGCTCACGGAAACAGAAGGTAGAACGGTGTTTGCCAGGGACTGGGGCAGGGGGAGAAATGGGGAGCTGTTGTTCAATGGGTATAGAGTTTCAATTTTGCACAATGAAAGAGTTTCAGAATCTGTTGCACAATAATGTGAATATAGTTAGCACTGCTGAACTATATGCTAAAAAAAATAGAAGATGGTAAACTTTAGGTTAAAAAAACTCCCTGCATGCAAACCAGTGTACTACTGCATACTACTGCAAATCTAACAGTAAATAGTTAGGACAAAGACTCTGCCTTCACGGATATCCCCGCTTATGTTACGTGAAAAACTGAGTTACATAGTTATTAAATTTTGATTACCACTCTATAGGAAAGAGTATTAATGGTGAGGACGGCTAGGAGAGAATGCTGCTAAAGGAAGGAGTGACCTAAAGCGGGTGGGCTTGGGCTGCCAGGGGGACTGGATGAGAGGGATTTGAACAGCACTGCTCACCCAAAGCAGGACGTGGCCTCAGTTGAAGTTGTGGTAGCAAAAGACAAAGAATTTTTTTAAGATTTATTTCTCTATTAGAGAGCGCAGAGGGAGACAAGCAGACTCCCCACTGAGCGGGGAGCCCAACATGGGGCTCGATCCCAGGACCCTGAGATTATGACCTGAACTGAAACCAAGAGTCTGACACTTCATCGACTGAGCCACCCAGACGCCCCAATCAAGTAAAGAATTTAAGAGAGATTAAGGAAGGAGATAGAATCAATCTGATGACATAACACCATAAGGCCTGGATTTCTGGATGGATGGAGGTGCCATTTAGTGAGTCAGTGAGGGCCCGGTCAGGGGGATGGCAGGGTATATCATGAGTGTCATTTTAAGACATGTTGACTTTAGGTCAGATAACAACTTTTGGAAGAACAAGTAAATTTTATATATGCTTTAAAGAATGGGTGCTCGGGGTGCTTGGGTGACTCAGTCAGCTAAGCATCCGACTCTTAATTTCCACTCAGGTCATGATCTCAGGGTTGTGAGATTGAGCCCCACATCAGGCTCTGTGCTGGGTAGGGAGCCTGCTTAAGATTATCTCCCTTCCTCTCCCTCTCTGTTTCCCTCATGGGGAGTGGCTGCTAGCACAGAAGAAATTCTCCAGGTGGAACTCCAGAGTAGAGTGGGGTGGTTCTATTTCTGGGTGGGAATATCCTATTTATATTGAGGCTCCTAGTTAGGCATACTTATTTATAACTTCATTTAAAAAGATGCCAGATGGCTTTTATCATAAAAAATATTCTGAACAGGGGCTTCAGGGTGGCTCGTTCAGTTAAATGTCTGACTCTTGTTCTCGGCTTAGGTCTTGATCTCAGGGTTGTGAGTTTGTGAGCCCCAGGCTGGGCTCCATGCTGGGCATGGAGCCTACTTAAAAACAAAAACAAAAACAAAAACAAAACAAAAGAGACATGACTATTAATAGCTAATCATTCTGGGATTCTCACAATGCACCAGGCACTATTTTAGCACTTCACACATGTTGTCTCATACAACCCTAAAAGGTTGGTATTATTAACCACACTTTATAAATACAGAAAGTTGAGGCATAGAGAAGTTAAATAATTAACCCAAGGCCACCAAGGCAGTAAATATTGAGGGTAAGATTCGAAACCAGGTAAACTAGGAAGGAAAAAAATAGAAAATGCAACAGTTCTTAACTGTGAGCAATTGGCAAGTTGGAAGGAGGAGTTGGTTACTTGTCTTTAAGCTCTGTTTTCTCAGCAAGCACAGTGTTTTAACTTACATCATGGATTAATTTCGGTTGGCTTTGTGGGGAATGCTGATGATCCTGGGAAAGCTAGGCAAAAAACATTTTTTGGAAGGTCTTGTATCTTGTGCTAAGGAATCTAGGCTTTTATCCTGATATGAAGGGTTTTTAGAAAGTGACATGGCCAGGGACACCTGGGTGGCTCAGTCGGTTTCGGCTCAGGTCATGATCCCATGGTCCTGGGATTGAGTCCCACAAGGAGCCTACTTCTCCCTCTGCCTGCCTCTGTCCCTCTCTCTCTGATAAATAAAATCTAAAAAAAAAAAAAAAAAAAGGGGAAAAGGGCAGATTTGCATTTCAGAAAGCGTAATCTGTTGGTGGTGTGAAGGGAGATTATAGGGGACTGAGAGCCGAGGCAGGAAGGTCAGTTGTCTAGTCCAGAGGTGATAGAAACTAGGGCAGTGACATGAGGAGGAAAGACAAAAGAGACAGATACTAAGTAGGGAATGTCTGTAGATGACTTTGTGACCCATCATCTCTGCGGCATGAGGGTGATGGGGGGGGTTGGGGGATAAGTCCCACGCATGGGGCTTGGGTAGCTGGGAAGCTTATTGGGGACTTTTACACTGGACTTTGGGGGAGGAACCAGCAGTTTGGGGTTGGGGGCAGAGATAAAATCTCATTTTCATTTTGCTAAGTTGGAAATGCTTGTAGGCTGTTGGCTAGATGATGTTTGGGGATCAGGGAGTAGGTGAGGGGTAAGGAAAGTTAACAGTAAAGAATTTGAGAGTGGGATGGGGGCGCCTGGGTGGCTCAGTCGGTTAAGTGTCTGCCTTTGGCTCAGGTCATGATCCCGGGGTCCTGCGATCGAGCCCCGAGTCGGGCTCCCAGCTTAGCAAGGACTCTGCTTCTCCCTCTCTTGCTGCCCTCCCTCCCCCCCCTCTGCTCCTGCTCTCTCTCTCTTGCTCTCAAATAAATAAATAAAATCTTAAAAAAAAAAAAAAAAGCACGTGAGAGTGGGTATAAAGTATTATTTAAGAAAAGCTGGCTGTGAGGAGAAGGACAGGTGGGAGAATGACAAGAGAATGTAGACCAGCACCGTCCAATTGAACTTTTCGTGATGATGAGATATTCTAGACCTGCTCTGTCTATCTAGTATGGCAGCCTCTAGCCACGGACGGCTATTGATCCCTTGAAATATGGCTGGTGTGACTGAGGAAGTGAAGTGAAATTTTATTCATTAGTACAGGTTTAAATTTTAAGTAGTCTTTTGTGACTGCTGGCTATTATATAGGACAGTGCAGCGCGTTTACTAAGGATTTGGGGGGTTGACAGATTTGCTTGGATGGAAAGAACTTCAACTTCGGCTGTGGGAATGCCCGAGGAAAGGGTGAGGTTGGAGAGAGAGGAAGAAAGGATGATGGAAGGTTCCGAAGTCAAGAAGAGGCTAAGCCTTGAATAAAGTGGGCAGCCTCAGACCCTGAGTCTGTAAGGAGTAAGCTCAGGAGTGGTGAGCTGGAAGTCAGTCTTTGTCAAGTGAGGTGAGGCCTCAAAGCTCTGAGAAATAGAGGGTGGAATCCTCTGCTAAGAGTGACTAGGGGGTAGCACTGGGGACCCAGAGAGGCCGACGACTAAGGACAGGTACGTGGATTGCTGTTGACAGTGCAGCCAAGATTGGAGATCGTACAGTTGGGATAGCAACAGACTAAATCAGTGTGTGCCACCTGCACCCTGGGTGTAATAGTGGAGAAATGGAGTATTGTGGGGGTTCCCAGTTGGCTGTGTTCACGGTGGTTACCATAATTTGGACAGAAGATCTTGAAAACTGGAACTGCTGCTGGGATGGTAATCTAGCTGATTATTCACGGGGGACCCGGGAGGGAACATAACTGAAGCTGAATTGGGCTAACAGTTTGGGAGAAGATGGCTGGAGCCAAGGGATGAAAGTCCAAAGAAGCTGAAGAGCAGGTGTAGTGACAATAAATGGGTAGAAAACTTAGAAGGAGAGGAAGAGGTGGTATCTGAGAATGGGATGATGAAGTCTAACGAGGTGGAGCATTCTGTGTGATGACAGGACCTCGCGTTCAGCATGAGCAGGGATGGCCGGAGCCCAGGAGAGGCTCGGGTCCTTGAGGCAGAGAATATTAGGATAAAGTTAAGTTTGGAGGGGTTCTATATAGGATCCTCACTGACAAAAAAAAAATGCTAATGTTAAATAAGGAACTCCTAAGTCCTTATTTTACTTTGTAGTTTCTCTTGTGAAACGGGAGATGAAAATGCCCTTACAGTTAAGCACACACTTTGTTATCTAGGCTTTAACGTAGAACATTGAGGGAATAAACAGTGGGGTGTCCTTTCTGAGATGGAAACTTTCCAGAACATTTTTTTAAACTCTAAAGTTAAAAAAAACTTTAATAGAACTCTCACATGTAGTTGGCAGTATATTTTTCATATATAATCTGAAAGGCTTTCATAACTTTTGTATAATTTTTTTTATTCCTTCTCAGAGATGTAAACAAAATTCAGTCCTCAAGACATCTAGGCAAAAGAACTCTTATTTTTCTAATACAGATTTGAATGGTGTCCTAAATTTTTCCACAGAATATCATTACCATTGTATCAGCTTAGCTTAATGAGTCCTGTTGTGTTTGAAACCCATACAGCTTCAACAATAGGATGCTATAGGGTAAAGGAATTTAAGCCGCTTGCTTCATGCTGAATATTACCTGTATTTATAGAAGTTTCAGTCACTTATCCTGACAGGAATTGAAGGTGAGGTTAAGCCATAGTTATTTGTATGAAAATTTTCCATGGAGAGAAAATCTAAACTTTCCTTCGATTTTAGTGTAGTACTGGGTCTCATGGTTGAGATCGTGAGTTGGAAGCCTTTCAATTTACTCTAAGTATGAAAACCTGTCATTATTAGTGTTAGAACTTTTTTTTTTTTAAGATTTTATTTATTTATTTGACAGAGAGAGACACAGCGAGAGAGGGAATACAAGCAGGGGGAATAGGAGAGGGAGAAGCAGGCTTCCCGCGGAGCAGGGAGCCCGATGCGGGGCTCGATCCCAGGACCCTGGGATCATGACCTGAGCCGAAGGCAGACGCTTAAGGACTGAGCCACCCAGGCGCCCCAGTGTTAGAACTTTTTAATGTCTCTTGAGAAGTTTCACGTAAACTTTACTACGGAAAATGCCGTTAAAAATATGTGGAATCAAGCAACATGTTACTCGTTTATATCTGGAATTTCAAGTCCATATAGTTCTTGTAATTCCTGTCTAACTGGAACCATCATTAAGGGTTCTGGATTCTCTTTAAAGGGAAAAATATTGTCTTGCATTTTTGATGTTAATAGAGTTTGGTATCTGGCCCAGTGATTATGTTATTTTGCTTCAAGCCATATTGAAAGAGGGGCTTATTAGAAGTGTAGTTGATATCCACAGCTAACTTTATGAAAATGGATTAAAGTGTTTGTCTGATAGCCTGACCATTTCCCTCCAGAAACTAGAAAAACACAACTATTAGACTCTTTGTCATATATAAACTATTCTTTAATAAAACTCTATATTCAGCCTAGTGGTACCTTCTAATACCATAAGCAGAAGTTTGAGTCATGTTCTCCCAAATGCATAGTGAACATTCTGCTGTAACGTAGAAAGTCTGTAACTTTTCTGCTAACACCAGCATTAGGGTGGTGTTCTGTTAGACCTAATTTAGGCAGAGGTATAATAAAAGGGATCTGCTTCAGTGCTATAAATTCTTAAGGGAAATTGCAGATTTTAGGCAAACTTACTTACACTTTTAACATTTGGTAATACAGGGTCGGGTGAATTTAATGTCTCTCACCTGGCCAGATTGACAAGCACCAAGCATGAGTGAGGAAGGCACAGCTAAGCATTTTGAAAAACTTCTAACACTGGGGTCTTAGCATCCAGCCTGAAAGGGAATCAGGCGAGATGGATGTTTCTTGGGGGGGGGGGGGGGGGCGGGATTTGGATGTAGATGTTGTGAGGGTGTCCTGGGTCCATATCTAGGTCTGCTCTGCTCAGTGGCCTGCAGACCACTGAGGACCACAGATGGGTTGCTGTTGGTTGATGGGCTTGGCTGTTCTTCTTTGTCAGGTGAAAGTGGTTAGCACCTTGGTGGAATAAAGACTGTAGGGCTTGACATTATTGGATACAGCTGTTTAGAGTGATGGGTGGAGTTCAAAGACACACTTCTATGTAGGAACGTGGAAAGCAGTGTGATGTGCTAGGGCTTTCTGCAGGAGGCTGTCAACAATAGAATATTTAGCCAGTGAAGCCTGGGCATCTACTGGTCAAGCCAGTTAAAGGACTTGAAAAATGTCTCTCTACCTTCGACTTCTGGGAAAAGACATTAAAAGCAATCTGTGGCTATACTGCTCAAAGGGTGATCCAGGGGGCCCCAGCATTGGCACTACCTAGAATTTGTTAGAAAGGAAAACTCCAGGTCCTTACGGTGGACGTACTGAGTTGTAATCTGCGTTTTGGCCAGATCTTCAGGGGACTCGGGTAAACCTTTAAGGTTTGAGAAGCACCGATGTAGGGGATCACTTTGAGGTGACAGAATTGTAGAGGTTTGGAATGTTACAAAAGCCAAGGGAGTAGTGGGCCCTAATAAGCCCAAGTGGCTCATGGTTCCAGAAGTGTGCCAACAGCCGTAGCCAGTTAGGTAGGCGTTAGGCTATTCCCATTATTCGTGGACATTTAGACCGTGTAGTCTCTGAGGTTCTTCCTAACACCAGCATCCTGTGAATCTAAATATAATGATTTGTGATCAGGGCTTTATCTTTTTGTAGATGTTTTTGTTGTTAGAGGATAATTGAAAATCACTTTTTTTTAAACCCTTTTTCTGGTAACAGGTATTAGAAGTGTTGTAGAGAAGACTTGGTTAACCAAGACTGTTTCACCCTCAGATTTGTAGTGATCAGGAGTAGGGTAAAGGAGCTTCTCTAACTGATAGAAGGACTTCAGTGTAAAAAGAAATATGTGTATAGATATTTGCTTTGCTCCTTAGATTTCTGTAACCTTCTAAGGCAGGTTTTTGTTTTGTTTTTAACCTTTTTTTGTGTCACTTATTCCTTTGGCAGTCTAGTGAATTCTATGACAAAGCTAAAGGTACTGCTGATATTAACCAGGCTTTTTTCTCCTACATTCATAATTGATGGTAATGCTAAATTTCAGTGAGAGGTTAGTGGAAGTGAAGATACATCATTTGTCCCCCAACTGATTCATAGTCTTCCAGTTTCATGTTCTAAGATGATTGAATAACACTGGGTTCTAGGACTCCATTTTAATTTTAGTTTACTTCTCTTGGAAGCCTGTGATAGGATTCCTTGTAATTTTTATTTATTCCTTGGTTTCCCTGATGTTCATTCAGAAAATAAATATGTATTGAGTTCATACTTTGGGTACAGAGTGGGGGTAAAAAGGGGAAGGTGAGGAGAAGGATACCAGATTGAGTGAATGAATGTCCCTGCCCTTAAGTGTAGCTGCCAATATACTTTTATTTCTAAGAATCCAAGATAAATTTTATTGACATCCGGTGTGGGTTTTAGCTCTTTTTAGCTTTGCATTGTTGCCTATGCCTTAAAGTTTGGGAAACACTGAGAAAAATCTCCATTTTGCCTGATTATAAATTGCCTGCAACTGTCACTTAAAACAGAGATTCTCAGGCCCCTTCCCTGGAGAATGTTTCAGGTGGGCGGTGGGTAAATCTGTCTTTTTAACAAATTTGCCAGATGGATTCTTATCAGGCAAAACGTAGTAAAGGTTAGCTAGATAATACTTTAACATGAACATAGAAGGCTATGGACTAGTCATACTGGTAATTAGAGAAGGGATTGTGCTGTTTAATGTGTTGCCTTTGTTTCCATGAAGATTCTTCCCTATAGAAGGACAGCTTAAAGGGCTGACATTATCCAGACAGTTTTCTCTAAGAAAAAGGGGACTGATTTTTATTTCATCGGGCCCATGAATATAAAGTGTCTGATTTATTAATTTTTTAGAAATAATCATATAACTATTAACTTCTTTAATCTAGGTAACATATCACCTTTGGAAATATAAAACTGTATGAAGAAGGGATATCTCTCCAAAGGGGATAGGTCAATTTATCATTGCAAAAAAGCCCATCTGTTAAAGGCACTGGGTAAAGGACTTTGCATTTGTACTTAACTCTTCAGGAGGCATTTGAAGGAATGGTTGAAAAGAACTACCCTATGAGGTACATATTGTGATCCTCATCTAGAATTGAGCAAACTGAGGCTAAAGGAAGCCAAAGAATGAGCCCAAGGTCACAGAGTTGGTGAAAGCCAGAATTGGATTCCATGTAGCTCTCATTGCAAAGTCTATATATATGGTGGCCAAATCTTTAAAAGAATTGGAATTTTGCACCATCATCTCTCATGGTGGGGGGTGTGTGTGTGTGTACATGTGTGTGTCCGTGCATGCACATTCATATACCCGTGTGCATTTATGCCCTTCTCGGTGTTTTTTTTTCCCTCCTTTTGTGTCTACTTCTTGATCCATCCAGCACTCTTCAAGTGTCAAAAGCAAGAAGTTTATTTTTATTTGTTAAGTATTTATTTGTTACATATTTAGATGTTATATGTTATTAATTTGTAGTTGATAATGCAGATAATAGACTTGTATTTCTTTTAAAAGTCACATTGTCATTTTTTTGCCTTTTTACTTATGAATTTATGACCCTAGATGATAAAATTCTGTCCTACTCAGGATCTTGGTACTCATTGGAGCTAATTATTCATATAAAAGCAACCCTAAAAAAAATACTATAACTTGTGGTTTTTTAAGATGACCAGAGCATGGCAGTGGGCAGATTATCAGTCAACAGCTATTAATTTAGTACTTACTGGTTGTCTAAAGCTGCTAAGTACTGTGGAGGAAGTACAAGGAATGGGGTCTACGATTACCCTTACAAAGTTGTGTGAGGGAGGAGGAGGAGGCCTCCTGACCTCGGTGGGAGCAGAGCTCACAGTGTGGAAGTGAGTGTGGTGAGCAAAGGGAAACCAGTAGGCGAGTGGCAGGAGTCCCTTCTGCAGCTGCTGTTTGGTCACAGCAGGTAAACTCGGCCCACTTCGTGTGTGGGTAGGGATCTGAAAAAAGGGAAAGAAGCCACTTCAGCCTTTCAATATTCTGGCTGGCCATACTGTGGAAAGTGGCCGGGAGAATGACACCGCGTCTGCATCTGGCTGGCTGGTGCAAGGAAACTTCTCACTCATTCTCCTGGGCCCGTAGAGCTCTTTGACTCTCCATGCTGTGCAGAAACCCAGCAGGGAATTTGTGCAAGGGATTGGGGCTGCAGGTGAGAGTGGAAGGTGCCGAGTGACTGGGACACAGGGTTATTCCTTGGGGTCACAGAAGATGACGCTGCTCCCGCCGTTCTCCTCCGCCTTCTTCTGCGGCCGGGCATCTGTAGCAACTGTCACATAGTGAAACCAGAGACCTGGAAGGGTCTGTCTAGTCGTTTCAGACCAGTGAAGTCATTTCCCTTCTACTCTCTTCTTTCTCTGTGTTCATGTTTTGAGGGGACCCCCCCTTCAGTTGAGCAGCCGTTGTCTCTGATTCAGTTTCCTTACTGTGGTTGTTGCTTCCCTGGATGAAATGCCATAACACATCCGACCCTCCTTCGCCTCTTCCCCAGCTTCTCCCCTGCCTGGGCTAGAGACTGAATGATGTGTTTTTCTCGCTCTTGTGCACGCCTCATAGCCGGCCATTTGTGAGCCAGCTGTTGGGACAGCAGCTGCAGGGCAAGGAAACTGAATGCCAGGCTCTTTCTTAAGGGGAGAATTCGAGCTGCTTCCTAACTTAGCACCGGAGGTACCATTGGAACATCCCACTGGCCCTCCTCGTCAATGGGGCCATGCAGCTGGGACACCAGTAATATGAAACTCAACCAAGCTCTGGTAGTTCTTTATTGAGACATTTGAATATCACCAGTGTTAAAACAGAGCATGCACACCTTGGATCCTTGCTGCCCTGAGTGCAAGCCATGAGCAGTGTAGTAAAACCCGGGGGGTCTATGCGGCTTTGTTGCAAAGCCTCCTGTTACTACTTTTTAATAGTGGGAGTTAATGTTCTGTTATACCAATTCAGTATATTGTTAAGACAGTGGGCTGTTATTTTCTGTCAAACAACAAACATCTTAATTATTTGCTGTATATATCTGAAGAAAATTCTGTTTAAGCACAGATGTTACATTATTTGGGATACTTTTAGAATGAATGAAACTTATTTATTGTAAAGCCAATTATAGTTGACTCTTGAATAACATAGGTTTGAACAGTGTGGGTCCACTTATGCAGAGATTTCTTCCAATAATACAGGATGGTTCTGTATCTGCTCGTGATTTTCTTGACATTTTCTTTTCTCTTGCTTACTTTATTATAAGAATACAATGTGTAATACATATAACATATAAAATATGCATTAATTGACCTGTTTATGTTGTTGGTAAGGCTTCTGGTCAACGGTAGGCTATGGTAGTTAAGTTTTGGGGGAGTCAAAAAAAGTATATGTAGATTTTTGACTGTATGTGGGGGTCAGCACCCCTAACCTCCACAATATTTAAAACTCAACTATTTCAATCAGTATATAGTTCCAATTTGGTCATTTTTGCTTTAAGATATAGTGGTTTCCTAGAATTTTTTTATATTAACTTTCTCAAAGGGTAGAAAGGGGGAAGTGAAAGGGAGTTCCTTATGATTTGACTTCCCACTTCACGTGAAGTTTAAAAAGGATGTTACATGAAGAGCAGGAAGGACACGATCAGCTCCAATCTGATGGTACTTCTCCATAGCATTGTATAGTTGCAGGGAAAAAGAAAGTTTAGAAGTTGGCTTTAGGAGTTGAGATAATTGTGTTGGATTGGGGTGTATATATTTTAAAGAGCCAATTGTTGTCTTTGGCTGAGCTGTCATTTCAGTGTCCTCAGGGGCTGATTGCTGGCAGTTCTGTTACAGAATAAAGACTACATGTAGATATATTGTGTCTCATCATTTGGATAGATGTTTGATTTCAGATCCAAGCAAATGAGGCCCAAGAGACCCACCTTAAAAGTGATTTAATGTTTTATTTATAACATGCACAGATTCAAAAACAAATCAGTACTTAGCCCAGTGGAATGCTAATAGGTGAAAGCTGCTTGGAATAGGAATTTATGTTTACACTTAAATATGTGAACTGTAAACTGTTCCATTTTGGACTCTGGAATATGTTTTATGGCTTAATTAACCTTTTTTTTTCCCCCCTCCTCCTGTAGAACTGGCTAGATCCTGCAAAAGAAATAAAGAGACAACTGCGAAGTGAGTAAATAATCATACTTATCTAAGTTCATCTTTACATCTATTTCTGTCTGTAATAAAATTCATAGGAATGTAGACTAGAATACTAGTGATGGAGTGCATTTATATCGTGAAGGAAGCTAAGGATACTAACATTATTTTTGTAGAATCCTGACTTTATTTCATACATGGCTTAGTGACTCTTCTGGTCAAGAGGTTCTAGACTCCTAGTCCTAAATATTCCCTCACAGTGTCTACCACTTTGAAGTGATATCTGACCCTTCCTCTGGGGGTAAGAATGAGGAGCTGCTTTCTGTAACCTTCACTGTTGATGTAAATTTTACTCCAGGCAACCGGTTACAATGGCTTTGTCTCCTTTGTTTTGGAAGCGTGTAGCTGGTTTAATTAATAGGCTTGTCTCTAGCTGCAGAGCTGTAGATACACTGCTCCTAGACGCCCTGGAGTGCAGACTAGGGCAGGAAAGCCTGGAGAGCCATCTCTTCAGTCCTCTGTGATGATCATCTTCTCTCCTCCTCTGTTCACTGTCCAAGGCCGCTCTTTGTGCTCTTTGCGTCTGGGTTTCTAGTCCCTCCTGCCGCATTTCCCGTTGGCTCTCATGGTAGACTCCCAAAGTGACTTGAGCCGTGTCCCCTCACCAACTACAGCTCCTGCAGGGGTTCTGCCTCTGCAGGGGGCCTTGCCTGTGGCCGGCTTTAGGGTATCTGTGCCAGGAACTGTCATCGCCGCAGAAAACTCTCTGCTAGGTTTCTGGATACTTAAGTTACTCTAGGGTGGGTGAATGACCAAAGCAGAAAAGGGAGAGAGCCATGAAGAGCTGAAATTTTTACACAGGAGAACACAGTTGTCACCAGCCCTCCTGGACTCCCTTCCAGAGCTGTCCAGGGAGAAACCATTTCCCTCAGCGCCGGCCTGCGCAACGCCCTTTGTACGGTTGGTTTCATCCCCTACTTCTTTATTATTCCTGACGTCAACGTGCTGGAACGAATCTGTACGCTTCCCTTCTGTCACTTACTGTCTCCCTTCTGTCTTGTGTTAGGTTCTCTACAGTTGTTTTCTTCATTTCCTTTTCTTTCTCCCTGAAGTCATTCATCTTTGTGGTAGTTTTCCTATCATTTCTTCTCTGCTCCCTTTTAAAATTCTGAGCATATACCTTATTTTCCCATTTCTTCTTGTAGACTCCTCTTTCTTTTCCTTTTTTAAGAAAATATCTTTGAATAGAATGACCTTCCTGATTAGCCCAGGACAGGGGTTTCTCAGGATGTAGGACTTTTAGTGCTGAAACTCCAACAATCCCAAGCAGACTGGGATGGTTGGCCACCCTGACTATTATTACCCCTTCTTTCCAGCAGCCCCCCTCTTCCCCCCTGCATTTATTATCTTGGTGTTTCATCCATTTATGTTTGGTTCATAATGGAAAAGGGGGAAAAAAAGAAAAGGAGTAATTAGACGCGCAAGCATTATGCTGACATTATGGAAGAAACTGTACGGGAGAGCCTTGGAATGTTTCCTTTGTCTTTTGTACAGTTGTTCTATGCTCTGCAGAGTACGTGAATTCAAAAAGATACGGATGCTTGGTTCTTTCACTTTATCTGAAACCAGACCTGCCAAGTGACTCACACCGTAGAGAGAACAGGATAACCTCTGAAACGTGATCGATGTTCCATTGACTTGTTTCCTATGGTCTTGTTTCGGTGTTTGATTGTGTTTGTGTGTCACTCATTTGAGAACCATGGAGATTCCTAATTTTTGGAAGGCAAGACTCTTGCTGATTATGAATCACAGTCTTGTGTTTTGATTATTTGTGAAGTTTTTTTTAGAGTTATTTCAAGACTTTTGCCCTTGTGGTTTGGCAAGAGGAACAACAGTAACAATTAGGATTTGGCTTTTTGGACAATTGGAGCTAGTTCTCTAAATGGAATCCTGTGCTGTCCTGATGGGGAAATTGGCTGAGGACAAAGTTTTAGCTATTGCCTTCACCTCTTCCTTTCTGTTCGTGTTAAAATGGACCAAAGAACTGCTAGTTTTATCTTCACCAAGCTACTGCTATACTTTGTTACTTTTCAGTTAATAGGCAATTAGCAAAGGTAAACGTTAATCTTTTTTCAGTTACTTTTGAAAACTGACAGCCTCTTAGTTCCTGTTTAAAATTTGCCTGAAAAACTTCCTCCGATGGACGAGAATAAGACCTGCATGGGATTACTATATAAATGGTCCATAGCTAGATGGACTATTCATATATCGCTAGGAAATTTTGTGGTAATATTTAATTTACAGTTTAGCATTATTAGTGCTAAAATATAAGTGTTCTATTAGAAACTTATCCCTGCATTCCTATCCAGGCAAGCATTTGCTTATGGTAGTACCTGGAAAACAGAAAATAAGGATCCATTAAGAACTGATAATCCTGTGTTGACTTTGCTTCATTATGGGTTAGCAGTCACCTTGAAGAGCTCATATTCCCACCCAGCATGTGCTATAGGACCGGGAAGTCTCACTCTTCAGGAAAGTCCCGTATCCCATTATGGTATTTTAAATGTGTGACGCAGGACGGAAATGCAGGATTGGCTTTATTAGTGGAATAGTGATGTACCGAACCTAAATGCAGTACAAGTGCGTGTGTGTTCCCAGTAGCCATTCAAAGAGTATTTGTTGACTTTTGAGTGAGAAAAGTGTTAATGTACTGATGGTGAACAAAGAACAAAATGACACGTTGGAAAAGAGACTGGGATTCAGTAAAATTTTCTTCAAGTCCACAAAGTAAAGCACCCACGAGGCCTTCAGATATGGATAGAATGAAATAACATGCACACACTTTTGTTGATATTTGGAAATACTATAAACTTTGAGCACAACCCTAAGTTCTGGCCAGTGGAATTATTTGGATTCCTTTAAGAAAACAATACCTGCCCTCTGCCCAGAGTTGTGTTTTTCTTTCTTTTCTTATTTTTAAAGCCATCCAAAGCATGACATATCAAACACTAATTAAATGTTAGTGTACAGGTAGCGATGTTGTACTTTTTATAATTCATTTCTGACATGGTTGTTTGCTATATTCATTGTGGCACAGTACGGCCAAGCATATGTTACATATGATGAGTATCCTTACACCCACTCCATAAAAACCTGGGAATAATTCTGTTGTCTTAAAGTTTTGTGATGTTTTACTATTCTTTCCCTTCTTTGGGATTTCTTTTAACACTTTCTTCAGATAGCCCATTAATCATTTCTTGAATGGCTGTAGTGATCAATTATTGCCTCCCTTCTCCCAACAATGTACAAATCTTAAAATACTTTTTTTTTTTAAAACAGTAGGGAATATTTGGCATTTAGAGATAATGTGGTTAAAACAAATCTTAAAACGATTACATGGAGGTTATAGTAAAATTTTTGCATACTATATCACCATACAAAACATTTGAAGTATTAGTAAATGTTTATAAAAAAGTGAATCTGGGGTACCTGGGTGGGGCAGTCTGTTAAGCGTCCTACTCTTGATTTCAGCTCAGGTCACGATCTCAGGGTCTTGAGATCGAGCCCCACATCGGGCTCCGCACTCAGTGAGGAGTCTCCTGGAGTCTTTCTCTCTCTCGCTCCCTCCCCACTTACATGTGTGCTCTCTCTCTCTCTCTCAAATAAATAAATCTTTTAAAAACAAAAGTGAATCTGTTCTCTAATAGTTGGGTCATTTATGTAATTTTTATTTTTCATTGTTTTTGTAAATAGTTTTCTTAAAACTAAAAAATGAAATTCTCCAAACTGATTTACAGTGGGACTAGTGTGTACTGTTTGAACATTAACCTTTAATTTTTATCAAAATAAGTGGTCATTCTGTTGGTTGGATAAATACCCATATTTAATAATTACAGATCTTCCTTGGCTGTTCACCTTTAATGTGAAGTTTTATCCTCCTGATCCTTCTCAATTGACTGAAGATCTCACCAGGTAAGTTATATTTTAAAATACAGCTCCTATATATTTCTGTGCCCTGGGAGAAGAATGGTAATTTCAGGATTAAAACCAAGATATTTTTTCATAAGTTGAGTTCTAGAAGTTTCCTTGGAAATGAGTGTACTCGGAAATACTTGGAAATGTTGCCAGTTTTAAAAATTTTATTCACTTTCCTTTAATTTCTCTATTTATAGTTGAGTAATGGAACATTAAAAAAATTATATCGCTGGCAACTTTGTTTCTTGTTAGACTTTTAAAAATCATTGATATTTAATATTTCAGGTCAATACTAAGATGGTTTTTATTATATAACCCTTGTGTACCTGTGTACTAGTCTCAGATCAATCACAAAAGTGATAGAAGGGTACAAAAAGGAAATTATTTTAAAAAGCCAATTTTGGGGGGTCCCCTACCTCAAAGGGGAAAGAAAACTATAAGGTAGGCTTTCTTAGTAGCTGTTTCATTTCCATCTTCTTTGAGATTGTCTGGGCTATACAAACAGATGCTTAAGTTGCAAATAAAAGATTCAGTTGAGGAGCAAGAGAGCATTTACTGATTCTGAGAGGGACTGAGTATTTGAATAGTAACCAAGGAACATTTTAATCCACAAGAGCCTTGACATCTTAGCCCTATTCAGCTTGGTTACCAGCGATAGGACTTATTAGCTTTGGTAAGAATAGGTGCATAGATTACATGGCCAAGGAAAACTGTGTTCAGAATACACTTTTAGAAAACCACAGGGTCTTACTGAAAAAGTCTGCTTTTGATTCCTGTGGTTCCCGTGCCCCTGATGCTTTCTGCTAGTTCAGTTTTGTTGTCAGACATCAGGTCCTGTCAGTGCTTAAGAGTGCATGATACCCACGTGAAAGAGGAATAACGGAGATTCCTTTCCAAGACTGGATAAATGACAAGCCTCCCTCCCCCGCATTGCTACTTGTTGCTAGATAGGGGTTTTCTGATACTAAGAAAGTTGTGATCGAATTAGCTTCAGCTAGTAAGTAATAAACCATAGCTTTCGTAACTGCACAGTGAGCTGCTTGGGAGCATAAAACTTAACAGGGGGATGTGCTCTGGATCCAGAGCCTCACCACAGGAATGCCGTTGAGCACTGCAGTTGGGGCTTTGTGACCCAGCACCCTCTCTGTACATGTACTTCTTGCAGTAATTTGTTTGGGGGATGGTAATCCTCTGGTGATTGCAATTTACAGCATCAGTAAATGCTTTGGATTTTCTTTGAAATGGGGCTTGAACAGTCTCACTGTGTGTGGTGAGAGAAATGCGATAGTTTGGTGAGCTACTAACCAAAAGCCTTGGCAGGCAGCCTGAGACCAGCCCCCTGCCCGGTAGCCTAAATGTCATGACTGAAATCTTTCCCATGACTTGAGTGAAAATTTAGAAGCTGAGGTGGCTTTTGAAGAGTCTAGGAACACTGTTCAGAATAATGTTTGAAGGATACCGGATCCTGCTCTGTGAAGAAGAAGAAGCTGGGAGTTTTGGGGCCTTCGACTTCATCTTTGAAAACAGGAAAGGACCAATGTGAAAAGTCGAGACTATTATCTAAAAAGGAGCAAGAAATAGATGGAAATAGAAATAGATGGAATCTTTGTGCTGAGGTCTTCAAAGTGCCATAAAATATGGAGAACTAGCACTGTTCTTGATTAGACTTCGAGAATCGAAGGATACCCTGGAAGCCCAGTTTAAAATTGAGTTTTCTAGAGTTAATGCAGTTGTGCTTGTGGTGTTTCAGGGATCAAGGGACTGTAATCCTCCTTAGAAAGAGAGCTCCTGCATGCAGTGCATAAAAATCCTCAGACTGTAGCGACAGCGAGGGGACTTCCATTCCCTCAGAAGACTATTGAGCACTTGGCGGTGTGGCAAGTACTTTGCTGACTGTAGCACTAGGCCTACCATACACCGGGTCTCTGTCCCGCCTGACAGCGGGCTTGGTGGTAATCTAGGTATAACTGGACTGGGAAGGGCTGACAGCATGTGCCGGGTTGTGCTGTCCGACCCCGCAGCCACGGGGCTGGCCCAGCGGCAGCACTCCGGCTGGAACGTGTGGGACGGAGTGCAGGAGTGGGGCCGGGCCGTGGACGCCAGCCGGGCAACGAAAGAAGGTAGCCAACTGCTCATAGGGATGACACTCTGTAAAAGGCCTTCAAGAACGTGGGGCCGTTTAGTTTGGAGGGGTCGATGGTAATCTTATTAGCAAGTAGTTAAATTCGAGAGTAGAACTCAGGTTTTAAAATGTCAGCAAAGGAGTTGGTACTGCCCCCCCCATCCTCATAGAATATAAATAACATGGTTCTGTGTGTCATTTAGTGGAAAATGGAATGTTTTATAACTGCGTGGTAAAACCACTTGGAACATGAAATAACAACATTATTATAAAGATGATTATTATTATGGCTATTAGGTATTGATTCCTAGGTAACATGTGGTGTGTCTTATTTATATTATCTAATTTTTATCCTCACCTTCAAAGGGGGTAGAATTCTCATTTTACAGGTGGGGAATTAGCCTCAGGCAAGTGAATGAACTCACTCAAGGTCGCGCAGCATCAGCTGTGCCTGGCCCTGAAGCTCATGCTTTTTCTATTCTAAACTGAACTAGCTGCCGCTTTAGCTGGAGTGAATGGGCAAGTAAGGGCTTTATAGTAAAGACTGACTTATAATTGTTCAGTTTTCTTTTCCAGGAAAAGAGATTAGTATTGAAAGGCTAGGAAGGATAAAGGGTGGGTGACTTTAGCTCTTTGGGCAAATGCTTAAGAACTGCAGGTGTTGGTAAAATTTCCTTAGTCTTTACAACTTTTGAGGGACATGCAAATTTTGATTACAGTTTTAAATCAAAGGAGAACAGTCTAAGTGATTAGAATTTTTTACTTTCAGTCACAAAACTCTCTATTATAATAATAGGCTGTGACCAGAATAGCAGTTCAGATTTCCCCTTCTGTTACGGAGCCCATTAGACTCACTTTCTGTAAATAAACCACAGGTTAGGAGCCCCAGGAGCTGGGTGGACTTCTAATTAGAGAAGACCGTTTTTGCTATGGATGTAAAGAGTTGCCTATATCGTGTTTGTTTTCAAAGGAATCTGAAAACTCAAGGATTACTAGTGCTACAGTCCTAACTGATGTTCTTCTCCCCCTTGCTCCTCACAGATACTTCTTGTGCCTTCAGCTCCGGCAGGACATTGCCTCTGGCCGCCTGCCTTGCTCTTTTGTGACGCACGCCCTCCTGGGCTCTTATACTCTGCAGGCTGAGCTTGGGGACTATGATCCAGAAGAACATGGCAATAGTGACCTCAGTGACTTCCAGTTTGCCCCCACACAGACCAAGGAGCTGGAAGAGAAGGTGGCAGAGCTGCATAAAACCCACAGGTGTGGTGACTCGCTTCCTGGAGAGAGAACAGCCATGGGAGATTTAACCAGCTTCCCTTCTAACGCTTGCTAGACGTTTGAGCATAGTTTACGGGATTATCCAGCTTTTCCTTCTGGAACCTCACTTAGTAGTAATCCAAACAACCTGTAGCCCTTGCGATATCCTTTCATTGTGTTCATGACTCTCCTATGAAGAACAGTGCTCATGATCCCCAGTGTTTTCATTTGTTGGAAGAAGTTACTTCTCCCTAGGACATCTCCTTCCGCCTCCTCCCAAACCTGTCCCCTAACACACACACACACACACACACACACACGTGTGTGTGTGTGCAGCAGACACACCCACGTCCTTGTTTGGCATTTACTATGTATTCTGCCTTTTGTTTTTATTATCCTATTTGCTAAAGCTGGAGAGAGAGTGAGGCTTCAGGGTTTGGATCAGAAATGTGGGTGGTGATGGACCTGGGAGCAGTAACTAAAATACACAGGGGTTTTCTCTATCCACAAAAGATGAGCTTTGCTTTAGCAGCTAGGCTTTACTTACTTACTTAATACCATAGTAAATATACCATATTACATTTCAAGAACTTTTATATCTTTGTGAAAATAAATGTGTTTTTTAGCACAAGTTTAAAAAACTCTCACTACAAAATCATAGTTTGTCCCATATGGCAGGGTTGAAATTATGTAAAAATTTGACAAAAATGTTTGGAAGGGAACTTTCAGAGATTAGAAATTTTTAAACAGACCTCATTCATTGACTTTTCTGTAAAAAAAAAAAAAAAGGGCAGTATTTCTTATTAATTTTATTCCAATTCTACTCAATAGGTATTTACTGTATAATTCAAATTTGAAATAGCAGGTCCTGAAATGCCACGGTGAATATGGAGTCCTGCTCTGTGGGAGCCGAAAATTTGTGGAGTTGTGACTAGAGACGGGGATGGAAATAATTTTAATATGGGCAGGATGTGATCTGTGTTAACTACCGTAGGTGTAAAATCAAATACAAGTACTTGTGGTCTGTATTATGATCAGTCCTGGTGAAATAAAATGAAGGAGTAGGAAGCAAGAATTTGCCTTTTTCAGAAAGATGAGATCACTTTTTTACTCTCAGGTAATTTATGTTACACCCATTTCCCCAGTGGGGAGAAACCTGAAAATAATTTTCTAAGATAATCTAAATCTCTACCCTTACCCTTTTTATCTTATGAGGAAAAATGCCTGAGGTTCAGAGGTAAGCCTTCTCACCCATTTCCTGCTTGTCTGCAGATTTTGCGGGTTACCATCTCCAGCCTGGATGCTCTGAGCTCATAAGCTCCTTTCCCATTTTGGCCATGTTTGCCTTGCACCTGCCAATAAGATGATATTGTTTCTTTTGATTCTCAGGGGCTTATCTCCAGCACAAGCTGATTCTCAGTTCTTGGAAAATGCAAAGCGGCTCTCCATGTATGGTGTTGACCTACATCATGCCAAGGTACTGTCCGTGTCCTGGGAAGTGGCATCTTTTCCCAACTGTTGACAGAAGTTCTGAGAGGACTCCAGTTTCAGAGTGGCCTAGCTCACTTTTAGGAAAAGGCTATTCGCCCTCACCCAAGGGTGTCTGTAATATTCTGTGACTAACGGTGGGGTTTATGCTTGTGGGAAGGACCATTGATTCTCGCCCTACTTCTTTTCTCAGTCTTTTCAATTAATACCCTTTCATACGTACTTATCGTAAGACTCCCCTTGTCAGCCATCTTTACCCCTTGTCCTGGCTTATTCTGCATCCCAGCTTTTGCTGTGTCAAGTGCTGCCTCTCTCCCAGCCCCCTCTCCTACCTCAGTCGTGGGAGAAAAGAGCAGTTCCTAGCAACCATGAAAGGGCAAAAGCAGTATGGATGTAACCATTTTTGAAAAAAAACTTGGGCTTGTGAATGAGCCTGAGGGTCGGGCTCTTCTCCACAGGTCTGTTTTAGTACTTCTTGTAAGATGGAGGAGACTGGCCCAGGCTCCAGGGGATGCAGCACCTGCAGCCTAATTTGAGAGGTGGGAGGAGGATGGAATGATGGGCTAGGTGATAGGAGAAAGGGATTGAGTTGGGAAGATGCCACTAATAAGCATCACGTGCTTCATGACCCTAGTCTGGATGATCACAGAGCTCGGAGAGCCCAGGAGGAAAGCAGGAGGTAAGGTGAAAGATGAATTTGGTTTTGAAAAATGTGCTTTAAAAGAGCCTGCCAATCCCTACATGTAGCCTAGGAATCTCTGTGTGATTAGAGAAATCTCTTGGAAAGCCTCCCACCCAAAGATCTCTTCCCTCCCTAGGCCTCAGATTAATCATTCCTGCTCTTGTGTTGATAGTACTTCATGTTTGCAAAGCACTTTTTTCCTCCAGTGGCTTCCTTTATTCTTTAACTGTTTTTCCTGGTTATAAAAGTAAATAGGTATACATTACAGAAAATAGAAGCAAGCAAGGGGAAAAAAAAAACAAACACTGAAATGTCTTTATGCAGAAATAAACACTATTGCTATTTTGAAGCATTTTCTTGTTTTCTTAAAAAAAAACAAAAAACAAAAAACCATCTCTGAGCACTTGAACTCTGAGGCATTTTTTCAATAGGATCATACTACAGGTATCATTTTGTGAGGGGTTTGTTTTTTCTTGGTTGATTGTTTTTTGCTTGCTCTGTTAAAAGATTTTTCCATGTCAGTAAATAGTCTCTGGCATCATCATTTTTAACTGCTAGGTGCTAGATGCCTTTAATTCTTAAAAGTCCTTCCACTTACACCACCTCATTTGAGATTTGAGTGTTTTTTTTATTTTATAACTGCGTAAGACAGAGTGCAGAGAACGACTTGCTTAAGCCGCATATTGTTAAGCATTCCCATATTTGCCTGATACCTTCTGATAAATTGTAGGAGGTGAAATGGGGCTTCCTACCACTTGTGTGTTTTCCAGCTCCTTTCTCTCTGTGATGGAGATAGGCGGGGTCAGCCAAGAGACCCAGACAGGGGAGGCAGGAGAGAACAGGTTTGGGACCAAAAAGCCCATGGGTCTCTCCTCTTCTTAAACCCCATTACTCTGGCCACATGTAAATTTTTTAATTTGTTGATCACTAGTTAAAAACCAATTCTTAGATGGCAATACTTGGCAAGGTTTCACGATTCTTGTTTTTTAAGGTGTACCTTAGAAAAGCAAAAAAAAAAACTTGTGGGCTCTATTTCAGTATAATTTCCATTCTTGCTGTGGGGTTAGGACAGACTGCTTTTTTAACAAGTTCAGAGTAACATTTATTCATTCTGTTTGTCATCTGATAGACTCATAATATTTGATGAGGAAGATACTTGTAGCTTGTTGAGAAGAAAGTCTGTAGCAATTTAAAAGAACTTTGGGTGGAGTTTGAAGTTTGTGCCTTCATACATCTTTCATTGTCTTGATTATATTTAAGTAAAAAAATTATTTTTATTAGTTCTTAATAGCACATTCCCATTAGGACAGGCCGAAGAGTGTTGAATGGAAGGACTCTTGACACACAGGTACAGGGAAACCATGAGCCTGGGACACCTCTGGGCTCATACCAGCAGCCCTCCCAATTCCTCCGAAGGGGTGAGGGTGGAGAATGGTTGCCAGAACCCAGAAGGAGAGATCTGTGTGTGGGGAGGACGGTCTTCAGAGGAGCTGCAATTCTCACAGGGACACATCCCTGACCTCCCTTCTCTCTCTTCTCCTCTCCCATCTGTGAGAACTTTCCGTGGGCTGAGCCCATTCCAAGGTCAGAGGGCCTGGGATCCTGCTGATATGCATAGGTGGCAGCTCCCTGAGGTGTTCCTTTTTTATTAGTTTATTTTTCTGACTTGGTTGTGGAGTGATTGGCAGAAGTCAAATATGGAGGACTAAGGCATGCTTTTTTCCCTTTTGCTTGTTACTCTTTATCTGTAATTTGTATTCACACAAATACTGATAATTCTGAAGCAGTACATGGAACAACGGAAAATGAACCGATTTACTTGGTTCCAGATTGTGTTTATTCCTAAGTCTGATAAAATAGCTTCAGTGTCCTGTCTGAAGATTGCTTCAGACTAGAGATGACTTTGTTCAATGTTTCAAGTCAGTGTTGCCTCCTTACTTGTGGTGAGAACATGCTGTCTTGGGCAGTCTTCCGGCCTCCTCCCTGTGGCCATGGCCAGTGATGTTTTTGGCAAACGCATCATTTGTGACTGGTGCCAAGTTGCTTGGGCACCTGTGCCTGATCCATCCCAGCTTTTTTCTCTGTTCCTAGAGAGAATTGGGGCTGCCAGATACGGGTGAATAAAGCACCTTATAGATGAGATTTTTAAACCTGCTTGGATTGTCCAATGTAATTTTATGTGTAAATATGAATTATTCAGGTATGGCAGCAGCGAAAGCAATTGGCATGCGTTACTTAGTACTGTCCTTTTATTTTTAAAAGAGTAATCTGATTTGTATTAGATGATTCAATAACAAGGCTGTTGAAATGCTACACTTCCACTGAATTTGAGACTTAGGTTAAATGTGGTGTTTGTGTCAGCAGGCTCAGTAAGAATTTCTGCCATGTTGGAAATGATTTCTGAAAATGTGGATCTCTCTGAATAATAATCTTCAATTTTACGTATCTTGAATGAGATCCAGTTCTTCCCTTAAAAGTTAAGACAACGACCTGTGTATTTTGAGTGTCGTGCTCTTGTGTCCTCAATATTACTTGCAATGTGAGGAGACACTATTTCACTTTGATCTGTAAATTTATTTGATTTTTAAAAATCGTTCAGGCTTGTGATTATTCTCTATTGTCATCTATTCCAAGTTAAAATGCTGGGAGCGAAAACCATTTGAATAAATTCAAGATTAGTCTGCAGTCCATTGAAATATGCCAGCCAAAGCAATGCTGTAATGCAGACTGGAGGTCAGCCCTCTGAGTTATTGAGGAGTGGCTTGGAAGAATTCAGAGATTTCAGCAGTCGGCCTCCAAGAGAACTTTTCTGTGAGGGATTGGTGTTTTGCTGAATAGAGACATAAATTAAACAGCTCTTAGCTAGCATAGTCCATCTGAAATAAATTTGCCTGAAGTAAAATGGCTGACCGCACCTGAGGGTGGGCTGACAGACTGTCCCCAAGGGCTGGAATAGCCTCCAGGAAAACCCCGTCTCTTCAGAATGTCTACATTGAGTTCTGTTTCCCTTCTTTCCCATCAGCTCTTGCGGGCAGGCTTGGGAACATAAAAGTCACGCCTTTTGGAGAATATTGGAGAATATTGTATCCTGTGGACAGGTGGCTACACCTCTTTGACAAATCAGATTTGATCCCGGAAGATAATAGATTTAAGGTGTTCTGTGTCCACTTGTGTACTGTCACTGAGATTTAAATACCAACCTGTAAAGTTGGTCATGGTTTAAGGAGAGGGCGGGATAATGAGCTTCCTGACTTATGTAACTTTGACAGCTCTAACCATGGTCAAATGGCTTATGCTTGGCAGGACTCGGAAGGCGTGGACATCAAGCTGGGTGTGTGCGCTAACGGGCTCCTCATTTACAAAGACAGACTGAGAATCAATCGTTTCGCTTGGCCGAAAATCTTGAAAATTTCCTATAAGCGCAGTAACTTCTACATTAAAGTTAGGCCAGCAGAGGTAAGCAATGTCACGTGCACCTGGGCATATCTGAACAGCTTTGGTCAGTGTTCTTCTTTATGGCCGTGCGCTAACTGAATTTTTCCCATTGAATTTTAATAAAATGAACTATTCTGTATTCTTTCCTGGCAAAAAAGGTCAGAGTTCTTAATGATAAACCTGCATGAAATTCCATGTTGCTAAAAAATAAACAAATAAATAAGCAAGAGCCACCCATACCCTTCAGCAAAAAGGAAAGGTAGTAAGTGCCTGCCACATAGTTGGGGGGGCCGTTATTTTGTTGTTGTCGAAACAGCTAAGTGATAGAGATCAATAGGAGGGTGGTAGAATGAGTTGTAGTGGACATGGGTTAGAGTCCGTAGTTGTACTTGCTTTTCATAGAAACTAGTATTGCAGTCTACGAAAAATTCATTTTGTGTAATTACACTGGGTATACGAATGTCTCCTTTTTTTGAGAAGAATTAACTTCTTACAGAAACATCTGAATCCATGTTTTTCAGTAGCTTCTAATCAACTTCTAAGGAAATATGCTGATTTAGTTTATTGATTTATTCTAGCTCGAACAATTTGAGAGCACCATTGGATTCAAACTGCTAAACCATCGGGCAGCAAAAAGGCTATGGAAAGTGTGCGTGGAACATCATACTTTCTACAGGTAATTTTTTTTTTTTTAAGATTTTATTTATTTATTTATTTGAGAGAAAGAGAGAGAGACAGAGAAACAGCATGAGAAGGGGGAGGGTCAGAGGGAGAAGCAGGCTCGCCGCTGAGCCAGGAGCCCGATGTGGGACTCGATCCCAGGACTCCGGGATCATGACCTGAGCCGAAGGCTTAACCAACTGAGCCACCCAGGCGCCCTCTACAGGTAATTTTAATGCAACGGCTTAAAATTCATTAGAACAGCTATTGGTTACCTGTGCGGATTAAGAGGTGGTCGTGGAGAGGACAGATGCAGCCACGCCCTACTTTACAGTTTTTGCTCTCCTCCCTGCCAGATCTCCTTGGCCGTGCCTGTCCTCACTCAGAGCCGATCTGTGTCTACAGTGGTCCCAAACTCCACTGACTACAGCTACCTTTCCTGCTGTCACCACGCTCTTCAAACCTGGCTGTCATTCCTCTTGCCACCATCATTCATCACAGGCTTCATTTCGTTGTTCTTACCAGTTCCCTCCTGTTTAACTTCTTTGCCCAACCAGCCCAAACCCTGGGGATCTGTCCTTTGCTGCTCTGCAGGATGATCCAACCATGTGCCCTTTGTGCACATCAGCCTGCCAGGCTGCTGGTCCTGGGTCAGTCCTGTGTCTCGACCTCACCACTTCTGCGTCTGTGCTTGCAGACGCTGCCTTCAACAACAGCTCTCCTGGTATACACACTCATTCCTTGTAAGAGCAAATCGCACAACTCTGGATTAGTGCTGTTACAGATATGTTATTTCCCATATCGGCTGGATCCTCAGAGCTACCAGGCAGTCAGACCTTTTACTACCTTTCCCATTACAATACTCATGATCTTCCTGAGCCCCTAGGAACCTGGCCTCTCTGCTCAGATGCCCCTTTTGCGTGGGTCACGGATTCTAAAAGCTGTGGTCATGAGCATTCTTGGTTTCACATACCCTCTGTTTTCCTTCTTTTGCCCATAATTATGTAGCATTCCCCCCTCTTTCTGTTCATTCTTTCCCTCTATCCTGTCTCAAGGAAAATACAGTCATTCCCTATGGAGTTTTGATCCTTCATTTTATGCCTCACATAGGATCATGCTTTGTACATGATGTACTCTCCAGTGAGTGCCTTTGCCTTCTTTGGCCAATAAACATGTCCATGTCTTACTCCTGTAAAAATCAAAATAGACAAATAAGAAAACCAGAAGATCTCCTTAGACCCTCTAGCTATATTCAGCTTGGGTCCCATCTCCTTTTATCCTCGTCTTCAAGGGCATATCTCTACATTACTCTTCTTACCTGGTCATTTTCCCTATTTCTTCAGTTCATAATACTGTGGCCTATATAGCTAAGTGTCTGGATCCTCCATCTTGAAGCTTTTTGCTTTGGACTCTTGCTTGCTACTCCTGTCCCACCACACACTGGGTGTGTGACTGTGGGTAAATTACCTTTCTGAGTCTCACTTTCGTCATCTGTGCGATGGTAAAAATAATACCTACCTTATAGGGTTGCTTTGAAAAGTAAGTGAGGAAACACACAAAACAAATGTATCACTATTTCTGGTATATAATAATGTTTCCCATCACCATCAGTATCATCATTATTCTTAGTCTGGTACCTCAGTATGCTATTTTTAAGGTGAATTATTAGCTGATACAAGTGACTCAAGTTAAACTGACACATAATCTGTTTTCAGGACTGCTCTAATATACTCATTTTAGAGAAATGTAACTCCTAAAATATACTTGAATCCATCTGACATAGTTACACTGAGCGTATAAATCTGTGAAAAGTTTGTAATTTCTCTTGGAAGCCATGACACATTTCTCAAGACAACGTGAGCCTGCCTCAAATAAAGCTAGTAGATAACATTTATGAGATAAATGCCACAGATCAAGGCAGGACAGATAGCAGGCTTTCCTGTCAGGTAATGATAATAGAAACAATAATTATTTTAGAAATGACAGGCGCTACATTTGTTGAGCGTATATTGTTGTCAGAAACATAACCCCTTGCTTTACCTTGCACTGTCTCATTTATTGCTCACCCCCACTGAGCAAGTGGCTCAGAGCTGGATGCCCATAGAGGGCACAGGGTCCAGGCGCCTGCGCAGAGCTGGGGACCTGGCTCTGTGATTCCAAAGCCCACACTGGTCACCTCTGTGTGGTCTTTCCTCTGGGATTCTTCCAGCAAGTGTTTCTGAAATGTCTGTTAGCCCTTCAAAGCCTTAGGTTGCTCCATTTTTGCTGACATGCCACGACTCCAATTTAAAAGTAGACCAGTTTGCTTCTGCAGACTTTTGAGATAATGGTTAACAAAAGGATTTTTAGATCTTTAAACCTTGTATAGCTTTTCTTACAAATGGTAGGAAGCAGTGTATCTAAAGCAGGGCATTCATAATTCATCTGCAGAGTGCTTTGAGTCACATCTGGATTTTGTTCTGTTTTTATCACAAAAGATGCAAAGGATTTCTTCAGAAAATTAAAATGGCTTTCAGATTGAAGCCATTAAAGACACAGATCTTTCTATTGATTGATAGCCACTCAGCCAGACTAATATTAGTGGAACAAGAACATAATAATAAAGCTGTTATTCTTCTTTGAGTGTTTGATAGGGCCTATCACCCTTCTAAGTGCTGTACCTGGATCAGTTCTTTTAATCTTTACAACATCATTGTAATCTTCACTTTACACTTGGAAAAACTGCGAACAGAGAAGTTAAGAGACGTGCCCGTGGTTTTATAGACAGTCACGGGTGGAGATGGAGTTCAGAGCCAGGCCCTGCAGCTCACAGGGCCCGCTGCATACCCGCTGTGCTATACTCCCTGACCGTATTCACAGCGGATGTGCTTCGGTGGTGGTGGTGGCGGTGGTGGCGGCAGCGTATAAACAAGATTCACACGAGGTTCCCGTAGGTTGGCATTAAACGGTCATTTAAACTTGTCATTGTAGATCCAGAGTAATTCCAAGTGAATTAGTCTCATCTGCTGCTTCATAGCTTTATTGTTAAATGTCTGATTGACTTTAGTAACTGAAATGTGGGTTTTTCTTAAAACGTTCCTTTACTTTCCATAAGTAAAAACATTAATATTAATTTTATAAAAAATCCTCCCATTATAAATCCTTACTGTGCTTCTTAAGCAGTAAAATATGTAAAAGTTGATTTCTTTTGTGCTGGTCCTTAGATCATCTTGCTCAGAACCATTAAAACTCTAGAATGATTAGGTCCTTATTTATAGCTTTTAAATGCCCAAAAGTGAAATGATTGAGGTCTTGTAGTGATTTTGATGTTGTTTTTATGACGGTAGGGTCTCGGTTGGTAAATAAAAGTAATGTCAAGATGAAATAATTGTTCAGTGATCTTGAAACATTTTGCTGCTTAGCCTACATTTTTGTAGGAAATTTATTTGCATTACCATTGACTTAAGCCGCCAAACATATTCTTTTAGAAAAAACTAATAAATGTCTGTGTTCAGTCCATTTTTGTTTTAGTATTTGCTTCTGTTTAGTTGCAACTTAACTGAGGATTTCTTCGCTGTCAGAAAATTAATCTGTAAGTTAATATTTTGTGTATGTATACACCAGTGCCACTTGAACACGGAAGTATTTTATCTCAAGTTGAAATAAAATAAAAATCCTCTAGTTAATGACTTTCCTAAACTTACATTGTGTTAGATAGATATATGCCTTTAAAATACTTGCCTTGTATTTCTTGGATTTATATTTTTAAAATATCTTTTACAAAATGCATAAGTGGATAATCTGATATGTATTTAAATGGCAACCAATCGTCCGTTACCTTAAAAACAAATTAGACTAAAGAAATATGGTTGTATAGAACTCCTCACCTGAACTTAGATATTTAACTGGTTACATATCCCAGTCTATATAAATGAGAGCCCACTTTCATAACGGGGGGCAAAAATAAAACCAAGAACTTCATTTTACAAAGGGCTTTTTCTAGCAGCGGGATTGTTTTGTTTACTAAATTAAGACGGAAAATTCAGCAGTAGTTCTCGCTGTGTATTAGAAGTTCTAGAACTTATAGCCCAACTCCCCTTCTCTAAAATCCCGGCGTAAGAGATTTCAAAAGCTGTTCTTCAATGTTGTGACTATGTAATAGTGAGAAAGAGGATTCTGAAAAATGGATAGGTAGACATGTCTTTGGATTTTCTGGCTACTTAAATTCAAGTGCCCTCTAGGAAAAGGTGACCATGGGATTCTCTCTAGTGGTCCAGCCTGTATTTATTGAGCACCTGCTCAATAATAACATATAATAATAACATATGGGACCTAGCACAGATCCATGTGAAGTTATATAAGATAAACTAATAACCAGAAAGTCAGAAAACACTAATGGAGGTTTTCTTAATTTTGTTTAAAATTGTTTTCTGAAGACTGAAGTTTCAGTTTTCTTTTTTTGTGCGTTCAATTAATTTTGTAAAAGAAGAAGAAAGCTAAATCTTTAAAAAGATCTATCCCTTTACCTATATGTCCCTTAAGATTTTTCATAATTCCCACAATCAGGTATCCTGTTTCTAGTTTAAATTTTTTTTTTAATTTGAGTAGGGTTTCATGAATAGGATTTGGTAACACCCCTAGGCCTAAAGGGGTGTTGTCACTGCTGGGGGTGGGGAGCAGTTACTAGAACTGGAAATGAGAGCTACCAGTAAGTAAATCATCGTGTGAAGCTGGTCATTCTAGGAGGACCTGGCCTTTGAGAGATGCAGTCAACTGAGGTGACCCTACACATGGGTGCCAGATACCCCCAACCTCACTCTTCTCTTTACTTCCCGTCTCTTATTTTTGCTTTTGAATAATTACACTTTATTGGGTCAGAAAACATGAGATCTATCCTCTTAAACGTCATGTGTATGACATATTGTTGACTGTAGGCGCGTGTCATGCAGTAGATCTCTAGAGCTTACTCATCTTCACTGAAGCTTTATGCCCGGTGACTTATAACCCCCCATTTCCCTCTCCTGCCAGCCCCTGGTACACCATTCCAGTGCTTGAGTCTATGAATTTGACTGTTCTAGCTTCCTCATATAAGTGGAATCATGCACTACCTTTCTGTGTCTGGCTCGTTCCACTCAGCATGATGTCCTCAAGGTCCATCCACGTTGTCAAGTGTTGCAGAATTCTTTTTCTTGTAAGGCCGAATAGCACTCTGCCCTGCGCATAGACCACATCATCTTTATCCGTTCCTCTCAGTGAATGTTTCTGTTGTTTCCACATCTTAACTATTGCGAATAGTGCTGTAATGAAGATAGGAGTGCTACTAATTTCTCTTCAAGATCCCGATTTCAGGGTTTTTTTTCCCCCCCAGGGTTTTTTTGTTTTGTTTTGTTTATAAATATCCAGAAGTGGGATTTTTTGGATCAGGTGGTAATTCTGTGTTTAATGTTTTGAGGAACCTCCATACTGTTTTCCATAACTTCTGCATCATTGTGCATTATCACCAATGGTGTGCAAGAGTCCCAATTTCTCTGCATCCTTGCCAACGCTTGTTGTCTTTAGTTTAATAATTTTGGGGGATGGGGTAGTTTCTTTTGGGGTCACCAATGCGTATTTTCCCTTTGAGGTATTCTTTAGAAATACTTATTTTTTCCTCTGGTTGATTTTCCATTAACTATAGAGTATACTTCATGAATAGATGATAAAGATAAAGATACATGTGATTTAGCTAACTTATTTTTCAAGAATGAGTATTTCTTGCCTTTTTTTTTTTTTTTTTGAAGGGAGGCAAGAGAGATAGAGGGTTAGGAAGGGGAGAGGGAGAATCTTAAGCAGACTGCACACTCAGCGTAGAGCCTGATGTGGGGTTCGACCTCACAACCCTGAAATTACGAGCTGAGCTAAAATCAAGAGTCGGACACTTGACTGAGCCACCCAAGTGCCCCAAGAATGAATATTTCTTTATTATTGCAGTGATGAGCCTGCCAGTGACTCTTTCTTTTCTGTAGATCACTGCTTGCTTACAGAGCATTCTTAGATCCTCTTTAACTGGTTGCTAGGTAGGGAAACCTTGTCATAGTTAACGAGAGAGAGAGAGAGAGAGAAAGGTAAATGACCACATTTCTCACCATGCCTCTCTTATTTATCATCAGGATGCTGAGAAAGTTAATCTTTCTGTGCCTTAGTTTCCTCAACTGTTTGAGAAAAATAATTCAGAGCACAAATAAGAGTTCTGTTATGGCCTAAATTTCTAGTATTCCAGAATTCTTTTTTTTTTTTTTAAAGATTTTATTTATTTATTTGAGAGAGAGAGAATGAGAGAGAGCAAGCACATGAGAGGGGGGAGGGTCAGAGGGAGAAGCAGACTCCCTGCTGAGCAGGGAGCCCGATGTGGGACTCGATCCCGGGACTCCAGGATCATGACTTGAGCCGAAGGCAGCCGCCCAACCAACTGAGCCACCCAGGCGCCCGTATTCCAGAATTCTAATTTAAGAATATATAGCTTTTCCCAAAGTACAGTTTGAGGCACTGGCCATCATAAGAGTAGATTTTCTCAGCAGCATCTTCTGTGTCTCCTTTGAAAATCTTTTGCAGATAATGGAAGTTTTCAAGAAAGTCGTCTGCTACCTTACGTGAATAGATTACCACCAAGAGGGCCAGAGAGTATTGGTTCTTCTTTCATCAGTTTAATCCCAATACATTGTTTTTCTGGGTTAATATCATTGAGAATTGATGGAGGATTGCCTCTTCTATTATCACAGTAGCTTTACCTCTGCTAGAATCTGTTTTTGTTGCTTTTAAGCAGAAGAAGATTTCTAAACAAACAAAAAAAGCTGAGCTGAAGGACTAAAAATACTTGAAATGGTAACGAACTCTATAAGAAATCACTCCTTGGAGAATGAAAGGAACCATTCTGATGAAGTGCATATTCTGGAATTGTCACCTAAAGCCGTCTTGTTTAATAAATGCTATACGAGCTCCAAGATTATCTTTTTTTGTTAAGACGTTTTGCCAACTCGTGATTAGACAATGGAAGTGAGACAATTCCAGTTGTATGCCAGACAAGATTGGCTTTATTTACTAAAAACATAGTTTTGCATAAGTCTGAAAGTATTTGCCATCAAGAAAGTTGGCCTTCATTTATCGTGAGCCCTGGGTGTGAGCGGTGGAGCTGTGCTGGCAGGGAGGATGTTAGTCATCTCTACCGGTCTCCCGCGTGCTGTCTCCTCATGGGAAAGCGTCATGACACAGTGGAGTCCTGCATTTGGAAGTTCTTTCCCAGGAGAAATAGACATAAATATTGAGAATTACTAATGGTAATGGATTGTCACTTGGCATTTATAGCGAGGAGCAAGAATTCAGACATATGTGTTTATATAAATGATTTAAGCTAATACAAATAAATAGCATTTGATATACGCTGAGAACAGTTGCTCTTTTGCTCAGGTTGAGGGAAACCTATTATTCATGAATTCATGGCTGTGGATTTAGTCATCTTATCACTCGCCTAAAGCTCTGTATGTAGGAGGGTTTATAAATAATATTCTTTTTCATTAGAAACTTTAGGCAGCCTTTTGCTCTTTAAATTGAGTAATCTTAGTAAAGTGGGATATTAAAATAGAAAGTTTCAACGTTTTTTTTAAAAAAAGAAAATTCATAAAGGCTCCTGTTTCGGTTCTTTGTTTCTCCCTACAGGCTTGTGTCTCCAGAGCAGCCACCAAAGGCCAAGTTCCTGACCTTGGGGTCCAAATTCCGCTACAGCGGCCGCACCCAAGCCCAGACCCGTCAGGCAAGCACCCTCATTGACAGGCCCGCGCCACACTTTGAGCGTACCTCTAGCAAACGGGTCTCCAGGAGTCTAGATGGAGGTAAACACATTTATGATGGTTTAGATGCCTTTAATCTTTCTCTAATCTGGTGGAATCAGAAAGGGTTGATATATTATAGTTAATGAGGTCCTCAGAAACACCCTAGAGGGACAGCTATTTTTTTCTGCGTAAATGAAATGGTGTTTCTTATACTCAAAAGGAAAGTTTTATAGTGTTTTACAGCTGTCATTCTGAGCCTAAATTTTCTTTGTACTGTCAGTGTACGCAAATATTGAGAATTCTCGTGGATAAGAGGTTGGACAGATATACTGTTACTGATCTGACTTAATTGTGATGTATTTTATGTGTCTTAATTTCTTGAACTTGTTAATTAATGGCAAAAGTGGAATTCCAAGGGTTTTGGTATGATAAGAACCTCTATTCAAAGGAACTTAAAATGTTCTAATTTTTTGAGTTTAAAAACCCTTACTGAAGCTTACCAAACTTTCTGGCATATGAGAAACCATCCACAACTTCCAAAGATTAGTTGGAATGGAGTGCTTTAACAAAAGGAAAGGAAATACAGTGTAATCACTAGTTCTTCAGCCAAGACGGGGGGTGGGGGGGGTGAGATATGTATAAATTTCGTATGTTATTTTATTAGAATTAGCTACATAATTGTAGTTTTATATATTTTACGTATGGAAATAAATTGATGTTCTTTCCCTTCATATATGTATATTATTTTGGGTTAATAGCAGGTTTTCTGTAAAGGACCCAAAGTTAATTTTATATTACAATGCTTTATAAGAGACTTCATTTTACTTTCTTCCTGGAAGAAAGTAATTGATGTGGATGACTTTCTCTCAGAAGTAGTTTTCCAACATTTTTTGGTTGATTAATCTCAAAACATATACAAAAATAGTAATATTAAATTTAAAAATTTGTTTCACTACTATTGATCACTGAAAACCTTTCTTGGTTGCTCCTTATTACTGACATTTTTCTGAAATATGAACTAGAACAACTTCTAGTAGCTGAAACAGATATGCTAATAGATAAAAATGCACTCATATATATATATATATATACACACATATATATGTACATATATATAAATAAAATGAGTTTTTGTGTATAGTTGATGTAACAATGCTACATCAGCTTCACATGTACAACAGTGATTCAGCTTCTGTGTAATGCTGTGTTCACCACACATGAAGCTACCATCCATCACCACACAATATGATTACAGTATCATTGACTGTATTTTCTCTTCTGTATCTCTTATCACCATGACTTCTTCATTCTGTAACTGGAAGCCTGTATCTCCCATTGCCCTTTGCCCATTTTGCCCATCCCTGGCCCCATTTTTCTCTGCAACCATCAGTTCTCTGTGTTTATAGGTCTGATTCTAAAAATGCTCTCTCATTAATGAAAGATTGACACTTCTCAGCCTTGATCTATTTTTCCCAGAGTAAATTTGGAAAACAGGTCCAGGCAGACACACAGATACATCCAGGGATTTGTTGGTGGGCATTTTGTATATATAGTGATTAAATCTTGATTCTGGAGAATCTCCCATTAATTTTGAGATGACAGGTACGCAAGGGGGTCATAAATTGTGGTTCAAATAAATGTCCACATTTCCAAAGGTAGTAATTTAAATTTAGTGAATTTTTAATGTACGATAGCTGTCAGTGTATCTTTCAGCTCATCAACAACTGAGTACTTTTTTCAAGTAAATGTGAAAAATGTGCCCACTCATGGAAATATTTGACAGGCCTTGCCCCTTACCACAGAGAATTTATTTAAGTGCTGTGTAACTGCAGTCAGTGTGGTTAATGCCCTGAGACAAGTCATTCCTGTTGCTGGAGTACTGTCTGTCTCAGCCTTTGTTTCAAACTGTGAGGCTTTATAACTCTTATATTGCAAATTCTAGACTTTAGAAAGAGCAGTAAACCACTGTGTTTTGACATAGATAAAACACTGCTCAAGGAAACCCACCATCTTGTGTGAGTGGTGAGTGCAGAGGGTTATAGTAGGTCTGTATCTGATAACAATGATTTTTACAAGTAAAAGCAACAAGCATAGCACAGTGATCCATTATTTTTCCTTTCGTGTTTTGGACACTGTAATTCATCAGATGGGCAAGTCATCAAAAGGATTATTGTGTTATTGTGAAAAATAAAGGCTTTTCGTGCCAATACATGACCAGACAGCCACTGAACTATTTGATTAGGGATTCCAGGCTTTTTCCCTCCCAAAGCAAAGTGAGGCTATAACCTGGTACTAAACTTTATTTTCACCGCCACTCCCCATCAATATACCTTTTTGTTGTTGTTGCTGTTGACGGCATGTGTTGTATTTTCTTGCCCCTGTTTAGTTTTTAAGTTAGACCAGACTAATTTAGATTCATAAATATTCCTTCCTTTAAGCTTTGACAAATGAAAATAAATCTTCAGTGCTTGCATGCAACCTAAAAATGAATGTGCTATCTAAGATGAAGCATTAAAATAAAAATCAGTCTAGAACAGCTTTTTAAAAACAGTGGGATTCCAAGATTGGAAAATCAAACCAAAAAGGACACAAGGCAGTCATTTAAGAGAACAACCAAGATGCATTTGAGAGTGGGGGGAGACAGTGATTTCCTGAAAATGGAGACTGTAATAAGCAGGGACCTGAGATTGGGTCATGAGAGAAGGAAGGCCCATCTGGGGAAGAACCATTTTGGCTGAGACTTGAAGGATGAGGAGGAGCTAGTCATGAGTAGAGCAGGAAATAAAGCATTCCAGGTGGCAGGAGCAGCAGGTCTGAAGGTTCTAAGATGAGGGAGAGCTTGATACAGTCCAGGAACAGAACGAAGACTAGTTAGAGCTTTGTAATTGATGGGAAGAGGTAGCCTGGGGGTAGGTCATGCAAGGCCTTGCAGGCCACGAGAAAGAATGTGGTTTTTATTCTAGTGCTATTGAAGTGTGTGTGTGTTGCACACGTGTGCACACTTACACAAGCATGTAAGTGCATAGTATTACCTTTTTTAAAAAAATTACTCGGTGCAATGTTGAGAATGATTGATAGGACAAGACAGGAAGCAGGTAGACTGGTTAAGAATACTCCAGGTGAGAGGAATGGGGATCTTGCGTTGGATGATTGTAGCCAGTTAGCCATTTGGCACCATAAGCTCAGGGCCTGGGGCCTACAGGCTTCTCAGGGTTCTACAAGTGCTTAAGACCTAAAAAAAGTTATTTGTTTCAAAATGCAAAACAAACAGCCTGCCCCCCTGCACACTGAAATTAATAAGTATGTAAAGGCATGCAAAATAAATATTTTGTCAACTTCATTATATAACTTTAAATTTGATATTCATTAACATTTTGATATCCTTATATCTAAAACCATTTCTAGGTCAGAGTTTTCCATTTTGCAATAATTTGAGTATGCGTAATGGGTGCTTAGAAATCATAATCATAAATTAAAAGAGTTACACATAGTCGTAGATTTTCCAAGGGAAAATTACTAACATCCTCTCAAAAGTTAAAAATCCTGGAAAATAATTGTACTTCATGGAGGATGTGAGTTCATTTTGTGATTTTGGCGTGGGTTTTCAAAAGTGGGAGTACTTAAGGACTGTCAAAGTCTTAAAATGGCCTGGGGTGGTAAAAATAGAGGAGGAAGAACTGGCCACATTTAGGTTCAGTTGGATTTGATGGTGTTGAGGGATGAAGGCCAGAGGCATCAAGGTGTCTGGCTTGGGTAACTGGTGTAAGTATGAGCGTGGTATGTGGTGGAAAAGGCAAGGCTGGGGAAGACGGAAGGTTTGATCAGGGTACGTGAAGGGTGTGGGCCAAGAGCTTTCTTGTAATACACAGATTAGAGGTGCTTGATGCCTCCGCAGTTCAATATGGTGGATCACACACATCCCTGCCCTCCAGGAGCTTGCTGCCTAGAGGCCTTTGTGTTTACTGCGCTTCTATGGGGGCATAGAACCAATGTCAGTCACCCTGTTGTCAAGCACTTTTTATTCAGGTGAAATAACCTCAGTGATTGGGGGTTTGGGGGAGAAGCTACAGAGGGACAGAGGCTCTGTCGCTGCTTCTCACTTGCATTTGTTGAAATGTGACGCCATCTTAGGTTGATCTGCCATATGACCGCAATTTCAACACAATATCCGTTCCTGTTCATCTGCAGGAGGGATGAAGGAAATACATGAGGGCCAGGTTTGCTGGGTCGGGAGGGTGTCTCTGTATTAGATTTACTGTAGGTCAAGTTGAGGCATTCAGAGGGGAGGTTAGAAAAATGAAAACTATTAAACAATTCTATAATGTCGACTTTGACTGTCTTGTCACAATTTTGAATGGTATTCAAATTAAAGGTTCCTTTATGGAAGAATCCTAAAGACTTATTGAAGCAAGTCATTTTAATCTCTAGATAATTATTTGTTGCAGTAAATAGATTCAGAAATAAGTTCAGGCACTATCAAAGAGACCCTAGAGAACTCAAATATTGCTCACGTTGGGATTCTGACATTATGCCCCATGTCTGTTTAAGCTGGTCTTAGAGCTCCTCCTACTGGCCAATTCCTTGATCAGACTCAAAACCTTCAAAAATCAGATTTGAGAGCCTGGTGTAGTTTAATGGGTTAAAATTTAGAATATATTTAGAATTTGGTAAAAGTTTAAAAGTGGGTTTGATGTGTTCGTATCTTCAGAGCTCAAGCAGTGTTCCTGCTAAATGTCTGCATGCTGCCTGTTTATCTTTGTAAGTTTGACCATTGAAATGTCTTGAAGTAATCCCAAGTGACCCTTCTTTCCTAGCTCCAGTTGGTGTTGTCGATCAAAGTCTTATGAAGGATTTTCCTGGTCCTGCTGGGGAGGTTTCAGCCTACGGCCCCGGAGTTGTCAGCCCTGCCATGGTACAAGATCGGGATGGCAGAAGGGAGCTCAGAAGCCCAACTAAAGCCCCACATGTGCAATTCATTGAAGGAAAGGTATGGTAAATTAGAAGAAAATGTGATGTTAAATGTGTACTTAGACTACAGGCTGTTACATTGTTGTTTCAGAACTCAGGTATCATTTAGAATTAGTCAGTGTATGTTCTGTGTTGATATAAGTTCCCAATATGTAGGCTTCTACTGGTTTGAACAGGGTCTCTAATCTTTCTCTGATTGTTCAAAGCAAAATATTTCCATGTAAATTATATTAATGCAAACAAGTAGTTTAGTGGCCTAAAATTTTTGCCTGTCTGCAAAATCATCCTTTTTAGTTAAATCCCTATATTATAAGAGCTATGGTGACTTGAAATTTATATTTGTTTGTTACAAGTAAATTTTAAAGTATAGCCTCTCTTGAGTTTTTAATTATGTTGACTTGAATTTTTTTTTTTGAAATGAACAAAGATAGTCTTTATGAAAAATGTTATTTTTCACTAATCTCTGATGAAGAAGAAATCCTTAAGCAAAGGGTGGTTGTTTTGTGAATAGTGAATGAGAAGATGGTGTGTTGCTTATCTCCTTATTTGGGGCATACACCCCACTGAATGGAGAAGTAACTTATACTGTGTTTTCAAATTTGTCACTATTATATTATGATAGCTTTTTACCTTGGGCAAGTAAAGTCACTTGGAGGTGGATTTGAAGAGGCTTTGAGTTCATTGGATCTCTCTTCTGTATCTGCACAAAGCACCTTTTTTATAGATAACATTGGAAGTAAACACAAGAAGGAAATGAAATTCTGCTATAGATTTATAATGTTCTCTAAATTTTAACTTTTGAAAAATGTAAAGACCTGCAACATGAATTTATAAAGAACCTACTAGATGAAGGAGTTGCCAGTGGCTCAGGAATTCCTGCCCTGACAACCTGTCAGCATAGAGGAGGGCTCAGGGACCCTTACACCCCAAGGGCTCGGCCATCACGTCCTCCGAATACCCTTGTTAAATAAATCTTTTATAATTATGCTAATGAGGCCCCCAGGAGGGTGGCTGCTTACATCTGAAACATAGGAGCTCAGCCTCTCAGAGTCTCCCTACCATTTCGCCTAGTTAATTTGATGCATGCAGTTATTTTTAAAAAGTTAACCTTAAATTCCAAAGGAAATTCTGCTTATCTTTAGCAAATGACTAGGTGTGCTGGTCTTTCTGCTAAACCTTTGAATGCTTGTCAGCAGCCGGGTTTAAAAGGAAGAATGTTATTTTAAGTTTCATTGGATCTATTTGCAACTAGTCAGAAAATTACGTGATAAAAGTAGTCCAGTTTTTCTCTTTAAAAGTGGATCATTTAATTCGTGTTCTAACTGTGCTGTGTTAATAACAATCCCTACTTGCCAGTACAAGTTTTCACTAACTGCCCATTTCTTCTTCTCTTTCTCCCTTGCCTTTGTTTCTCCTTTGAATGTATCTGTTGTGCGATTTCACATTCAATCATGGGTTTGCTTCCGAGAGTAGCTTGTTTCCATGTGCCCACCTTCACCACTCATTCGCTGTGTTTCATCTCTTTCCCCAAACCTTTTGCCAGTCCCTGAAGTGGACTTGCTTTCAGACATTTCGGAGGAAGACCCCTTTGGGGAGGCCGACCAGATCACGCTAGACAGCTTAGAGCTCCCTTCCACTGGTGAGCCGTCAGAGCTGGGGGACTGCCAGGTCCGCACCCTTGATTCTCTCTCGGGTCCTGTTGCAGCCCCTCCCCAGCCTGATGGTCCGTCCACCCAGGAGAAGCCTCTAAACGAGGCTGACCACAAGGATTCTGAATTTGGGTACTTTTCCTTCCGTTTCTGCAAATGCTTCCCACCTAGCTTCCCCTCCCTTCTCGATGAAGATGGGTATCTCGCTTTCCCCAGCCTCCCCAAGGTCTGGGTCTCCTTCCTCCCCACAGACGTCCAGCACTACCTTCCTATCACGTCCCCTTCATTCCTGCCTTCCCTCATCCTCATCTTCGGACTCCTTCTCTCTGCTTCTCAGTCAGTGCCTTTTTCTCTCACCTTTGCCCTTCCTCTGGCTCTATCCCTCTGCTATCTGGAGGCTAAAGCCGCCTCCTTCAACGTTTCTTATGACTGGGACTTGAATGACAAAACCGAGGAAGAGGAAGCAGCCGACACTCCTCCATAAGCTTTAATTTGTGGGCTCAACAAAACTACATATTCCTAATGTAGAGTGTAAACATGTGCATAAATTTCACCACGGATTACCCTCAAAATAGTAGGATCCGCACATTTTCGCATACATGGTGTTTTAGTGCATGAGAAATACATGTAAATAAGTACTTTCCCTTCATTGATTTCCATGGACCAGGTCCACACATTCGAAGTTGAGAGCAAAGTTATGGATTATTTTGTAAATACCTAGACCATGCTAGGTCTTCAGAACAAAACAAAACAAAACAATAACAGGAAACCTGTGTTGCCCTTAACAATCCATATTGGCTCTGTTCGTTTTGCAGACAAGTATCAGTGCTATCGATGCTGTTCCTTTAGGATGGAAAGGAAACTTGTTTCAATATAGAACTTAGGATGCAGTGGATATAACCGTAATTGATGTGTATTAGTAGAACTCCTTAGTATTATTATTTCTCATTAGAAAGCCAAGCTCGTTCTTGCAGTTATGAGGATGCATCTGTAACCTTTACTCAGAAATTCCTTGTCTCCCTGTTACTGTAACATTTGGGAACCAAATGAATTTCAGGTAGCTTTTTTTTTTTTTTTTTTTTAACTCTAAATCATGTAGTTTTAGGAAAGAGTCACTGTCAGGTATTTGTAAGGAAGATAATACTCTTATCTTTAAGAAATACATTTGGAAAAATGAAACATGGCTTTTTGAAAATTTAACACTATTCGCCCTAAAGTTGGGCTACTTAGTGTCCTTTTATTTAAGATTAGGTGTCCGGTTTGAGGATTTTTACCCCTGGATAGGGCCACCTCTGCACTACTAGGTTGGTGCTAACATGTGCAGGATGTTTTTGTTTTGCTACATGTGGTCTGGTGACTTAGTGTCTCATATCCTGTGGGTACTGGCCATACCTAAGGAAAAATCACAATTTAGAGCAAACATAAAGAAAAATGTAAAGACGATGCTATGATTAGGCATACTGGGAGAAACCACTATTCCTAAAGGTTACCTGAAGAATGCCGAAGATTGGCGTTTTAGAGAATTAAGTATTGACCAAGGAATTCGCACGTGATCCTTAATAGATTTGGATAGCTCTTATTTTCCGTTCTGATAAAAAGATACTCTGAGCTCCCTGCTCACCTCAAAAATACTTGGTTTAAAGAAAAAAAAAAAGGCATTTTGAACTCTCAGATTTCTAACACTGTCATTCCAGTTAAAGAAGAAAAGGAATATGTATGATCCTGCTATAAATTAACATGTGAAGGTTACACTATTGTCCTTTGGTCTCAGAATCATTATTTTTCTTTCTTGTTCTTCCTTTCCTTGAGTCAGTAGTTACCAGGATTTATGCTTTTTTAAAAAATTTATTGAAGTATAATTGACATACAGTGTTACATTAGTTTCAGGTGTATAACATAACAATTCGACAATTCTGTAATCTATCACCATATGACGTTATTAGAATATTATTGACTATATTCCCTACGCTGTGCTTTTCATCTCCATGAGTTAGTTTTAAATTTACAGGTTTTTTTTCTTTTGGGTCATTAGATACTGAGGATTATCCAACTATGAAAAACTATTCTTATTTAAAGAATTTTATGAAAGAAAAGTGGCTATAAAATATGAGTACTTTTAAATATAATTTTAACATGCAGGTAGCAAAATAAACCAATTTTCCTCCCAAGGAAAGAAATCTATGGTAAAAAACTGAATTAGAGGGTGAATATTTGTCCCTGGTGTAAAATTTGGTTTTCACTTCACATCATTCTACTCTGCCCTCGTCCTAGTTGATTTAGACCTTTCACATTAGGACAGATGGAATTATGCCGTTGTTACACTCTCCTATTTTCATTTCTGAGCAAAAACATTCAAAAACAGCACATAATCTAGGGACTGAGAAAGAGTGAAGCTTCCATTCTCCATTCCACCTTTGCAAAGGATTCCTTCCACCATTTGTGCAACACTGTAGGTGAAGAAAGACCAAAGTGGCTTTATGTTCGGCATCTTCTGAGGGCCAAACAGTAAAGGTTGGTAATTCTAGTTCACCATTTCAGTTCAAATACATCTTTGCACCCATGGGTAGAGTTTCTACTACTGCTCCCCTTCTTTCTGGCCATTTGCTGTATGACTTTCAGGTGAAAATGGAAGAAGAGGAGACACAGCTGGAGGAGGTGGATATTTATTCCCTCCCCCCCCCAAATTAAATACCCGGTGACTGCTGCCTGCCATAACTATTGTGTGTGTGTGTGTGTGTGTGCACGTGCGTGTGGGTTCGGGGGTAATACACTTTCGGGGTTGATATGTGAGTTTTGCTTGTTATGGCTTCTAGGTTCTTAAGATTTTTATTCCTCTTGTATTTTAATGTCTTGGACTATCCAACTCGGGGTTGTTTCTGGTGCTTGCTGATTGATACACTTATGTTTATTTGCCTTTTCCCCCCTGTGTGTGATTTAATTTCACAGAAAAATTCCCTGAGAGTAGAAGGGGATAATATTTATGTCAGACATAGCAATTTAATGTTGGAGGTTTGTATACTTTAAGAAAACAACTCTGTCCTCATGGCTGCCAGGCTGCTGTGGACGGGAGGTCACGCGCAGGCTGGCTGGCCGGCAACTTCCCGCAAGCACATTGCATGAACTGCATGGGGGACAGTTCGACTTGGAGTGCATGTTAGCTGTCCGACTTTGTTCTTTTAAAGTGGCTTCGGTAGGAATAGATCTACTAGAAGTTCTCAAAGTGACAACTGGGAAAAAAAAAAAATTCTGTTCAATCGAATGAGTAGAATTTTTATCTATTACTCTTAAAGTTCTACAGGTAAATCTGTTCTCTCCTAAGGGGTCATCTCTGCGGTATAGAGTCTGAAGTAACGTCCCATCCTTAATATATATTCACCCAGAATAGATATTTGTTGGTTTGGCATTAAATGGCTTTAGATCCGTGTTCACAATTATGGGGGAAAGTTGATTAAATCCATGCAATTAGGAATGTGGTTCACTTAAAGTAATTACCTTTGAGAAAATGTTGATTAATGGGATTGTTTGGATTAAAAAGAAAGTGAAGAAAGAAAGGAAAAAAAAAAACCTAACCAACCAATCAGGTGTGTAAAATATATTCCCCGTGTCACACGAGAACGTTTTTTGTTTGTTTTTGTTTTTCCCCTTCTTCTTTTATGGTAGTAAAATGGTTATGTATTCAGTGGAGAATTGCAATGCTCAGTAATCTGACTAATCTGGTTGCTTTTGGCAGCTTTGATAACTATTGGAAATGTATTTTGCATAACTTACTAAAATGCTCTACAGTGTAATATGTAACCTTGCTTTGAACAAATGCAAGAAATGTGCCTGATCTCAAGCCACAGTCATTTTTCCATGCCATGCAAAGAGTTTTAGATTATCATGAGTTTTTGCAAATGGCTATAGAAGCTCCTAGAGGAGCAACTATGCTTGTGCATGAATGTGGAAGATCTAATTTTACCAGATGCATGACCTGTTCCTCTGGGAGTGGGATGAAAGCTATAATCCGCAGGTGGCCCCATGATTTTGAAATGTAAGAAAACATTTAAAATTCACTTAAAAGTGTTTCCTGAACATTAATTACCTTTTATTCCCACAAAGACAGGGCCAATCTAAAAATTTCCACAGATGCCATTTGTCAGGGCCTAGTCCAGTGAAAATTGACCTGATAGTTTTTCTTGTATCTTTGTCTTGTCTAAGGACCATTTGGTATGTGGGGTGGCTGGGCCTCACAGCTGTGCTTGGCAAGTACACGAAACCAGTATACGAGGTTCCCTCTTTTATAGAGAGGCCAAACAGAAGGAGCCTCTGGAAGCCAGTATTTTTATTCCTTAAGGATTAAAAGCCATTGCTGGAATTTCCTGGAAAAAGTCAACCCTTGGTTTTCTTCCTCTCTCTCTCTCTCTCTGATGATCTTGGTCTGGCTTTCCCATCAGGCCAAATGTGCTTCTGAATACCTTTCTCTATTTTTACTTCATTTACTGTATTCACAGAATGCAGCTGTGGTAATAACCTGAATGAGAAAGGTAAATTTGCAGGAGCGAAGTCCCAGGCTGCATTTTAAATCCAGTTACTAGAAAGAAGGTGATTAGCCATTTCGAGTACTAGTGATCCCATGGCTTCCTTCGAATAATATAAGTAACTATTTCTTTAAAAAAATTCTAAGCAGAAGAAACCAGAACCTATTAAAATGGGAATCATTAAAAAAATATATGCATTGGCTCTATTCTCAAATTTTGATGAACTACTTCTATTCATAGGTGATAACATGGCTTTTGAGACTTGGCATTTTTCTTGCTTTCCTATGTTTTTTTTAATAAGTTTGCTTTGTCTTATTTTTTGGTTTTTTATTTTTGTCCTGCTGGGATATTTTTTTTTTTCCTTTTGGATTTCCGCCCTTTGTTACGTTACATATTGCTAGGACCTCGATAAGGCCCAGGAGGACATACTGAGACATCAGGCTAGCATTAGTGAACTCAAGCGCAATTTTATGGAATCCACACCTGAGCCGCGCCCTAATGAATGGGAAAAACGACGTATCACACCTCTGTCCCTACAGACACAAGGGGTATGTCAATAGCTGTTTGTTGGCTGTATGTCTCACTCCAGCTCTTCGGTAGAACTCAGGTTGCTAATCTATGATGTTGATTCTCAGAGGGTTAGACAACGTTCCCTTCTTTTTAATGTAATTGCTAACAATGTTTTAAATACTAAATATTAACAGTGTAATACTTATTGACATAGTTCTTAATAAATTGTGTGAGTTTCAAAATATTTTCAAAACTTGCAGAATAATTTCACTATTTTACTCAAGTAAATGAGTAGTAATGAAATGTTCTATAGGGTGGCTTAGGAACTGATATTGTGTTGTATTTAATAAGGTTTTCAGTTGTGGACTACTGAAATAATAAGAGTTTACTTGATAATTAATTAATAATTAAAGGGATGTAGGAATATAGATCGTATTTAGAGTGGTTTAAGGTAATTACTGTGAGGATAAAGAGTTAACCTTAGCTTTGAAAACTAATGAGCCCTGTTGAAAATCTGCAGAATGTTATACAGCTTAAAACTGAAACTTCTTAGTAATGAAATGTAGACTACTGTTTTAAAAGGATTTTCAACCATAACATCTCTCGAACTCATTCTTTTTCTTTCCATGGTTTATTTCTTCCAATATACCAATTAAGTGTTGCCTTTCGAGGATATTCTCAATCTATTTCTCCATTCATTCTCATCTGCATCCCTTCTTTTCTGATGCTCCAAAATCTGTTATCACCCAAGAACTTTCATGGACTCATTTACCATACTTGAGATAATGATCATACTCTATTAAATGTGCTGTTTTAAAAAGCATATGAAGGTTTTACCCAACAATTTCGTGTTTCCCCTTTTCCTTACAGCCCTCTCTTCCCCTGAAGCTCATCATCTCTCTCATCTGGCTCGAATGTTACCAAATGTGTATGCACTTGTGTTAGTCGCATGCTATTTTTATTCACTTTTTCTGAAAAAGGCAAAGCTGTTAGTTGCTTTAAATTTGTAAGTTTGTGACAGTGAAAGGAGAATAGCTCTTTGAGAACAGACGCAAAAATAATCGCTGAACCGAGAAAACCACGGATGACAACATTAAGTTCGAAAACACCAGGGTCTTACAAAGTTGTATACAGCTTACATTCTTATTTTCAGATTTCCTGAAGATATTAATGCCCCTATGTCAGCAGTCAGCTCTAGAGGGTTGTGTTTTCTGGAGAAAACATGTATAATGACGTGCTAAGATCTTGTCCTCCCTTTATGTGCTGCTTTATCCGGTCCGTTCTGCTGACCCACACAGTTGTTTTATGTTTGTGTTGCTATAGATGTAATGTACTTGTCTTATTTGTTGATTATGTCTGTTGTTTGAAACAATAGAGAAAAGGAGATCATCTTTTCAAGGATATTTTATCCGTGAAGGAGAAGCATCAGATGGCAGCAACACGGACAGTTGAAGGAAAAGTCCAGGAGACAGACAAGGTGTTCACCTTGCATTCTTGGATCTACTCTTGCTTTTCCCCTTTTCCTTTTATTTCTGTCCACAGCCATAAGATACTCCTTTTTTTCTTATGTAGTCACCTAAAATTTTGTTGAAATAATTTTTTGAGCATTTAAAAAATGAAATTTCCTTATAGAGAAACATAGGATCATTAGTGAGAAACACCATATTGCAGGAGGACTGTATTTGAAAATCCACAATTTGAAATGCAGACATGTCAACCAATTTAGGTGATCAGTAACCCCACATTGTTGTGTATGTGGCTGACAATTGGGAGACCATGATCTCATGGGAAAATGCACCATTAGTACAACGCTTGTGTGCAGACTGTGGAGGTGTTACAAGCATGTGTGATGTAGGTAGCTATTTTTCTAACTACATTTGGAAACCTTGCGAACTTTCATTTTTAAGATTTTTAGTGGGAGAAAAGATCTAATGTGTGTCACAGTAGCCACTCAGATCTCTGTGCTCCCCGCATATATGAAATATCTGATATTACTGGGGAAGTTAGCTTTCCATTGCTTTTACAGACCTCTTCTGTTTCTACTAATTTTGCTTAGCCAGCTGATTGGCCTGTCATTTGCTGGGACTAGAGTGCTTAGAGTCCAGTGGGGGAGATAGACGTGTTAGTTAGTAATTAGAAAATGTAGGGTACTAAGGAATAAGGGTTAAGAAGATGAAATATAGTGTCCTGTTAGAGGGTGATTGGGAAGGCGGCTTTCCCGTTGTGCGCAGGAAAGAGATGGCCTTGGAGGTGAGACCTTGACATGAAGAGAAGGAGAGAGACATGTGAAGATTCTTCCATGTGTAAAGAAGAGGAAATGCAACAGCCCCAAGACAGGAACTAGTTCAAGGAACTGAAAGTCTAGATGACAAGGGCTTAGGAAAAGTCCAAGAGGTCAGAAGGTCCACTCTGGATCTTAAAGACCAGACTGACAGCTTGGAATTCTATCATAGGAGTGATGGGAAGCCATTGGACAGTTTTAAGCTGGGTAATGATCTAGTGCACATGTCGGACAGAGATCCCTCTGGTGCTGGATGAGGAATGTGTCCTAGGGGGGATGTGAATGAGAGCAGAAATCAGTGATAAGGAAAAAATGTATCCGTTCCGCAAAGTCTGGTCTTGTTAATCCATAGACAGTCACATTCATCAGAAGATACAGTGGGGTGGGCGAGGAGGCAGGGTGACTGGAAGATGAAGCCTTGCCCTAAAGGAATTGGAGGTGTGGCTGAGATGAAATATTTCCAGAGGACCGCAAATGAGAAAGATAATGTTATAAAGCTAAACCAAGTGGCATATTTATATACTTTAAAGGTTAGCCTGAAATCCAAAGCCTGTCAGACTGTGTGTAAAATGACTTTAATATCATATGCTTTGAAATATTACATAATTTTGAAAATTTATCCTCCAGAAGCAAGACACATGACAGCATTTGATCAATTTAAAATGATGTCTTTGTACTTTTTGCAATAGGAGATTGGGAATTTTGGTGAAGATGTTGAAAATTATCATTTTTCCAGGCTGTCATGGTTTAGAATCGTCCAACAGAAACCATATACAATAGAAATCATTCATTCACTCATTGTCGTAGAAGTTACATTAAGATCCTGTTATCTGGAATTGACCTCCTGTAACGCTCCTGAATGGTTTCTCTATACTTGAAGTGGCTGCTTTTTTGTTGTTTTCCTCTCCAGCATCTGCAGGAAAATATATTCTTATTTGGCATTTATGTGGATTGTTGTAACTGCAGTCACGCCTCCGTTCACCCATTCACCCAACATTTATGGACCACTTACATGGTAACCCCCGTCTCCCTGCCAATAACCTTTCACTACTATTAGTTGAAAGTGTGTGAGCAGTTAAGTCTACCGGAGTGTTTGGCTTTTAACAGAATACCTTTAAAATTTGTCTTTGCCGCATCTTCATTTTGCTACTGATTTGTAGGGTTTCCTTAAATTTTAATCCTTAATGAATGTAAAATAAAAAGTTATGCATGAGAGTAGTCTAATTTGACCAAAGTTTCTAGATTTCTATAATACGGGTTTCATAGATAAAATAAAAACAGTAGTTCTTTTTTCTTTTTCTTTTTTTAAGTAATCTTTACACCCAATGCGGGGCTCAAACTCACAACCCAAGATCAAGAGTTCCATGCTCCTCCAACTGAGCCAACCTGGCTCCCCCAAACAGTAGTAGTTCTTGTTTAAATACCCTGAACTTGGGGCACCTGGGTGGCTCAGTCGGTTAAGCGACTGCCTTCGGCTCAGGTCACGATCCTGGAGTCCCGGGATCGAGTCCCGCATCGGGCTCCCTGCTCGGCGGGGAGTCTGCTTCTCCCTCTGACCCTCCCCCCTCTCATGAGCTCCCTCTCTCTCTCATTCTGTCTCAAATAAATAAATAAAATCTTTAAAAATAAATAAATAAATAAATACCTTGAACTTTCAGAATGGCTTCAGTTTGAATATGATTTTGAGAGAAAATTGGAAACCAAATCATTTAGTAGAATACATTTACATTTAGTAAATAACTATTGTATATCCTCTTTTGTAAGCATTATGACATACTTGTATTCTCATGAGTCTAGTAGAGATTACATGGACTGTGGTTGTAAGGTACTTTTGAAGATGTTTTATTGAATACTTAAGTGCATGGCACTTGAGCTCCCCAGTGCTCTTACCAGGAAGGACACTCTTTCCACCCACCCGGCCCGGAGGGATGATGTAATTATGGAGATTATAATTAAGCTGAATTAACCCAGAAGATGTTTTTTTCTCTCCTGAATATTGCAAGTGCTTCTGCACCTCACCCATCTCCTCTCATTGTCTCTACTCCTCACCCCCCCCCCTCAGTGCCCTGTTCCAAGGGGCATCTCAGAAATGCCATTTATTTATTCATTCATCCTTAAGCTCTCTGAACACTAGGGTTTTTTAGGAAGTATTCTTACACAATTTTGACTTTCGCTTTATGGCGACTTTTTGCTGTTGGCATTACAGGTACCTGGGACAGTCCCTGGCTTTCCCGTCGTGCCCTCAGGTGGGTTAGGGACTGTTGTTTCAGGGCCAGAAATGGCAACATGAACTTTGCCTTCATGGTTTCTCAGGGACAGACGGTTTTCACATTGCTCACTTGAGTTTTCACCTCTGAGTTTGTCTTCCTACTGAGAATTGTTTTCTCTACCTGTCTCTTCATCCTTGGCCTATTTAGCATGTCTGAGGGAATGTCTGTGGGTTGCTGTCAGAGCGCTCATCGTACAGACCATTCAAGTGGTATGGAGAAGGGAGGAGGCTAGAGGAGCTGGAATGGATAGGGAGGCCCGTTACAACATAGGGACTATTAAGTGGACCTCAGAGAGGTGACAAAATCGGCAAGGCCCAGTGTGCCCCGGGAAGGGCATTGGAGGCAGGAGGGTGGGGTCACTCAAGCTCTTACACAGGAACAAGCGTGGCCAAGAGTAGGGGCCCCTGAAGAGACCATTCTGGGCAGAAAGAGGCTGAAGCTGAGCAGCCCCTTCAGGAATATATGAAATAATGTTCAATGTGTGGGTAGATCAGTTGTGCTCAGTTTGTAAATAAAGCTTCAGGGATAAACTAAGGCTTTTTTTTTTTTTTTTAAGCTAGTTCCCGGAGGTGAGAGCTCTCAGATTCTCAAGCAGAGTGGAAAGCTAGCATTTAGGCAAAACGCCACAGACGCCTGCTAGAATCTTTCCAACTCCTCGCCTATCTCTCAGTTTATGCTGTTCTGTGATTCTCTCTTGTGTAACCTTACCTTTCCTTTCAGCAGGTCACTGCTGTCTGTTCTGACTCCTTGTTAATTCTTTGCTCTTCCTTTTCTGACTTCTCCAGAGCCTAGAAGAGGAAATAACGTCCATTTTGTTGAGTGAAAAGGGCTTTGCTGATAGCTTGCGAGCCCCCTTCATCTCAGCCACCACTCGGACAGCAGAGGGCGCTGTTGTGAACTGTAGCGCGCCTCCCGAAACGCTTTCTTCCTCGCCCTTCTCACGCTTGCCTGAGGTGCATTTTACTTTGTTTCCCCTGTTTTCAAACGCCACATATGATTTTTTTCCCCCGAATATTTAGGAACCCCTCTCTCCAGTGCTTTCATTGGTTAAAATTAAGTCTTCCTGGGAGAAATATTCAAGAAACAATGACTGAATTTGGACATGAGGGAAAACCACAGATTGGATGTTTCTCCTGCCGCTTTTGGTCCCCTGTCAGCCCACAAAATCTGCCTAAATTCAGAGACTCATCTAAAGCAGTAAGGCCCAGAGTCTGAGTTGTTGTGGGAAAGGAAGCCCTCACTCTAAGGGAAGCGAAGTGTGTTTGGCAGAAAAGTTTTTAAAGTCGAAACACCTTTCAGGCCTCTCCTGATGGCTGCTTATTTTTAAAATTCTGTTCATGTGTAAAAATACAAAGTGCCTGCCATGCCCAGTGAAATAATTATTTTCATTTCTTGGACTGACCCTTAGGGATTCCCTGAACTTGGGCAGAGCCCATCTTGGCCATTTGGGGTTAAGTAATAATAATTTACTGACCTGGAATAATAATGATGGGATGTCTGCTTTAGAACTGTTCTGACCACTGGATATCTTTATTTATAAAGAAGTTTATAGTTAAGTGTTACTCATCAAAAAAGTTTCAGAGTTTTCCAGTTTAATATCTGAAACCTCTGGGTTTTCAGTAAAAACTGGAAGGATCTTTCTCTTGTACCAATGTACACGCTACTGATTTCGAGCCGTGAAAACGTGGCCTTACCACGCAACTAAGAATCACAGCACAGATTCGAGAGAGAGAGTACATGTTGACGGGTGCTGTCAGAAGTGTGCCCTTTTAGAGCCTTTTGCTCACGGTTGCCCACGTCACAGGTGCAGATAAATGGGGGATGCTGCTGTCTGATCCAGGACCCAGCTCCTGTCCATGCAGTCTTGGCAGCTACGCCGCAGGCTTCGTTTCTGGCCGCAGGGTTCAGAGGCACACTGCCCCGCTCCGTGCGGCATGGAGATACCTTCTTGAAGAAGTAGGGCTACTACCGCTAGCAGAACTATTTCCCAGTGAGATCACAGGCTCTAATGTCACCCGAATGTTAAAAAGTTAGCGAGGCTTCATTTTTATCAGTTTAAATAGCCCCTCCCCTCCTTTCAAAACAAGTTTAAGGAAAAGTGTAAGCTTTCAAAACTCCTTTGCAAGAAAGTTTCTACACTGGTTATCAATAGCAAAGCATAATTATTTATATTACTAATGTATTTAGTCAACAGGTATTTATTAAACATTTAGGTAGTATACTACTTAGAGTGAATTTACTCCCAAGAAGTAGATGTCTGCGGAGGGGAGGGGGGCAGGAATAAACATCTCGGATAATAAACTTGGTTCATTTCAGTTTCCAAAGATGCTAGTTGGAGGAGCTAAATTCTAGAAGAAGGCACTTGGAGCTATCATTGATATCCACCCTAATGTTAAAATACCCCTTTTGCCAATCTATAATATAGTTTGGGAGGTTAATAACCATTTCCGAAACAACATTTTTGTATTAATAGCTATCTGAGACCCAAGTATAATTTTGCCAATTGCAGCTGTTTTTTTTTAAATGAGCCAGCAGAAAATAAAGGTGCCATCTCATTAAGGCTGTATTCACTTAGGAATCAGAGTTTCAGGCCAGGCTTTATAGTCTGCTTAAAATCAAAACCGTTTATTGAATAGGTTTTTAAAAGTTTTGCAATTTCAACTTTAATCAGGCAGCTTTGGTATAATTCCATTTTTTTTTTCTCCCCTTTCAACTAAATAAGGAGAGCTGATGGGTATAACTACAATAAGAGCATTTTATGTCTTTGGGAGGATGCTGGCTCTTTTGTGTTTTTGTTTCCTTTCGTAAGCTTTTCGCATTTTTGTCTGGATCGTCCTCCATGTGACCTTGAGCAAAGATTTTTGTGGATGTGGATTCTTGCTGTTCTGTCTTTGCAGTGTCAGATGTTTGTTTTGGTGGGTGTTGAGGTGTAAAACTGTATTGATTTGTGTCCTCGGTTGCTTTTTGTTTCGCAGAAACGCGCTCCTGAGTCCGAAGGGCCTTGCACCGGAGCCAGTGATGCTGTTAAGGTTCTCCCCTTTTCCATGTTAACGCCATCGCCTGATGTTTCTGACCCCCTCACGTTCTCCCCGCTTCCCTTTCAGTCAGCCATCATAATCATCTGTGTTTTTCTCCATGACATGAACCTACCATCATTGGTTAACTTTGGTTTCCATCGGTTTTGTTTTTGTTTTGTTTTGTTTTTTATTTATTCATGTATTTTTGTTCTCCCTCATCCATTTCTTTTTTGTGCAGAGTTCACATGAGACTCTGAATGTAGTGGAGGAGAAGAAACAGGCAGAGGTTGGGAAAGACGAAAGAGTAATCACGGAAGAAATGAACGGTAAAGAGCTATCACCTGGGAGTGGTCCTGGGGAGATGCGTAAGGTGGAGCCTCTGACCCAGAAAGACTCCACCTCCCTGTCTTCTGAGAGCAGCCACGGCAGCGAGAGCGAGGAGGAAGACGGGGGCGAGTACCGGCCCCACCACCGTGTGACCGCGGGCACCATACGGGAAGAACGGGAGGAGGAGGACGAAGAGGTGGAGGAAGAAGCCGGCCGAGCAGCCCAGGTAGTAGAGAGGGAGGAACCGGTACCAGAAGCCAGCCCAGTCAGACAAGCAGGTGCCAGTGTAAGCGCAGTAGAAACAGTGATCCGGGAGAATGTAGGTGCCCCACAGATACCTGCAGAGAAGAGTGTAAACGAAGGCGCTGTTAAGCAAGACATGAGCGAAGAAACAGAGGACGAGCAACACACAGTTAACGGAGAGGTGTCTCATGTTGACATTGATGTTTTGCCACAAATTATTTGTTGTTCAGAGGTAAATGGGAGACCCGAGTGGGAGCTAAACTCTAGAGCTGTTTCTCAGGTGGAGAACACCTGCCTTCCTTCTCCTGTCCTCCCGATCCTCCTCCAGCTTTTTCTACGAGATCCTGGTCTTTGTCTCTCCTGGGAGGAAGGGGAAAAGCACTGCTCTCTAGATTCTCTGCCAGCTCTGTTCACGGTTTCTGGCTTCTTTACTGCACCTGGATCCACCTGACAGAGTAAACTTGCCTTCAGCAGCCACACCATTTTTTTTTTTTTCCCCCTTCTCGTTTCACACTTAAAGTTTTCTTTGCACGTTTTGGATGTTTTCAGCTGTTTGTCTTTAGTTGCACTGCTTCCTTGTGCTAAAAGCCTTTTTTGTTGGCTTAATGAGAAAAATTGTATCTGTATTTTTGACAAACGGTCAATGTGAGCGTGTGCGTGTGGCCGTTACCATGATTGGGCTTGACTTTTTGGCTGATTCTCCCTTCAGCTTTAGATGTTTAGAGGTGGCAGCTGGTTCTGATTACCGTGGTGCTCGGAGTCCCGCATCCGGCAGTGATGAAAACATATTTCTCAAATACCACTGTGATTGCTGTTTTTAGATTCCAGAGAGCGTACACAGATTGCTTTAAGAGCATTTTCTTTTCTTGTGCGCGGCCAGAGGCTAGCCTGTTTGATAGGAGGACACTCTTCTCATTCTGTCCTCCCTCAATTCTGGATGATTTGCAAGTTGATCATCTGTTTTGTGGATTATCTACATTGGATAGGAGTCTTTAACTTTTTCTCTTCAAGAAAGAGAACTCTCCACACTCCTGGTAAATTAAGTCTCGGTCATGAGGTGTGGGTGTCTCTGAATTAGGAGTCATGAGACTTTCTTGATTCTAAAATTAAATGCCCCCGATGTAGGCTCTCTTTGATGGGCTGGAAAATCTTGAAGTGACTTTGTCTTGAAATAATTAAATGGATTTTTACTATATTTTAAACTTCCTGCTTCACTTCAGAGAAGACATTTCAAGAGTCTTTGAATGCTCTGAACTCTTATTTTCTGTGTTTAACATATGGTTGTTCCTCTTTAAATAATTACACTTGGGAATTTTCTCTCAAAGTACTGTAGTATTTTGGTAGTAGTATGGTCTGGTGTTGTAATAAACCTACACGCTCAGCAGACTACCAAGCTAACAGGCCGTGACCCTGTTGTTTAATGTTTTCATTGTTCGAAGCCTTAATGCAATGTTGGTGGAATAACTCTAGATGTAATATTTTAACTTATATAACACAAAAGAAGCACTGCAAGTTTTAGACAATTATAATTGAAAAGATCATACTTGAAGATATTCTTAGAGTAGAATCTCTTTGTCGGTAGGGTAGAAGAGACTTTTTGGGGGAAGAGCTTAGTCTCCCTACCTGATGTGCCAATTAAAGACAATGAGCCTTCACACAAACCACGTGGTTCTTTAAACTGCAGTAAAAATTGAGACAGGTCACTTCACATAGTTCATTCCGTTTTGTTTTCTTTTCCATTTTGTTACAGCTTGCCCCAAAGCTAAAGTTTATATATCACTGTGCACACCATGTCTGACGTGTAATTGGGACCATGGTAATTTGAAGTGTACCATAATTTAGGGAGCCATTATGTTAGCTTATTCTTCATACATATATATGTGTGTCTGTGTGTGTGTATGCATACATATACACACATACATATATATGGTATTTGAAGGAAAGCATTTCTCTTTTGTGTCTTTTATTTACCTTTACTCTTGTGCATGAGTGTGTGTTTGGATATATTTTTTGCAGTTATTTTTGAAGGCTCCATTAAACACTTTTACTTCATGACCTCTAGAATTTATTTTTCCCTTCCTTTCCACCTCAGCCACCAGTGGTAAAAACAGAGATGGTAACAATTTCTGATGCCTCACAAAGGACAGAAATCTCCACCAAGGAAGTCCCTATTGTTCAAACTGAGACCAAAACCATCACATATGAGTCTCCACAGGTACAAAAACTCTAGATTTGGACTACTTGAGTTCTTTTTTACTTTGTGTCTGTTTTTATTTGTCTTCTAGTTTATGTGTTTCTGACCTTGATGTAGCCTTCCGTATCTCGGTGTCATAATCGCAATCGAACCTGCTGTATTGTTTCTTAGATTACGACAGAGCTGCAGTCAAATTGGTGGCTCAGCAATTCGGGCGGGGGGGCGGGCGGGGGAGAGGGCATACACAGGATTATTTAGGACAGGCAGTAGCAGTCTTGTCCATGTTATAAGTTGTTCATGTATATCTCTCTGTCCCTGTTGATATACACTTGGGAATCAGGTCGCTTACAAAGTTTATTGGATCTGTTGTAATTTGTGGATTCGTAAGATTTAGGCTCTTCCACCCCACCCCCCCAAACTCCGTGCAGATAGATCCAGTCAACTCATTCTTGCTTGCCAAGTGTACACACAGACACACACACACACACTTCTGTGCTTCTCCTTCACGTGGGATTATTTTCTGAAGACATGTTGCCGATCTTATGTAAATATACTGTGTGTCAAAATAATTATCAGATTTGTGGGTTTAATTTTAGACATTATTCAGACATTGATTCTGTAAAGATTTGAAATATGCATTTAGATGTCTAGCCTTAAGGGTAATAAAAAAAGGGGAAAGCGTTCATTATTTCAAAATGGAGCTGTTTAGAAATTTACACAACTATTTTCTCATCTGAGAAATTTAGTGTTCTTTAGTAGGATTGTACCATGGTGGAGGGTGGCAGATTATTGACCTCTCTCAGAATCTTTTTTAAAAGGTTTAATGTGGGTATGTTTAAATACTCCTCAAAATTATTTTAGACGTGTTATCCATGTGTGTGCATAGATCCACATAAACCAAAACGGGTTTCTTATGAACAGGTGTGGTGGGAGAGCATGTACTCGTCTGTCTGTAGTATATAGTAAGTGCCCTAGGAAAGAAATACAGGTGCATGACTCAAATTTAGAGAAGTTTCCCCGTAACTTAGTCCAAGAGGCTCTGGGCTTTCTGGTTATTTCCTTGTGATAATGTCAGAATTTGGGAGACAAGTATGTTTGGTGATCTTCACATGTACTCTTAGGCTATTAATTTGTTTCCTATTTCCCCTGGTAAACTCTACAACTTTCTACCTTTTTTAGTATCAAAGCAAACAAGTCAAAACCTATTTAGATAAATCCCTGGGATTTATATACGATATATGTAGAGAGAGAGCACATGCATGCATACATATTAAAATCTATGTACGCATATATATGCTCATAACAAACTATTACAGGAACAATGTTATTTTAAAAAATCTACTAGAGATAAGCAAATTACCAAATCCCATAGGTTTAGTCTATCCTAGTCATGTTCTGTGGCTTCGTAAATGAGAAAATGTTTATCTGTTTTTACCACCTGTGCTAAAAAAACAATGAACTCAGCACTTCTGGTCACTGGAAACTTCTCTGTCTGGTTCTCTAGTTTCTTTTTCTAGCTTCTGCAAAAGGCCTTCGGTCAAACTGTCTCATGACCCTTGTAGCTCTCAGTCCCATTTTCTACTTGATTCTTCCTTTTTTTTCTCCCTCCCAGGAGGTTTGCTTCTCCACGTGCATTTAGCCTTTGCCTTTACTCTGTTTAAAGGCCAGCCAACCTCCTGCTCAGTAAATCACCGCTACAAACATGCAAAGGATGGGCAGAAAACGTCTTCTGCCGACCTCGAAGATTTCACAAGATGCATATTCGACGGGGAGGGGTCTTTTCTGACAACATAATGGAAATTAAGCATTACTTTGTATTTTTCCTCCAACTATCCAAAGATTGACGGCGGGGCCGGTGGTGACTCGGGGACGTTACTCACGGCACAAACCATCACATCTGAGTCTGTGTCGACAACGACAACAACGCATATCACCAAGGTAAAGCAATCCAGGGTGAGACCTTGCAAACAGGACCTTTTCTGAGTTGTTTCTTTGTTCCTGTACAAGCTTCAAAGTAATAGACCATGCCAGTGGAATAAAAATGCCCGGACTTAAAGTATCCAAGAAATTGGGCTCCATTGACAAATGTATTTTTGTAAAGTACAAGGGGATAAAAATAGGTCATACATCAGCCAGCTACAGGAGAGAGAGAGTATAATAGAAGCGGAAGCATAAGTTTGGTAAGTACAAATGAACCCTCCCAACCGAAGCAAGTGAATGAAGACCATCATTCAGAATTTTCAAAGTAATATAATTTTCCCTTCATTGATTCAAGATGCTCATATGTTGGATATGGGGCATTTTTCCAGATCATTCTCTCATCCTCTAAAGTTTTAACACCAGATGACCAATGGTTCTCAGAGTATGGTCCCCGGACTAGCAGTAGCAGTCTTTCCCGGGACTTGTTCGAAGTGTGAGTCCCATGGCCCCACTCCAGATCTACCAAAACCCTGGGAGTGGTTGTAGGAGCCCTCCAGGTGATCCTGAATGCATGCTGCTGTCATCAGATTTACTCCTATCTCTCACATTTTGTTAGTGCTTGAAGGATTTAAATGTATCCTTTATACCCTCCTCACCCTGTATTTCAGCCAGAAACTTTGTGAATTAAAAAAATGCCACGTAAATGCAAGATGGTATTGGTGCTCATTTTAAGGGCTATCCAGTTATCCAGGCTTGCGATAAACCTGGTCTCTTACAGTAAAGTGCTATCACTTGGGACGTAGTGTATAATTTATCAGAGCTGTGCTTTCTCAGGACTGTGTGTTATTTGCTCGTAGTTCAGCGTCACAGCCATATGATCCCGTCAGCCTCAGTCATGTCCCAGGCTCTGCCAGCTTGCTCCGAGCCAGTGACTCTGGGTGGTGGTTCGTGCCGGAGCTCCTGTCCCCGGTCTGCTCACGCGGTCTTTGTTAGCAGGCACAGCGACGTACAGAAGTTATCACTGACCACAAATCTTTATATCGCCCTCATGTATCTTCTGTATCTTAAGCCAGATTCTTTTATCTTATTGCCCTAAACCAAATGAACAAAATTACCCATGGATTTGTCTGAGAATCAGGCAGTCAAAACTATGACATCAAGCAATTCCCAAACCTAAACCAGGGACCTAAATTGTTAGAATTCCTTGTAACTCTACATAAACCAGAGAATTATTTCTTCTTTCCTCTTTTAACAAATTGGCCAATTGGGAGTAAAGAAACTCCGGGAAATTGTAATGGAATGTCCCAACAGGATTATTTGGATTAAATGGTATCTATCTCATCTTAATTTCCCTTGAATCTCGATAAATTAGTTTTAAAGTTGCTTTCAGTTGAGGAAGACTTTTGGGTGCTACAACTTTATCAATAGGAATCTCTGCTGAGCTTAAACACAGTGTCTGGAATGTCCGCCTTCTCCATTCAGTGTGCGTTGCCTTAATGACCAGAAGGTCTAGATGTGCTCCCTTCTATTTCCTCTCATTAAGTATACACATGCGTCAGTGATTGCTGTCTCCCCCGTTTCGTTTCTTTATAACCTTTAGACTGTGAAAGGTGGAATATCTGAAACAAGAATTGAGAAACGCATCGTGATCACAGGAGATGCAGACATCGATCATGACCAGGTAAAGACCTGAAGTTCTGCTTCTGAGAGTGACCATGTCTCTAAGTTGGGCATGTGTCGTCACGTCCTATCCCCGGGTCAGACCCCTTCTCCCAGTGCCTCTTGGATGAATCCACCTCCTAAGCATGGCACAGAGACACTTCCCAACCTAGACACAGCCTGTCCTTTCAGCCTTCCTAATGCCAAACCAGCGTAAAACATGGATTGCTGTTTATTTCCCACTGGCTTCACGTGCACTTTTGAATCCAAATAATCGAGAGGCTTCCTGGCAACCATTAGTTATTCATGTGGGCCTGGCTTAAAGGCAAGTCATAGATTAAAAAATGAATGGCAGTTTAATGACACTAGCTTCCAAAAACTAAGAAAAGTCTCTAAGTTTGACTTATGCCTACTTTTAGGAACTTATAAAGTATTTTTTTAATAACATTAGAAAAATTGGGCTCTTTACCCTTAGGTGTTTTCCCCTAATTATTACTATTATTGAGGAGTGGGAGAAGGAAATCTGAAGTCTCTTACAAAGTAGAGAATTTACATGGATTCAGAAACATGTTTAAAAGAATTGTGCCTCCATTTTAATGTTAACTTGATCAGGCTGCGTGACTTTAACAACCAGGTGATGCGTGGAACTCATCTGGTGACTTTGAGGGTAGCTTTAGTTTAATTGTTTTTTAAGATTATTTGAGAGTGAGAGAGAGTGCGTGTGCTCACAAGCAGGAGGAGGGGCAGAGGAAGAGGGAGAAGCAGGGAGTCTGCTTCTCCCTCTGACCCTCCTCCCTCTCATGCTCTCTGTAGCTCATTCTCTCTGTCTCAAATAAATAAATAAAATCTTTAAAAAAAAAAAAATAAAATAAAGGACACCAAGCTATTTTCTTTTATAACAACTTGAAGGAAAGGAAATGTTCAATTGACCATCTCAGCTGGGGAGTCAGAACAGATGAGGGTTACCCAGCTTTCAACACAACATCGAACTCAGGAAAGAGAATTTTACAGAACAGAACTTCTCATTTTAAAAAAGCTCACTCTTTGTGACCAAAGAGAAATAGATTTTCTTCTCTGCCTAAAAAGAAAACAACATTTTGTAAACCCTTGTAAATGTGATTTTCCTTACGTCTTTCCTGATGTATTTTTTTCATTCCTTGAGAGCTATCAGAGGTTAAAGGGTTGCCCTGACTCTGAGATTCCTAGGAGTTGACCAGTACCTGTGTCTGTTTGCCATGGGAAAATAAATGACCCCGTGGAAACAAAGCCTCCAGCTCCCCGTAGAGAGGATTTCTTCTCTGCTGGGACAGTTTCGAGCTCCTCTGACCTAAGCTGTAGCAAACTCTGTTCTTTTTTCCCCGCTGGGACTCTAGCCCAGCCAGCATTTATTGAATTCCTATGGTGTGAGAGGCGGGAGCCCACATTCTTTGGCATGATGGAAAGTGAAAATCGGGGTCTTCTCCCAGCCTCCACTGAACCTTTGCACTTTCTGGCTTTCTGATGCCATGTTTTCTTTCCAAGGATTATTCTCAGGTTTTATGTGCATTCTCTTGTCTTTGGGCCTGTTGTAACAATACTGCCTCTGAATAGCAAGTAATGAAAACACACTTTGAAATGTAAGTACCAAAATAACACATATTCCTGACTCTTACGTTAGGAAAAAACCCGTAGCTTTACCTGTGACTGCAGGGACAGGGCCTTGTTTGTGCGATGTGGTGCTTCAGCCTGTTTTAAAACCGAGGGCAGATACCCAAATGAGAGAAGAGATATTTAACGTTTTCGTAACTTTTTCATGTTTACTTATAAGATGCATCAACTTTTTTTGAGTATGTTTAATTGTGGCTTCTGGTATGGTTGCACCGGGAGCTCATGAAGCTCCCTCTGTCCTTACGGCCTGTAATGAGACCGTGGAAGTATTTAAAATTAGAGGGAAATCCCTTCCCTGCCAACAACAGAAGCCGATCACGTAGTGACTTGAATATCCTTGACCCCCTTTTCAATTCCTTGCCCTATATTAAAAGAATTTTAATAGTGGAAAGAAACCCTTCCTCTGAACAAGATAGGAAAAAAGGAATCGTTCATTTAGAGACCCTTGCTTTGCAGGCGTTTACCCTGTGTACGTCCTGACGCTCAGCTCCACACCAGGGACGTAGGACACTGCGGTTACTCCTCAGAGTGTTTCTTTCTGGTAAAATAACTTCTCAATTTGGCAGGAGGATGTGATAGTTTTCTCACAGTCTTTTGCCATCGTAAATTAACATTTTGCAGTATTTAATTTCATGTACTGATAATACAGAATGAATGGAACTAATGGTACACGGATTTCAAATGTGTTTGAAGACGATTAAGCAGTTTTTGGTTTTCCCTACTTTTCTGCTAATTAAAACATGTTTCACATGTGTTCCCTTCCCTTGGGCATCATTTGTATTTCCCCTTTAACATTTGTACTGGTTTAATGTAGGCAGATCTTTGTAATGAACATGAATTAAAAAGTATCTGACAAGGCGTCTGTAGCTACACTTGGCTCCTATCGGAGCTGTCCCTTTCCCAAACTGGATTCCCGAACCAAAGTGGAGTAGTCCGTTTTGACTGTTCCAATCTCTCACTTCCCTCTGAACACACGCAATGGTGGAGCCAGTCTGCTGCACTCTGGCTCCCATCCGCATCCCCACCAAACACACCTGGAAACACTTTCTGACGTCCTCCAGGATCAGACGCCGCCCTTCTCCGTACCCCACTCTCGCCCTCCAGCCCGCCTGCTCCCACCACAGTTGTGCTGCTCGAATGCGAGAGTCCCCTGCTTGAGTTCGCTCTGGTCCTGACACTGGTGGGTCACCAGAGTTTGTTCCCTAGTGGAAATTTAAGCACCCTCAAGTGTCTTCCAAGCTCTGTGTAAAAATTTGGGGTGTAAAACCTCTTTTTCTGTAGCTTTACCTTTGTGCGTGTGCGGACTCAGGCCCCAGGTTTTGTTCAGTAACCGCTCAGCGGTCAGAAGTGCAGTCGTCCCCTCCAGCGGATGGCGGAGGCACGGGAAAACCTGTGCTGCTGCTTTCAAAGGCGTGGTTTCCTCGAGAACTTTCCTTTTTGTCTTAGACATCTTTCCTAGACTTTGCATGATGTTCCATGGTGTTTTACTTTCTCCCCAAGACATCTTTAAACTTGTTTCCCCTCAAAAAAATAGGTTCTTTCCACTTTGTCACAACACCTGTACGTAGAAACTTTGCCAGCCTCCTCATCGCCCGGTCTGGGAAGAGCCTGTGCGGCAGCGGAGGGGACCCCGGGTCCTGCTCCTGCCCACAGCCTAGCAGCAGCTTGGCCTTGAGCACCGCCTGTTGACCTTTGCACCTCCAGTGGTTTTGCCTGTAAAATACAGACCAGCACTTGCTCAAGAGTCATCTCTCTCCTTTCCCTTTGCTGATTGTATGTCACCATTGCTGCGGCTGTTTTTATTGTTCTGTGCCCTCGAAGTTTAGAGATCTTTCTCCTGCAACATAACAGCTCAACCAACATTTTACCTCGGTCAGTTAGTGAGAGCCCGCAGGGGTAGGGATGAGCAAGGCCTGCTCCTACGTCTGGGCATTTGAGGCAGTGGGTGACGGCAAGTGCCCCGTGAGTGTACAGGACAGGTGCTGGGCTGGATGCTTTACATCCTCCCTCCAGACGGTACAGCGAACCTTAAAATGATCCTCACAGCTTAGCATTAGTCTCGGGTTACAGGGGAGAAGATCAGGGTCAGAGAAGATCTGTTACCTCCAAGTTTCGCGGCAGGTACAAGGCTAGGGTTCAGAGTCTGCGCATTTCTTCTGCATGCACCATTATTTGAAAAGACTGGAAAATGGGAACTGGGGGAAATGAGAAACGTTCTCTAAAATGAACTGTGAGCCCATTTCAAATCCCTGCTTCCTCAAAGCAATAAAACCATCTTTGCTGGAGATGGAATCCCGGTCGAGCAGCATGCGTGTGTTTTGCCATCCCGAGAAGCAGCCTGTTCCCCCACTCACGGCGCTCTCTCCTGACCCTGGCAGGCGCTGGCCCAGGCCATCCGGGAAGCCCGAGAGCAGCACCCAGACATGTCGGTCACCAGAGTGGTGGTGCACAAAGAAACGGAGTTGGAGGAAGGGGAAGACTAAGTAAGGTAAGAGTCCGTATCGTCTGGGGCCTCTGTCCTGGCAGTTCGAGCTCCTCACCCTGCCGGCGGACATGAAATGTACTTCTCCATCACAGTGTCTGTGTCTCTTATGGTCCATTTGAGTCTTCAGACTTCATTATCCCAAGCACCTCTGCTCACGTTCCCTGCATAAAATTATGAACTCTCTTGACCGATGGGCATGTGATGTTAATAACCGCCATGTATTGAGAACTGCTAATAATTGATATTTCTGTGTTGTTTTACTATTAACAAGTACATCAGTGTAAGTTCTCTTTATTAACGTTTACAGTGAGCCTTTGAGGAAGGTGCCATTGCCTTCATTTAGATGAGGCATTTTTGTTGTAGGGGGCACAAAGGGGAGAGGAGTTAATTCCCTTAAAATACACATGAAGAATTGTATATCAGAGAATGAACCATAAAGGAAAAGATTGCTTTGGCTATATAAAAATTTAAAACTTAAAGGATAAAATGACAAAGTTCAATATACCTGGCAGAGAAGGAGTCAATATCGTGAATCTGTCACTAACTCTTCTGTCTCATCAAAAAATTCAAGCACTTAAGTAGAGAAATGGGCAAAGGATTAATCCAGTAAACTACAGAGAAGCTAAGTGAACAATAAATAAAAAATGTTCAGCCTCATTGTTTAAATCAATACAAGTTAAAAATTCAGTGTGTAAGTTTTCACTTATAAATCTGGCAAAGTTTATGTTTTTAGCTAGTGCTGGGTAGCTTGTGAGAGGGAAAATGATACTCCTCTGCAGCTTTATAAACTAGTAACATTTCCTGGAGGAGAGTTTGGCAAAACCCACATTAAGTGCGCCTAACATTTAAACCACTTTAAGAATTTATCTTAAATAATCAGAGATGTATACAAAGACTTACCTACAAGAGTATTTCTCACATTGTTTCAAATTTTTTGCTAGTATGTATAAAAATCTAAATGGCCCACAGTAGGGATTGGTTATGCCTTAATGCTGCTTCCCTGTGATCACTAAAATATAGCCATTAAAAGTTGTGCTAAAGAATTCTTAGTGAAATGAGAAATGTTCAGAATTATGTATGTATTTAAAAGGTAGGTTTTATTGCATAGCACATATACCAAGATTGTTTTTTTGTTTTGTTTTTGTTCTGTTTTTTGGGGGGTTTTTTGTTTTTAAAATGATCTGTACACTGATTGGTTAATAGCCCACAGGCATGGCTGGTCACAGAATACACATCTTCCAGCTTGTGATAAGGCCCAGGGCTTTTCCATCACAGGAAGTGAGGACTCCCACCGTTGCACCGTCTCCCCTCTGACTTTTTAATTTATGCCCAACTGATTGATACGAAATTACATCTGACTTTCTTGTTCTTACTGATCTTGATAGATTCTGCCTACTAGTCTTTTGTTAATTTTTATGTGTTGCAAATATCTTCAGGTTTGTGGTTTGTCTTTTATTCTCGATATAGGTCAATATAGTTGTTGGTATATTGAAGGTAGTTATTAATGGAAGCTAATATAGTTTAATTATCACACTTTCCTTTATGGCTTATGCTCTTCCCATAGCCTGAAATGTTAGGGATACTATCGATCCAGGTATTTGAATGTTGCTTTTCATAGATCAATTCTTTATCCATAAGAAATTGGTTTTTCTGTGTGGTGAAAAACTTCACTGTTTTTTATTTTTGTTTCCTCGAAAAGTAGCCAGTGGTCCAGCCCCATTTGTTGAAGAACCCATCCTCTCCCCTCTGATCTGCAGGTCATATATCCAGTTTCTTGTATGTGTGGTGGGTGTTTCTGGGCACTTTGGTTTCCATTAGTCCATGTGTCTGTCCCTGATCTAATGCCAGACTGTCTAAATTACTATAGCTTTAAAATGAGTCTTGGTATCTGGTAGGATGTGTCTCCCCAACTGTGTTTTTTTCTTCAGGAGTATCTTGTCTATTCTGGGCTCTTTCTGTTCCATATAAATTTCAGAATCAGATTGTTGGGTTCTAAGATAAACCTGTGGTATTTTAATTGGAACTGCATCTAGTTTGTAGCTTGAATGGTAAGAATTACATCTTTATGATACTAAGTATTCTTTCCCACAAACATAAAATATCTCTCTCCATTTATATAGGTGTTTTTTAATGTCTTCCAATAAAGTTGTGTAATTTTTTACCCAGAAGAGGTCTTATAAATCTTTTCTAGCTGTTGCTGGTATAGAAAGATACAACTGGCTTTTCAATACTCACCTTGTGTCTAGCAACCTTACTTTTTATATGTTAGATGCTGTTTTCAACACAGGGTGTACAAAAGGCCTACAAGCAGAAATCATCTAAAACTTGAGCATAAGCAAAATATCCATTTAACGGAATAAATGTGCTGTGTTATGTGCAAGGCTGAGCACTTTCTTGGCTAGCCATCAGAATAACAAGGGCTGTATTTTAATCTTGCTAGATCTCAGACTGTGTGACATTGGGCAAGTCAGCAGGACTGGTACAATCTACCTTTCCTAATTCGTAGGCTTTATTATAAGAATATAATAAGGTAACGAATGAGAAAATTTAGTGTTAACACAAATATAAAAATATTGGGTATTTCTCCTGAATTATGTTACTTAATCAGGAACATAAGACAAAAATTAGTGACCAATGTGAGCATTACCAATACCCCACTTTCATTTGTGGCATTTTAATAAGTTTTAAAGTGAATGAGTTATATCTGTTATTCCTAGCACCCTATACTCATCTTTGCAGTGGGCATGCATGTACACACACACACAGAGCCTTTGAAATTTGCCTGTCTCAAAGGACACCTTTTATAGGCAGCCTTGTTAAACAGATTTAGGCAGTTAAAATGTAAATTCACGTATAAGGTGAGCAAACTAGATAAATTTGGGAAGATTCATTCATCCATTCAAAAAAATATGAGAACCAAAGTGTGCTAGGGTAGAGCTAGGCACTGAGGATTCAAATGGTCAAACTGGTAAACCGAACAAACAGAGTCCCCTTCCTCGGGAAAGGATCTGCGCTGGGAGGGGAGGTGTAGATATTAAGAAACAAAATGTAATTGCAAATGTGATAAATGCTCTGAAGGAAATAATGGGATAGGAGAGAACCAATAGACTTAATGCTGCTGTAAATTTAAGCTTTCCCTTGAGAAACCAAGTTTGAGTTGAGATCTGAAGGACGAATAGGAGTTACCCCAGCGTCTCGAGTCACTGTAGCACCCCCACCTCCTGCTGGCTCAACTTGTTCTTGAAGACTTTCCCTCGCTGGTGCCTGTCAGGGCTGGGAGGACAAGTGTGCGTGTACTCCTTCAGCTACCCACTGGCTGCCCCGCCAGGATCCCACAGAGGCAGCAGGTGGGCCAAGGCAAAGAGCAGGCCAGTTGCTGAACGCCAGAAAAAGAAGAATAAATAACTCTGGGTGATGTATCTGCCCCGACTCCCTTTCTCGGACATGAGAAGCTCTCGTCCTGATCTGACCTGACCTCTTCCTTTGGAGGAGCTCTGAGCTTCTGATGAAGCATTGAGAGTAGGGGCGAGGGGAGCACACGGGAAGGTGGTGCCAGAAGAGCGTGCGGGGGGCCGAGCCTCCTGAGGCCGCCGCACTCCGCTGGGTGCTGGCTGCTGCGAGGCCGAGAGGAGCCACACACAGACTCAGTGAAGAAGGAAGCATAGCTTCAGAGGAGTCCTTGACTAAATCTTTGTAACTGAAGGACTCCTCCCTCCCCGGTTCATCCTAAGTGCATGTTTACGAGCCCATATTAGCAGCCTTGTCGCCGCTGGAATGGTGTCCCCCTAACAGTCCCCGCGAGGAAGAAGAGTCCTGACTGCTGGTTTGGTCTGTGCGGCCTCAGAAAGGAGGACGAGCCCCAGGACGGGGAGCTCGCGACTTTGCTTCAGTTGGCACCGTCCCCTCTCTGAAGCCAGACTTCAGACAAGTCCCTGTGACTCCTGGAGTCGTCACTGATGTGTAGGATAAAAAGCAAACGACGCCTCCTTTTCAGCCGAAAGCAGTGAGCAGCCAAAGGAGGGAATGATGGAGGAAGCAGCCTCTCTCACCCGCCCACTCATTTTACTCTTGTTGTTGTTGTTGTTGCTCATTACACCAACATATGCAGAATGCCCATTGCATGTCCCCTGTGTACCCTGAAGGTTCAGCTCAAACAAGGTCTGCACTCAAAATAAATCATGGCAGCAGAATAGAGTCTCTGGTTTGAGGATGTGTTCTGGAGTGCGTTTGGTGGGAGCCAAAGGGCAAGATCTCTACGTTAGGATGGGTGTCAGATGGCTTCGCACTTGAGCTCCCAGGGGAGTAGGAATAGCTCAGGGAAGAAAGGCACGGAAGGGGGCATTCCAGGCAAGAGCTGGTACTGTGAACCTCACACTCCGAGAATGGTGCAAAATCAGGCGTGGCCGGGCTGTAGGACACGTGCAGGAGGAGAGCGATGGGAGGTGAGGGGGCCAGAGAGGCAGAGGCCTGACCATAAAGAGTCTCACAAGCCAAGCTAAAGCGGTTAAGCTCTCTTTGGAAAAGTGAAGGGGAGGGTATGCCTCATGTATTTGAGAGATGATAAAGGGGTAGAGGTTTGTGACTTGGTGTCTGTTTCGCGATATGGAAGTTAGTGACTTGGGAAGATGGCAGAGCAGGGGAGAATCCCAGGCTTCTGGCATGACAAACGAGTTGATGGTGGTACCTGTAATTTCAGTCCTGGGATACACAGGTGTTATTTTTCCACAAGCCACGCGCAATATGGCCAGTCTTCCCAGCTCAGCTGTCTTGAAGCAGAGGTGTGTTTTTTGTTCTTGGTACCACAGGAGAGTGTACCTGCCATAGACAGTATGGAGGAAGCTTGGAAGTGAATCTGTAAGGCCCTGTCTTACACACACGCACACAGCATGGTTATTTGGAAATTTACCATAGTCTGAGTGTTAAGAGGAAATGCGGCATCGCAGATCTGCTGGGTTCAAATCTATTTCATAGGTATGTGACTTGTGCAAGTTCTTCCACGTTTCTGTTCCTCAGTTCTGCCATCTGTGACCTGAGACCTGAGGATGATAATAGAATTTATAGGAGTTTATTTCCAAGGCACGTTGTAAGAGCTTTTTGTAGCGTAACAAGTCAGCTGTAGGAACCCTTTTTGCTCCTAAGAATAAAAGAAACATTGAAATATCCTTCCCCGGAGATTCTGAGTTTGAGATGGACGTGAAGTGTCTACATGGAGAGGTCCAGGAGGTATCCAAGAGCTTTGAGAGAAATCACAACAGGCTGAGGGGCCAAAGGTAGAGGTTTGAAGGTCACCTGAACGTGTCTTCTAGTGAGGAAGCCTTTGGTTTGAGTGATGTTACCCTGGGCCAGGTCAGAGGAGATGCAGGAGGCGGAATGGGGAAGTAGGAAGAAAACGGGGAGGAAAGGATGCCACAGAAGTTGCAAAAGACGAGAACTCCAAGAAGGAGAGAGTAATTAAGTATTGAATATTAAATCAAGTGAACATGTCCTCTGGAATTGTTGGTATAGAATCAGCCTGGGACTTGGTCAGAGCTGCGTCAGCCAGGTGGTGGGATGGAGCCCTGTCACAGGTTGAGGAAATGGGGATTTTACATGGAGAGTGCTTTCAAGAAGCTTTCTTTGTTATTGTGCATCCATGAACACCAATTTCTAAATAAGATAATATTGTCTTCAAGCTAACATTTCCGAGTCAGGGTGATATTCAGAGTTTCAAGGTGAACTCGAGAGCCAAACAGGAAATTAACATTTGCTATCTAACTGACTCGAAGGAGAAAAGAGCCACGTTGGCTGAACTGAGTTCTTGCTCATCACGAGCTGCTCGTTTACGTGTGGGCCCTGATGAGCATCACTTTGTCTTTGAAGGAGAAGCCCAAGCCTATTGACTTCCGGATGACCATTTCCAGTTCAGGAGCCAGGAGTTTTTCAGGCATATCACATGTGTTGCATTTTAATTTTATTCGATTTGCCTAGTTATATGACTCTCATACCTAAAATTAGCATTAGTTTTCAATGTAGATTAATCAAAGCTAAAATGCAGATTTATACACAGACATGAAAAGCCATTTCGGATTCAGTGGCTTTCAGACACAGCCAGTTTTCACTTTGGAATGCTGTGGAATGTTCTGCTTCACGTTTATAACCTGGCAGGTGCTATCGGTGAGACAGTTACAATATATTTGAACTACCCAACAAAAGAGGCGCTGGACGCCACTGCTGTTGTGCATTCGTTAGCACGAGGGTCACTAATTCCCCAGGGTCTGCTCTCGGACGAAATTATTATTGACTATTGTTTTTGCAAATGGAACTATTGTTACTGGTTTTTTTTTTTTTTTTCTGGTAATAACAGAGGCGATTATAGTTTTTAAAAAGGGAGAGAGAGCAGAAAATGTAAATGATCCATAATTCCTCTGCTCCTAGAGATAGATATTCCCTTTTCACAGTGTATATGTGTGTGAACACACACACACTCACACACTCCCACACTCCCGCCTCTGTAGATGTGGGCTGGTACTGTTGATTCTGTTCTATAGCCTGTTTTCTTCTCCCCCTAACAGTATGTTGGAGGTAATCTTCCTTGGCAGTATCTCCTCATTTTTCATCAGCCATCGAACAGACACGTGAGGATTTACGTGACACGTGTTAACGGGCATTTAGGTTATTCCTCAGTTCTCACAATTCAACACGCAGCTGCAAAGATCATACTCATGTGTACATTTGGGGGGGGTGGGCACGAATTTCATCATTTTCTAGGGCCAATATTTCCTCCTGAAAGGTTCGAACAAGTTAGACTCCTACTTGCAGTTTATGAGCATCCCTGTTGCCCCACACCTTTGCTGACACTAAAGATTGTAAAACATTTAAAAAATCTTTCCCCGTCTGGTGAGGAAAGAGCATTTGTTCCTGGCCTCTGAGGGGGTGGGCGTGGTGGTCGTGACTTTATTATACCCTAGATGAGGGCATATTGAGGAGTATGAAAATCGAAAGAATATTTCATTATAAACAGTTTAAAATTAGAGTCTCTTCTTCCCCCCAACCCTTTTTAACGAGGAAGTAGAATCCTAGAGAATAAAGTAATTTGCATCAGTCACTTACACTCAGGACTCATAAATGCCATCCATGTGCACACCTAAGGATAGTTTCTTCTGTCTGAAGAACCTCAAATGTTGGTCATCCCAGATACCATTTTCTAAACATGTAAATTTGTGGGTGGCATTAGGAGGGAATTTTGCTATGGTAACCAAGCAGTGTGTGTGCTTAAGATATTCCTGACCCCAGGAGGATTACATTTGAGGACATGTTGGCCCTATGTTTGTCTCACTCTCATGCATCAAAATAATTCCGTTAGCCTTGGAGCAAGTATGTGTCTAGACTTGTCCAGTATAATACCAGTCCTCACCTGTGGGTATTTGAAAAATGGCTCTTCCCAAATTGAGACGTGCTATAAGTAGAAAGTAACATACTGGATTTGAAGACGTTAGAATAAAAGTATAGACTAATAATAAGCTAGAGGTTGGGTCTAGAGATGAATTCTTTTGATTCCCACTAAGCTTCCTGTTGAAGGAAAACACAAGACAGATATTTAGTGAGTTCATATATGGTTTTAAGGTTTTTTTTCCCTAAAAGATAACAGTTTTGATGCTGTTTTTTTAAGCATAACTTTTATTTGATGCTACAGAGAAATGTTTTCCTCATCTCTCTCTCTTATGAACCTAAGATTGAACTAGGCTTATTAGCCAGAATACAGTATACTGAGTGTAACCTTATTCTAGTCCATTTGTTACTGAAAAGAAGCTTTAAGATTTTGTAAAATGCTTTCATATCAAGTTCCCACAAGATTTAAACCTAGCAGAATGAACCAGAAGACCTTATGCTAGCTTTAGGGCCAAATATTAAAACTACACATAGAAATCTTTGTCAGAGCTTACAGAGATTTGGGAAAGCCATTTTTAAAAAGAAGGCAGAGTCCTCCCAGGATATTATAGATGTAGTTATTTAACAAAAGAACAGAAAAATGAAACCACAAAATTTCCACTTAAATCAGCAGGTGAACGTAATGGAAAAGACAGGCAGTAGTGCTTTCTTCCTAGAAATGAAGTCCAATTTTGTTTTTTCCCCTCCCGAGCCCCTGTTCTTAGTTCTTGCCTTTGCACCCAGTCCCTATTACATTCATTCATAGATCCATCAATGTATACTACTGTGAAAATACCACGCTTGAAGCACTTTGATGGTTGTAAGAAAGAGGTAAACCCGTAAGAACATGAATGTAAATAACATGTAGGGTGAAAAGTAGTGTTTTAGGAGAACCCTTGATAAAGGGCTATGGACGTTGACAGAAGAAACAGTTTCTGATGGGCAGGTCTGAGACCTCCCCAAAAAGGTGGGCGGGGCAGGATTTGCACACACACAGGTGAGCAGAGAGGAAAGAGCACGTGGAGAAGCAGCGGGATGGGTACCAGGAAGAGCAGCTCCTACATGTAGCTGTGTGTTGGGTTCCCGGCAGAGCTGGAAGGAGTTGTCAAAGGCATATTGATGAGGGTATGACGTTCCATGTCGGTACCTTAGTTTAGACTTTGCTCTGTAGGTCATCTATATAGGGTATTTGAGCAGGGGAAGGGCCTTCTTAGCACTGTCCTTCAGAAAGATTAATTCATCGGTAGACGGTAGGATTGATTGAAAGCGTGCTAGATTAGATGAAGTACCTGCAAGGAAACCATTATTCTGGTTCAGGCAGTTTTCAATGGGGAAACCAACACCTGTATCTTTAAGAGTAGAACTGAGCTTAATTTGGAAGCAAACTGAGCAAAATTTGAAATATGGTAAGTGAAAATCTATAAAAATATTATCTAACACTCACTGAATGCCTGCTCTGTGCCCAGTTTTGAGAACTTTGCCATTTATAATTTCAGTTAGTTCTTACCGTCATCCAAGGTGTAGATGAGGACACGGGGGCCTAGAGAGGGCACGTCTCTCACCCAAGTCACACAGTGGGTGAGTGGCGGAGCTGGATTGACCCATAGTCAGCCCGCATGCACACTACACACTGCTTTGCAGAAGGCTTCATGACGGAAATCTTTGAAATAACAAGCTCCCACCGATGTAGTTGAAACACAACGCGTTTTAGAAAAATTAATTTTGTACAAAATGTCTTTGAAGTTGCTATGATACAAAGCTAAGTGAACACGTAAAACCATAATACAAAATAATCCTATTTAAAAATGAGGTAAAATTGATGTTTTCGTTTGACAGGATATTCTGCAATTGCTGTGTGGTAGTAATTCTTTAAGTAAAGGGACTTAAATGTGCCAAGTATAAAGATTCTAATAGAAAAATTACCGTTAGCTTTAAAGAAAACCCAGTTAATTGGCCCGATGGTGACACTGACGGCTCACCCTCTCCTCGAAGGTAAAGGGAGTGTGATTGGCTTAAAAGCTAGAAGAGAGCTTTTACCATTACAGGGGGAGGGAAGGGAGATGTTCTTCCTTACACCTCCTCTGGAAGGGAAAGAACTACAGTTGTGTGAAAGGTAGACAGTTTTGTTTTGTTTTTAACACGTGGAAATTCGGGGAAAACATCTCAAATTGACTCTTGAAAGCAAAAATACTTAACTAAATTGATGTGATTCTAGCAAACTCTGAACTGAACTTCTGTCTTTGAAGTGAAGTTGTGTATGTTATCGAGCACAATATAGTTGGTGCTCAGAGGAGACCGAGATGGGGGAGGGGACGGGGGAACCTAGTCTAAGACTTAAATGTGAGATGGGAGTCTCTAGGGGCTCACGTGAAAGCCTCTTGAGACCAGAGGGGCACCATAACATCATTAATATGTTCCGGCAAACCAGGCGAAGCAAAGTTATTTCCCTGAACTATTTGTTGAACAGGTGCTGTCTTTCATTTGGCCAAAAAGGAAGAAAACACTAGATTTAATGTTGCCCTCTGAGTTCAGCAGACATACAAATCTGTGTGAGAGAAGGAAAGGAGGGTGATAGGTTAGGGATAGCTGATTCTCCACAAGCAGTTCCCAAGCTTCCTGGTCTCAGGAACACTTTACACTCTAAAATTTACTGAAGGGCCCAAAGAGCTTTCATTGCTGTGAATTATACATATCAAAAGTTACCACAGTATAAATCAAAATTACCATATTATAAATGAAACAGAACAAATTAAAAATATTTATTAAAATAGGTCAAAATAGTGAAAGAAATCTGTCAGAAAAGGCTACATGTACTGTGTGGTTACAATGATATGAAATCCTAGAAAAGGCAAAGTGATTGAGACACATTACTGGTTGCCACTGAGCTCCTAGGAAGAGTCTTTAAATATTGGGAAGCTATTGGGGCCCCTGGGTTGCTCAGTTAAGCGTCCGACTCTTGATTTTGGCTCAGGTCATGATCTTGGGGTCATGGGATCGAGACGTCCATTGGGCTCCGCACTCAGCGTGGAGTCTGCTTGAGGATCCTCTGTCCTCTCTCCCTCTGCCCCTCCCCCGGCTCGCTCTTGCACGCACACCCGTGAGCATTCTCTCTCTCAAAATCATAAAATAATAATAATAATAATAATAATATTGGGAAGCTATCAAGCTCATGGTGGCCAGAATACAGTCTTCCAAAATTCCAGTTTTCACCTGAAAGCTTGAATTTTATCACTGGCCACAAGTATATTGTCCGTTGTTTTCCTTGAAATGACAGGCTCACCTCATTTTCAAGAAAATGCCTGCCAGGGGCGCCTGGGTGGCTCAGTTGGTTAAGCGACTGCCTTCGGCTCAGGTCATGATCTCAGGGTCCTGGGATCAAGCCCCGCATCGGGCTCCCTGCTCGGCGGGAAGCCTGCTTCTCCCTCTCCCACTCCCCCTGCTTGTGTTCCCTCTCTTGCTGTGTCTCTCTCTGTCACATAAATAAATAAAATCCTTAAAAAAAGAAAAGAAAAGAAAATGCCTGCCAGATAGAATAACAGTTTGTCCGTCAATAATTCTCAAATAAAAAAGGTGTTTGTGAAAAGGCAGCTTCTTCAATTCACAATTCAAGCATTCTTTTTTTTCCTCTAGACATCCATTGTACTTCTGTATGCAGCAGGAGTAATCTGTGCCCATTTCCCATTTCATTACACAGAATGTTGAAAAGACACGAACTCAGCGGTTGAGATGTAAGACAGTAATTTTCTGTGTTTCATCCAGGACATCCTTAAGTGAGGCTGGCTTGCCTTCTTTGTTTCTTACTTCACTGAGAGCGTGTGGTGGTTATGAGTCCAGCGACTTCTGGTACAGTTTGGTGCCACTGCCTTGACATGTGGCAAGATGCCATCGGGTGTACTCCCCCTTGTTGCACTGTCGGTGAAAATGTCCACCCCCTGAAAAGGACAGTTAACGTCTTCGTGTGATGATGAAATCGCTTTTTTTTTTTTTTTAATAGCTTGGACTTCGCAACCCCCTGAAAAGAGTCTGAGTGACCCTCAGGGTCGGCAGAACTCACTGAGAACTGGTGGATCTATAGTGGTGCTATAAACACTAAGAATGGACCTTCGTGGGTTAACCAAATTGAAATTATTTTCAAAGATTTTATTTATTTGAGAGAGAGCATGCGTGCCTGCATGAGCTGGGGGGAGGGGCAGAGGGAGAAGCAGGCTCCCCGCTGAGCATGGAAGCCAGATGTGGGGCTCGATCCCAGGACCCCAGGATCATGACCTGACCAGAAGGCAGACACTTAACCAACTGAGCCACCCAGGCCCCCCCAAATAGAGATTTATCCTACTTGCATTTTTGGCTCTAGGACTCCTGTCTTACAGTGGAAATTATTTAAAAAATGAAAATCAAATATGCAAATTGGAGGCCCAAGGAAGAAAGTCTAGCATTAGGAGTAACTGACGTCCATAACCATAAACTATTATATTTAAAACTGAACACTTGAGTGTATGGATCTCATTTTTATTTAGGAAATAGTTGGATTGTCTCTCACATGAATATTTTATTCATATTTTCAAGATCTCTGGCTATACTGCTGCCCTACAGTAATTGAATCTTACTTAATCCAAGGACAAATGGTATCTTGCATTAGTTTAATTATTTTTTGATAAAAAGCACATTTTTGCATTTTTATTGAGACCCCTCTGGATAAGCGCTTTCCCACTTACAGGCAGTATTTCTAGTGGTTTCGGTCAGATGCTTTTTTATGAGTGCACATTTGCAGTTTACTGAATCAGTTTCTGGAGAAGAGCATGCTCAAGTTTGAGCCCCACACTACAAGCCCCTGTCTCTGGAAACTCTAAAGCTGTGTTTTTCAAAGTCATAGAAGCTCTGTCCTTGAATGTGACTGGTTGCCCACTGCTCCTTGGGCACACTAAGATAAATTTGAGTGTCCTGGAACCCTCTGTGAGGACTTAAGGCAAAGTAGGCAGCGGCACACGTCCTTGAGGAATTTAGATCTAGAGTTAGAGCTGGGATTGGATGAGACCGCCACACGGACCTATTCCCACATTGGCCAAAAGAGGGGGACAGAGGCTAAGGAATGGAGCTATAGGAGTTAACAAATGTTCACTGACATTGTATAGTCTAGGGGAGGGAAACTGAAGCATGGAAACAGTGGTTTGGGCTTCTGTTATTGTTTACTTGACCAAAATTCTAATATCTAACGTATAATCCATATACTTCACAGCTGTGATCTTATCCAAACTCAAGGTGAACATTATGTGAACATTATGATGTCGCCCAAAGGAAAAAGCCAGTAGTAAATAATAATGCCTGCCCGTTTGTATTGACAAAATAAGATGTCCAGACTATAGCGAATATGAGGTGGAATTCAGGCTTTAAAAAAAAACAAAAACGAGTTCTTGCATGAAGGTCTTACATGAAGAACCAGTGCACAGTCTTCAGTTTGATTGGAATGGGTGATAAATCATTTAGACCCAAAATGTAATCTGTTAAAAAAAAAAAAAAAAACAAATATGAAGGTTTGGGGTTGTTTTTGTTTTTGTTTTCCTCACAGATAAATGCCAGAACAGGAAAAATATAAATGTCTGATGCTTGTGTACCAATGGAATTGATGGTTCCGTTCTTATCTTTTCTCCTTCCCAGCTCAAAAGCTTAGATGTTTACTACTTGCAGGAATATATTTCTGTATGTGTTTTAATACAGAAAGCAGTCAGAAGAGAGGTGGATGTGTCAATTATAAACTTCCTACAATAAATTATTCCCTGTTCACCCAGAACATGAGGAATTGGGATGTTCTGAAATACTGAATATCTAATTAGCTCAGAGTTACACTTGATTTACTGCTTCTTAAAGAACGAGGAAAAAATGCACTTGAATGAGTGGGGGAAAATGCACTTGAATGAGATGGAAAAAAATGTACTTAACATTAAAATTACAATAAATGTAATTTTCTTTCTCTCTGAAAACTGTTTGGAATTCTAAGAGTGTGTTAAGATTGTCATTTGTAATACTTATTACCAGAAAAGGAAATTGGTTTCTTTCTTTCTCGTGGTTTGATTGAGAATAAATGAAAGTAAATGACATTTGAGTTTACATGGGTAACTTGTCTTTTTCTCCACATATATTTCAATAAATGTTGAAGCTCTTTGAAATCAAGATCTCTCATTCATTTCCTACACACTCCTAATTCCTGTTTACTTGTCTGCTAATGACTTGGAAACAAGTTTAATTTTAGCTTTCCTTTCTAAATTGAAATTTTATTTTTGGTGAAAGCAGATTCAGTGAAATAACATGACATGGAGTCTAGAGGAGATGGAGGATAGGATCCTAAACCTCATTCTTTCTCTGGGTTTCCAGGCACTGGTAACATGAGAGGTTCCTTTTCTATAACAGAAGCTGGGCGTAAGTGATAGCTCCGTTCAACAAATGAGGCATATTCCCTGAGCAAAGAGAACAGAGCAACCAGCTCCCAAAGAGCAAGAGTAGATCCCGTGACTGAGGTCACAGCTAACTCCCAAATCCAATTTGATTGGTAGTTTGATCCATTCCTGATCACCATCCCCCCAAGTTTCTGTTCATAATTACTAGCCTAAAAAAAAGAGGACTTAGTGTTTTCTCCATTGATTCCCCCCTCCCACTTCTAGAATCAAGCAGAAGTCTTAATGAGTAATGAAATAGCCTAAAGCAGACAACAGGGGGGAGACAATGAATTTGATTAATCAATCTGTCCTGTATAATGAAGAGGCTAAAATAATACCTGTGATAAATCTCAATGGTGGAGAGTTTTTCTATGAAAACAAGACTTAATTTTATCTAACCAAAAGAATGTGTATTCTGATTGACTTTGGGGCCAGTGTCTCTTAGAAAGGACCTTAATTACCACTCTCCACTGTCTTCTGTAATCACCTACCATTTGCCAAAACTTCAACTAAAAAGTGAAAAATTACCTTCTCAAAAACCCTTTTCTCTGTTGGGAATAATGCACCATCCTTATTTTTTTCTCTGCCTCCCTGTCCACTCCCATTTTAGCCCTCTCTCCTCCCTCTCTCCCTCCCTCCCTCCGATTGTGGGCTTCCCTGGGGCTCACATCTCTCATTTTTCCTTATACCTACAAAGACTAGTTCACCTGTGAGTTTCACTTGCCCTCTGCGCCAGCCTGCAAATCCACGTCCCTGGTCCTAAGACCTCACCTGGGCTTTACGCCTGTCCTGAGGTCCCAGACTCCAAACCTGGTCGAGCTCCCTGGTACTTTCTTGCTCGTCCCCGCCCTCTGATTGCGCTCCTACAGGGTGCCTCTCCGTCCACCCTTCCACCTGGTTTCGCTCAAGTCTGAGTCCTCATCACCTAGCCGTCCTACCTGGCCTTCCTGTCTCTCTCCTCCCCACCCTTGGCCTCTTCATCAGACTCAAGCTGCAGTGATGTTTTCCGAACATAAACCAGGCAATGTCAAGCCTTCCTCAAAACCAGCCTCCCCCTCTCCTGGGCTTGTCATGCGCTATGTGGACTCGCCCCCTGGGCTCTCTGACCTGTCTTCTGCCCCTTGCACTCTACGTCTGGATCATAGCAGTAAACTGGCAGCTGGTCTTTTGTCTGAATGCTCTTTCTGACTTCAGTCCTTTTTTTGTCTGTTTGATCAAGTTTGTACTCCTCAGTCTGGTATTAAAGAGTACCCGACCTTCCATTCCTCACCCTGTTATTCTCTCCAGTAATGTCCATTTCCTCACTATCCTGTTCCTCACTCGTTCTTGCTGCCTGCCCCCCATACTCTGCATACGCCCACTAACACCATGCGCTGTCTCACTTCTTGGCCTCTTGCCCCATTCTCTTCTCCTCACCTGCAGCCCCTTTTCCATTCATTTCAAAGAAGTCAGAATGGACTTTGTTTTTCCACCTTCCTTGAATCTAATGTTAAAGCCTACATTGGTTTCTCTGTTTTGGATTGTTAATGAATGAGTTCTCCCTGTTCTATAATTAACTCTTTGTTTGTGTGTGTATTCTTATTTGCCAGTTGTTTCTATGTGCTTGTCAGTCCTCCACGTATCGTAAGTCCCCTGGGGGTGGAGTAGACTTTCGTGCTTGTCTTCTGGTCAACATGCTATTTACTGTAGAACTAGGCAAATCGTAACTGTTGGTTATTTGATTTGGAATTGGATGGCACATTACTTAACGTGGTTTTTCAAGCCTCTGTCTTTGGAATATTTAAGTCTTTTCTCTCTTTTTTTCTTCCCAGAAATTCCATTTTTTAAACAACACTCAACTTTGTGAACCTGAAGAATTTTGACCATTCCAAGTCTTAATGCCACACCACTACTCCAGCGAATTTATACTACGACTGGTAACAATGACCAGGAGCCTGAAGAATTAAAATGCCAACAACCAAACCTTACCTTAACAGCTCTGGTCTATACCGTTCCCTCGCATTTTAATACATTATTTTGTTTTATAACCACTTCTAAATATTCTTGATTCTTTCTTTTCTTTTCTTTTTAATTAGGGAGTTTTGTCTTTGTTTCCTGTTTACTTTGTGTACAACTACCTGCTTTTTATCACTCATTTTGATCAAATGATAGTGAACAAAGCCAGCCCCACGCTGGTAAGGTGTGTTCACTTGAACAGGTGCTGTTGTGTGGAAAGGAAACTCTGTGACTAATTTCCGATAGTGGCTTTCCTGTCTTCCAGATCCTTTTCATTGAATCCTTACAGTAAATATTTACGGAGTTTTCCGATTGCGGTAAATATACCGTATGAGAAAATATTAATACAGATCAAAAGCATTTCTTACATCCTGAAAATTTTCTAATGTTTGAGAATTTCATCGGGGCTGTTTTTTATATTGGACCCTTTCTGACTTTCCAGTCCTCTGACTTTTTACTGAAAGTCAGAGACGCTCCAGACTGGAGAATTACAAAGAAGCTCACTGACCACGCACTGTGTTTCGAGACCCTGTCACGCCACAGTGCCAACTCTTCTCAGACACATGCTCTTCGGCAGCATTCCAGAACCAGGAGGGAGGAAAAAGAGAAACTACTGTTTCTTCCCTTCTACTAAAAATTCAGGCAGCTTAAAACCTTAGTGCTTTCTTTCTTAACATGTCCAAATTTCAAGACTTTCCATTATTTGAACACTTTGTGTAGAACACTTGCTTTGTATTAAACCTCCCTGTCTACTTGTAAAACTGACCTTTTGTTATTGAGCAGGTATATCTCTTTCAGATAGTTGGATGATTCACACAGGTTTGAGGACACTGGGGAGAAGAGCAGGGGCTGTGGTGGGGTTTTTTTGATGGTTGTAAGGAAGCGATACCATTTACAGCTGACACCAGAGACCTGATAGGGACCTATTAACGGTATTGAACATGTTTTCCTTTGCTTTTGACCCTATGTATAGTTACGATGCCAGATTAGATTTATAGCAGCTTCAAGTTGTATTAAATGATATTTTGCTTTCTGTAATACTGTTATAAAATAAAGTGTGTTTATTCTCTAAACTTGTCGCTTCTCTTTTTTATAAAGGTTTAAAAAACAAATGAGTGATATTTTCAGGTAAAAGTCTTACTACGTGGTGAAATGCAGCATTTTTTAGAATCTGTTATTCCGATCTTTTATAATTTGCTGCTGTCGCCCGCATCACCAGTGCGAAATGGCTAAGGCGGCATTGAAGGTTTGGAAATGCATTGCTTGGAATGCCAGGTTCCTCCAGCCTGTGTACGCAGCCCACCACCGCCTTGCAGATCTTCCGAGGGAAAACTCCACGTGTTTTCTTTGTGTATTTTTTGTTTTGTTTTCAGAAAATATTTTAGTTCCACCATCTGAACCCTCCTCTGCTTCATGTTTTGCTCTACTGTCCGGTGGGCCTTAACAAGCAGAATGCGTTCTGCCAAGGGGGCCGCGTCCGTGTCTAATTGGGGTGGTTCATTATGAAGCTTTTGCCAAGACACATCGGATTAAGTGCTCCATTTTCTTCTACACATTGAAAACATTACACAGCAAATGACCAACAGGGTCTATTCCGTTTTAAAATGTTACGTAGAATTTCTCTAGTCCTTTCAAGTGAGCACGTTGAATACAATTTACGTGACTGTCTTCTTTGGGATCTGTTCCCACTGAATTATCTCTCACCTTGTGAGAGGTCTTTCTCACTTCCTGCAGAATTATTACAGAAACCACTCCTCTTTGGAGAAGCCGATCTCCGCAAGCCAAGCCTTAGTGACATTAAGGGGCCAAATGTGGTTCTGTGAATCTATTTCTCATCAGAAAGCTTGTATGGATAGTGTTCATATTTAAAGCAGATGTTGGATTTACTAAGAGTTCTTTGAGAACCAGATTGGTCCATCCTTCCAGTGATAATTGCCCTGATAGGAAGTGTCCACGGCAGCTCCCAGTGAACAGGAAATGCTGTGTTTGATTAGGGCTCACTTTCATTCAGCTGAGATAGCAAGGACAGGGCTTGGGGTCCCGGAGACACCTAGAGCATCTTGGGGCCTAGGACCCAAAGAGCAGCTGGGAACAGTGTTGATAAGTCATGCCATGTGTAGCTGGAGCAGCAAGGCTGCTGTTCTTAATATTTTGTAGTTCTTAGAAAATATTTCCCAGGATATTAGCTTGTTCTGTAAACTGAGCTTTCAAAACCCCAAGTGATAGAGTAAGAAATAGGACAACAGTGTTCACTGAGGTGAGAGATGTCTGGGTGTAATTGTTTATCTTAAAAGCCATATAATTTGGGGGGTGATAAGCAATAATTCCTTGCAATAATTCCTTTTAGTTGCATGGGGTTTTTACAGGTAACATCATACATAAGCCTTATAAGCAATCCTGTGTGGAATGCAGGAAATAGCAGTGCGTTTTCCACAGGCCACAGCTGGATAAAAAATGAGGTTATTTTTAAAATATGTAGAGTTGGTAGATGTTTGGTATTTCACTGTCATGAGTAGCTTCTGTTTTATGATACATTGTATATTGCATTATTCATTGCATAGACCCACAGTTCGTGGAATGACTATCACCAGGACTCCAGCAATGAAGCAGACTGTAGCCATAACCACTGCCCAACATGGACTTCATTAAGTATTTCCCCTTATTTATGCACATAATTATTTGATATCTGAAAACATAATTGAGATTCAATTGTAGGTAGAGAGGAGTGAGTTGTGGTTCAGATGAAATAAGGGCCGTTAGTGGGTAATTGCTAATGCCAAGTGATGGTAAATAAGGGTTTATTATATCATCCTGTTAAAATATTCCTAAATAGGGGCGCCTGGGTGGCTCAGTTGGTTAAGCGGCTGTCTTCGGCTCAGGTCATGATCCCAGAGTCCCCGGGATCGAGCCCCGCATCAGGCTCCCTGCTCAGCGGGGAGCCTGCCTCTCCCTCTCCCTCTCTGCCTGCCCTTCTGCCTACCTGTTCTCTCTATCTCTCTGTCAAATAAATAAATAAAATCTTAAAAAAAAAAAAAATTCCTAAATAATCATGATCCCAGGGTCCTGGGATTGAGCCCCGCATCGGGCTCCCTGCTCCACCCTCTCCCACTCCCCCTGCTTGTGTTCCCTCTCTCACTGTCTCTCTCTCTCTCTGTCAAATAAATAAAATCTTTGAAAAATAAATAAAAGGCTAAAAAAAATACCCTTAAGCCCCATAATTTTTTTTTTTTTAAGCCCTTCCTCCATGTATTGTTAGAGAAGAATACATCGTTCTTCTTTGCATGGAGCTCTGGTCAGTTTCCGCCTGTCTTTCGTGCTCGCACGAGAGACTGGGACACTTGAATGTTACTGCTGAGACAGTAACAGGAGGGAATATACCTTGATTAGTTTGACAGAAGCCAGCCTGGACTTGGATGGATTCTTGCACGCACCCATTCACGTATTTGCCAGGATCAGGCTGTGGTGCAGCACCAGCTCCAGAAGAAAACATGGCCAGCTGGCAAATCCTAGGTGCTGCGCTCCTGACCCTTGGCCACAGGGTCAAACACCGACCCTGTGTATAGTTATGGTGCTAGCTTAGATTTATAGCAGCCTCAGGTTGTATAAAATGATCTGTTGCTTCGAATACAAAGGCCTCAGAACCCTGCAGCTGGACCTTTGAGTCCCCCACTGAACCATGTGACTTTAATGAAGGCACTTAAAGTGAGGGTATTTCTACATCTCCGTGCAGGGATATTCTGAGAAAAATGTGTACAATGCCTAGCGGAGCTCCTAGCACAGTAATAACCCTCCAAACATGGCAGGCATCGTCAGTAATAAAAGCACTGTGCATGAGGTGATCCACCACTGGCAAATTTATGGAAGATCATGCCAGTCTGAGCTGTGTTGAGGGCTTTCCCTAGTACAATTCTGTGCTATTCTAGGGTTACTTGGGAAGTCTGTTGAAAAGGTTTTGGCTTTGGAGGTATGTGGACTCACTTCCCTGAGAACCCCACAATGTCAGGGACCTCTTACGGTCTACTCATTGTCCACCATGTGGAGGCAGCGCAAATACTCCGAGACTCTAGCTGCAGGCTTCCTAACCACAGACTCTTGGATGGATTTCAAGGGTCTGAACTTTCCCCAAATATATGCGAAATTGTGGGTGTATGCATGTTTCTTAGGAATAAATTCCTGGCTTTCATCAAATTCTCAAAAGGCTTCTTTATTATCTAAATAAAGTTAGGAACCTCTGCTTTTAATAATCTGGGTTTGGGAATATGGGTTTGAATAACTAAAAAAAAACAACAGTGGAAGGCATTTTTAAATTTCCAATATGTTTGGTGGTAATTTTAAATAAAATGCTTTGAATGCATGTTTTCTGTTCTGTTGTTCGTCACTCATTTGCCAGGGTAAATACCATTGTGTAAATTCTGATAAGGTCTCTTCTGATTAGCACACTAATTATAAAGTCAGAAAGCAAGAATCTCAAGAGTATTTGTTCTAAAAATTCTGTTCCTAAACAAGTCAGAAAATTAATTTCCAGAATGTGTTTTAATAGCTATGAATTCTGATTTCTGAGACACAACGTTGCCAAGGAGCTTAAGATTTCAAGGAAAAGTTGCTTTTGGTGTATGGGAGTCTTTATCTGTTCCTGATTTTCTAATTGGTACTAAATTCTAGAAAATACTAGAGGCTATTACCTGGTCGAATTAATTATAAGTAAGTTTGCTTTTTAAGGGTTGGGAATAACGTTTTGGGGAACATAACATGTGTCCTTCCTTGCCCCATTTTCTGTTTGGTCAACTTGTATGGGATTGCAGTTTCCCAGCACTGTTAACAAGAGAGGTAGGAAGTTAGTATTAACAGCTTTATTTAGCTCTGTAAAAAAGAAAAAAAAAAAATTCTTCGGTGAATCTTCACTGAATACCTGGCAACATAACGAGCATTATTTTGTCGAAGGTCTCAGGCTGGGGAAACAGGTGGGAATTCTTTCAGGTACTAGAACATTAGAAATAAGATAAGGAGCCCTTGTGAGACCCTGTGGGGTTGTGTGTGCATTTGGGGCCCCTGCTGAGAGGCTTTGGAGCACAGGGTGGAGCAGAGTAGGGGATAATGTAAGGAGGCTGCCACCTGGTCTAGGAGCCCTGCAGACGAGCCAAAGCAAGCCAAGCCAGAAGAAGATCTTAAACTGGGCTGTGAGCATCTGAAGAGCAAGTGTAGCTGACTGGCAGCGCCCTGGGAAGGCCTTGACAATTTGAGCAGCCGTGCCTTCAAGCAGATTGTAGCAAAACCCTTGGGACTTGGTCTTTCCATGGGAAAACATGTTTCTGTTTCTCTTTACACATAAAAACCACGGATCTGCTCAGGACTTCATTGGAAATTATTCTCAACAGCAACAAAAGAAATGGGTCTTGCTTTAAACTCCTTGGTTATGCCTATCGCTGAAAACACGTGTTGGGAGCTCATCCGTTATCACAGTAGCTGGGATGCTTTTTCCCTGGGCCGGAAGAGATGGTGGGCTTGCCTCCACCAGGACCAAAAGCCAGGCTCCCGTCTTTCCAGAAGAAGGTGGAGCCAACCCTGGTGGCCAAACCACAGATTTGGCTGGCAGCTGGGAATACGATGCATCCTTTCACGCCTTCTGTTAAAGAAAGCATTTTTACATAAGCTGATTTCCATCGGGGGCTAAAAAGAGATCCCTCCCAGAACTGATAGAATATTATTATTCCTTCCATATGGCACGAACGCTGTTATTTTAAATTACCTCAGTCTGAAAGCCCCAGCAGACAGTTCCATTGTAATCAAATGCAATAAAACACAGAATGAGTGTCTTCAAACACTGGGTTTTACATTATGCAAGAGGGGCAAATGGAGACTAATGCCTCTGGACATATGTGAAGAATTTGAAGTGGGGAGAGGGGTAGCTAAGAAAATACCCAGCACCAGTGGTCCGTCCTTGCTTTTGGTCATTCACACCATCTTTCGTAAGATTGTATGTCACTACAGAAGTCGGTGCATTTCTTACAGGTGACCAAACTCTGTACATTTTATAAAGTTAATCACTCTAATAGCTTGTTAGATTCACATGCAAAGATTGGAATATAACCAGACTCCCACTTAGGACATGGGGAGCATCTTTTGTGGTCTTAACAAGAAAACTGTGGCGAGCACAAGAATACTCAAATCTATTTTAATGACCACTTTGGATTAAGTGTTTCTTTTTGGTTATCTATGTTGGCTCCTTGGGGCTCCCACTGAGAGAAGAATTCTGCTAGTGAAATGTTGACTTCTTTCCATATTGAGAAATAGCTCCCTGATGTTTTGGTTTTAGAGGCAAATGCTTGAGCTATTCTCCATATGAGTTACATGAATGTCCTCTTCTTCCCTTTGCCCACCAGCAAATTGACAATATTCCCAAGCCATTGCTTGCTTGAAAGCTGCCTTCATGGGTGATCCATATCTAGTATGGAGAGACTCCACTTGTTTTGTGGGTCATCACAAGGGTGGTGTGGTTTGTGAAGGTAGCTGGAAAAGGGAAAGAAGCAAACTCAGGGCTGGAAGTGATGCCTGGAAGTGCGCCATTTTAGAGTTGCTGTGCAGCAGGTGGAGGAAGTGGGAATACTCTCGCAGAGGGAATCCACAGTGCTCTCAAGGCACTTGTCTTTTGCTATCCGTTTGCTCTCTACCAGAATTTCTTCACCTATAAAATCAGAATGATGTACACTTCCATGGGATTATGTAATAAGGATACGTAAGAATTTTACTTAAAAAAATAGTGTCCTTCAGAGTAGACGGAGTCCTATAAAAGTTAAAACGTTGCCAAGCGTCCAGTCCATAGTGCACATCCAAGAGAATCTTATATTCTTGGTACTCTCCAACGAACTGCTATTTAACTGAGTCTTGTAGATGTACCCCTGGGTAATAGCTGCCACTTTGCAAAGTGGTTCAGAACAAGCTTTTCAGTATTCCATTTGTGCTGTTGTTCGAATTTATGAACTTATTTTAATAGCTAAGCCATTGACCGTTGCTCTCTGACCAGTAGAAATTCGCTGCACTTTAGCCATGGATCGATCAGTCCCCAAGTCACGTTCTTTTCATCCGCTGGTACAGGTAAGAGCCAGCCTTGCGTTTGTGCTGGTCATGGGGGCTCTGCGACAGTTCTTCATTAACTGAAAGGAAAATTATCAGTTAGTACTTTGGAGGCAGCTGAGTGCCTGCCATTGGTCATGTACAACTCATGCGTGGCTGTTGGCCAGCATTTCTGCAAGTTACTCAAGGCCAGGTCCCCAGAGCAAGGCCGTTGCAGGGTCTCCCCTCACCTCCCAACCACTTCCAACAGAAATGAAATGCTTATTTTGAAAGAATGTACCCGATTGTAGTGGACAAATTACCACTGTAATAATTGTTACGTGCTAAGTGTAGCTAAGTATACTTAATATTTAGCAGATTAAGTGTTGATTAAATGTATTAAGACTCCCTCATTCAATAAGCATTGATAAAACAATGTCTGTAGGCCGGGGGTGGGGATGTGGAAATGAGTAAGATAAGAGTTTCTGTCTCTGACCCTCCCTGCCCCCAAAAATGTGTTGGGCATTTGGTCTTTAGATATGTCAAATTAGTCTTCTTCCTTTTACATTTTGACATCCTTTACAGAAAACTGACAGTTTCAACTTTTTACCACCTGCACATTCCCTAACCCCTTAAAATATGACCTCAGTTAAAGCTACTCTACTGAACTATTAAAGCTCATCAATGATATGCTAATTATGAGATCTAGTGGCATTTTTCGACCCCCAGCTTCCTTCCCTGGAACATATGACACAAGCCCCACCACGCTCCAGTTATTTTCCTCCCTTTGGCTTTTATTATATACCATCATTCTGTGTCCTCTTCTCTGCGCCTGTAGGTTCAACTGTTACCTTGCTGGCAATAACACATTTGATCTTTAGCCCTGAGATACCCCTTGAGATCCCAACAAGTATCCCTTGGGATCTGGGATCTTCCTGGTACATCAAAAAAATACATCTCTCTTCCTGACCACCACCAACACACACCACTGAATCTGTTTATTTTCAGAATTATAATTATTCATATCATCTAAAACCGAGATCAGAAGCTTATAATCTTATGGGAAGTAGTACATGTTTATAGACTTGAGCCTGGAAATCTTCCCTTTGGCTCCAATATCAAATCCAAGCAATTTACCCCTTGCCAGGCACTTTATATGCGATGTACCCCAGGACACATGCACTCTCCTTGACCTGAGTTCTAGGCCTCCACGACGGCTTGCCATCATAGTCAGGAGGTGTTACATATGCATTGGATAATGACAAGCCATAGGCTACATGAGCCTCAAGATTTAATAGCTAATATTTATTGAGTACTTGTTATGTGCCAGGCACTGTGTGAATCCCTTTGCATGTCTTATCACATTTAATTCTTGCTATGGCGTTATGCTGTAGTCATCCTTGTTAGTCTTACTTTATAGATGAGCAACTGAGGCAGGGACAAATCAAGAGGAAGCAATTTGCCTACAATCCCAGAAATGGATGGATTCAGGATTCCATCCCAGGCAGTCTGATTCCAGAGCCCACACTCCCACCACTCAGTTACACTGCCTGTCCATTAGATGATTGCTAGTTCAAAGGCGTTGCTTGAGATGGCCCCTGGCTTAGATAATAAACTCATTGAAATGTGAGTAATTTCTTCCCTTTTAGTCTTCATTAACGAAGACTAACTACACGACAAGTGCTTTGAATGAGGAACCAGAATACAAATTGTAGAACTGAAAATTGGTGACCTGAGTAATGGGATTGAAGGAAGAGAACTCTAGTAGGAGTGGAGAAGCAGAACAGAGAGACCAAGAGGAAGCTCATCAATCCACAAGGAGTTAGCTGTCCAGTACATGGTGTCTGGTGCAAGGTACAGAGAACAAGAGTGATAATTCACCTTTCTCCTGAAGGAGCTTGCACCCTATCGCTTTACTTCATCGGCCTATTAAGGAGCGTGCTGAGAGGTACTAGACAGGTGAGACTGGCAGGTGGCCTTGAAAACACCTGAGTTTGGTATTGTGGACATTCTGCAGGCCATGAAGTTCTCCTCTTGGGCCACAGGTGAAGAAATGCAGCCTCTTTGACTCAGGGTGACATCTTCATGCTAAGGAATCACCGTCAGAAATAATTACTCCTGTTACATGAAGAGATGAAAGCCTCTCAAAGCTTTCATAAAATCCTTGCCTTGTTTAAAATTCTCCCACAGTTGCCTTCCTTGTTTGTGGTAAGTTTGTTTGCCTGGGCCAAAAATATTCATCCATTCAACAGATGTTTATTGAATATGTCGTCTGTGTTCAATACTCCAGGAGTTGTGTGCTGGCTGAGAAGGCTAGCTCTGGAGCTGGCTGGCCAGGGTTCAGTTCCTGTCTCTACCATTTTCTAGGTGAGTGGTTTGGGCCATTTACTTAATTGTTACAAGGTGATTTTAATAATAGCTATTATTATAATGACAAAACACGGCTTCTTGGAATTTATAAGTTAGCAGGGATAATAACAACTAATAGTTTTTGGAATAGGCTTGTTAAGAACCTTGTATGTATCACTTCATTTAATCTCCATACCAACCTTATAGCTATTTCCTGCTATTATTCTATTTTACAGATGAAGAAACTGATCTTCAAGAGGTTGGGTGGCCATTGTGACATTGGGAATTCAAACCCTGTTTGGTTTGATTCCATAGTCTGAGCTCTTAACAATTTTACTCTAATAACCCTTAAATTATTCTGATTTTTTCCAAATACTTATCTTTTTCCCTTTTGATTGCTGACTACTAAAGCATATATATGAAGTTCAGTGAAAGATGTCTAGCCATCTGCTACTTGAGATGTTTGTTTTAGAGTGTTAAGTTGCTAAAGGCCAGAATGTGATCACTTACCAGACCTTATTTTGGATCTAACTCTATACAAAAACTTTCAGGCATTCAATAGACATTTTTTTTTTTTAAATAATGATTATTTGGGCAGTGTTGGTTATTCAGAGAGCAATTTGTCCCTGATCATGGTGATGGTATTTGGGGGGCAGAGAATAATACTGGAAGTAGAGGTTTAGGAATCTCAGGAGTTGGGGAGGTAAGATAATCAGAACTTGTACTCTAGAAGGTATGAAAGGTCCATGGGAGTGGTTGATGAAGGGTTTTGCTGATGGAAAGTTCAAGATTCAGACATCCACCTCAAGAGCTACTCCTCAAGGCAATTGACAGAGATTGAAGACTGCAGGATGCTAGAGAATTTTCTTTCTTCCTTTGTGAGAAAATTGATGTTGTCTACATACTAATTAAATTTACATGCATCATTACCTCCCAAGGCTTCAAGTGTAGAGATTAATGTTGAGTGATTGCAATACCTCTACATGTTTTCCATCACATCTTAAAATGCCTCTCTAGGCTGATGAACTAGGATGTATGGAGCTGGCAAGCTGATTTTCTGTTTCAGAATGTAGGACTCTGGGGTTCTGTGAACACACCAGTTAATCTGTCAATGTCCTTTTCTTTACAGAAACAAATTAGGAGTGATTACACTTGCCATAACCCCGGTTGGAAGATTAATGACATGACATTTGACCATCTGGTTACAGTTTTTAAGTGGGAACTGCTAAATAAAGATATAAACTGGTGATATTTTATTTCGGGTCAAGTGATCTCAATTGCCCTCAAACTATAGAAAAGATATTACTACTTACACTTAGGAAAACAGCTACAGAAAGAACTAACCTTTAAAAGTGTTCTTAAAGTTTTTTTTAAAGGAAAATTTGGAAAATAAAGGGAACAGATCTACATAAAAATGAAAATATGTTTAGGCTAAGGTTGTCTGCTAACACTGGAAAACGTAATCGGGAATTATTCCAAAAAAGGATGCACAGTTCTCATTGGGGAGAAGAGGGAAAGATAAGCAAAGCACAGTTGGAATAGAAAATTCTTGAGAGAGTAATACAGTACAAGGTGCCCCTCAGCTGCTATCCTGGCCAGGTACCTACAAGGAATAGTGCCCAGGGCCCTCATTGTCTTACCCCACCACACTTGGGACCCAGTCTCAACTGAATGAAAACCGACAACAGAGAAGCCTGCTTTGGTCCAGTCAGCAGGGCGGTCCTCCCTTGGTATCCTGCAGATGGTTCCTTGGCAAGCTGCTGGCAAGAGCGTGCTAACAGTCATTAGTATTCTTTCCAACAATAAGCCTCAGATGGGACCCCTACTGCATTAAGTGACTGATGCAGAGAGTTTTGCTGCCTCCTTCCACCTCCTCACTCACCCCTCCTGTGCTCCTTACCTATAGCCCAGAAGCTCCAGGCACACTTCAGTGAGAGCCAACAAAAGGGAACCATGGAGAAGAACCACAGAAAGTAGAGGCTTATTACATCATTGTGGGGGCCCCTTAGCTGTTTTGGAGGGTTCTGCTTCTGGTGGGAGTGCTCTGCTCTAATGTTGGGACAAGACGTAGGGAGAAGGGCAGGTCATTCTTCAGGCCATTGACCAGACCTGTAAATGAGGCCAGAGCCAGAAACAGAGAGATTTGCAATGTCTCTCCTCCAACTTCTAATAATTTTGCCAGATGCCTTTTGTGGTTTTCTATACCTGGGATTGTTCTCTCAGTTCTGAAAGCCCATAGTAAAAATCTGTTCCAGAATCTAGGACAATCCCTGGTATATGGTAGCTTCTCAAATATGTGTTGAATGAATGCATGAGAAATCTTCCTACCCAAAAGTATGGTGCACATTTGGAACAAGCCTCAAAGTTGATGAAAAGACTCTACCTGGGGGGCCTTGGCCTTTGTTGTATAGGGCTGACCTTCTCGCTTTCCTTTGGGTTATATGATGTGTTGCAAAACATGGAAGCTTTGATCTCTAGACACCTTACATTGTCTAGGGCAGGGATGTGTCAAAGAATGAAGGGGTCACCGTGCAATGATCCTAGTACTCACGTTAAGCATGTCCTTGGGGCCTGGTACTGTGTGTACACATTGCCTGCATTTTGTCCTGCATCAGCCCCCCATGATGCCGGGCCACACTTTCAAGGGCAGGATGCCTTCTCTAGGACCTTTTGAAGGAATGTGATTGATATGTCTATACCTTGTAATTATCTACATTATCTAAATAAGCAAAATACTGTAGACCTGTTTAATTTTAATTTTTGCAGATTACAGATGTTTTCCCCCAAAAGTCACCCAGGGATAAGTAAGGCTATAAAACCAAGATTCATCCTTTTTTGAAGAAGAGTCTGTCCCAAATACCAGGTGTCCTGCTGAATGATCTGACCTATAATAACTGATAAGTAGAGGCCAGTAAGAGATTTTGGAATCCATGAGGCTATCTTGGTCTGTTGTTTGCCTCATTTAAGGCTTGATACATTTTTGAGATACTAAACATTTATCTCCCCAAATAGGCAGCCAGATATGAAACTTGGGAGTGACATGAATGATTCAAATCTCTGTGACATCAGCGTCCTGTTACTGCTCCACAGGGTGCTCAGTGTCACTGGGGGCCTGGCATGCCTGTGAATGACAATGGCCATTGCAACAGCTTTAAAAGACTTCCAAAATAGAAATGTTTGCAATGGCTTGGCATTCAACCAATTTGGAAGGCTAAAATTCCATAGTTAGGATCCTGGGGATTTCTAATTTTCTCTTCCTTTTTCAGAGGCTCTTTTCCAGGACTCAGTCAGTGTTAATGAATGGCTAGGTGACAGAACATCCGGTAGACTGGTCTTGAGGTCTTGGAAGATAAACTAAGTTAATAAAGAAAAATATTTATCACATGAATGCTGTAGAGCAAGACAGAATACAGCTGGGTCATTCAACAAGACAGTTGTTCATAAAAATGAGGGAAAAAAATGAAAGGCTAAGGGGATATTTGAGTATGTTATGATTGGAAACTTATGATTCTATAAGGTGCTCCCTGTCCTCTAGAATCTGTGTTCTAAATCTCATCTTAGAAGTATCCCACATATATATATATATATATATATATATATATATATACACAATGGAATATTATGTATATATATATACATTATGTATAATATATAGATAGATAGATAGATATACACAATGGAATATTATGCAGCCATCAAAAGGAATGAGATCTTGCCATTTGCAACGACATGGATAGAACTGGAGAGTGTTATGCTGAGTGAAATAAGTCAATCAGAGAAAGACATGTATCATATGACCTCACGGATAGGAGGAATTCTTAATCTCAGGAAACAAACTGAGGGTTGCTGGAGTGGTGGGGGGTGGGAGGGATGGGATGGCCGGGTGATGGACATTGGGGAGGGTATGTGCTATGGTGAGTGCTGTGAATTGTGTAAGACTGTTGAATCTCAGATCTGTACCTCTGAAACAAATAATACAATATATGTTAAAAAAAGAAGAAGAAGAAGATAGCAGGAGGGGAAGAATGAAGGGGGGAAATCGGAGGGGGAGATGAACCATGAGAGACAACGGACTCTGAAAAACAAACTGAGGGTTCTAGAGGGGAGGGGGTGGGAGGATGGGTTAGCCTGGTGGTGGGTATTGAGGAGGGCACATTCTGCATGGAGCACTGGGTGTTATGCACAAACAATGAATCATGGAACACTTCATCTAAAACTAATGATGTAATGTATGGGGATTAACATAAGAATTAAAAAGTTTTTTTTAAAAAAAAGAAGTATCCCACTTAGAAGTGGCTCTGTCAGTTAAGCACCTGACTCTTGATTTTGGCTCAGGTCATGATCTCAGGGTTGTGAGATCAAGCCACGCATCAAGCTTTACATGGAGCGTGGAGCCTACTTAAGATTTTCTTTTTTAAGGATTTTATTTATTTATTTAATTGACAGAGAGAGAGACACACAGCGGGAGAGGGAACACAAGCAGGGGGAGTGGGAGAGGGAGAAGCAGGCTTCCCGCCGAGCAGGGAGCCCGATGCGGGGCTTGATCCCAGGACCCTGGGAGCATGACCTGAGCCGAAGGCAGTCGCTTAACCAACTGAGCCACCCAGGCGCCCCTACTTAAGATTTTCTCTCCCTCTCCCTTAACCGATCCCCCATAAAAAAAAAAAGAAATATCCCCCGTTGTACTTCTATTTGATTTTAGGTCATATATGATGGCAGTCTTCATTCAAGATTCTGAATATCTGTTTATAGAATGACATACATAAAGGCATTGCCTGGACTTGGCAAGTTTTTGTGGAAAAGGAATGATTTTCAAATTTGTTTTTATAGTGCTTTAATATGACACCATCCAACTTAGATATTACTGGTTTTTGTTGCTATTGCTAAAATAACTATTAACCTCTATAATATTAATCTAATATTTGCTGGGCACATTATTAACATTTAGTCTATGAAGTCACAGTTCAGTTTCATTAATTTAACTACAGCAGGATAAACAAGTCTCAATCCAGGACCCCACTGCCTATGTCCAAATCACTTTGAGCTCCTGAGTTGTTTTGTTTTGTTTTGTTTTTCCTTAAGACTATAAGACTCATGAAAAGCTTACACCAAGCCCTCAATTATCTATTAAGGCTTGACATTTGCCAAACAGTGTGATAGCATAGTGTTTGTTTGGCACATTTTCTTAATAGAAGTTCCGTGGGTGAGAAAGTAGTGTGTGTGCACACACGTCACACGCAATAGGTGTCTGTCAGGTAGAGAAGGCAGACCATGATACGTGTTTTAACATTTGTGGAATATATTGCCCTGTGAGAGAGAGATAAGTAATCATGGGTCAAAATGGCTGATTCGCAGTTCAATCTCTGGGGCGGGGTCTGCAGTTAAGGGGTCCTCACCGCAGGCCTGCAGAGCCTCACTCAGGATCCACACTGCTGAAAGGATCGCACTGCCTGTTCACCAATGAAGGTATCTGGAGAGAGCGCTTAGTGAGAAGTACCTACAGATCACAACCATGTATTGCCCCAGACACCCCTGAGAAACACTGACCGTGCATCGGCTAGTTGCAAAGGTGTGCCATGGGAAAGGACTTCGAGCCACTGCCTGGTGTGGTTTCACACTTACCCTCCATCAGTTTGATCCTGAAGTAGGCGATGAGAAGAAGCAGCAGCAAGGTCACAGGTAGGAAGACCCCAGTGAGCAGGAACCAGCCGGGGAGCTCCCTCATGAATGCCAACATCACAGGGCTCATTGCCAATCACCCAGACCCCAGGGGCCAGCGAGTTCACCCTCTGGGTGAGGGCAGCTTTGCTCAGAGTCTGCACTTGTTTTCTTCTGGGGCTCCGGCCTTTGCTCAGCACATCTCGATGGAAATCTTGTGGACTTTGCTCTATTTCAACAGCCCCGTGAATTCTGAGAGGATTGCTAGCAGGTTACTCTATAACTCAGCTACAAAGTGTAGAGGAATTTGAATGTGATTCCTCCAAACCATTCCAGAGAGGAGCATTTATCTGGCCAGGGTTGGGAATGACACCAGGAGGCCTAGATTTCTTTGTATTCAGTTTCTCTGGAATGAAAAGTACCTGACTCCAAGCAAAACTCATTGTTATAGATATTTTATTTATATATTCCCAGACATGGGAAGAATTTTTCCTGCATTTTCTAAATTTCAGAGTTGAAAATTACTTAGTAGCCATGTTCATGTACCTATGAACCTGTGTCTAGAAAGAGTGAATTTTCCTTCATATGTAGTTGATATAACTAATATCAAGGAAGGAGGAGCAATATTCTTTCCATATGTAAAAACTCTTCCTAGTATGTCCTCCTCTGAATACTTTTCTGAGAGGTGCACTGGTATATTTATTTATTCAACAAATATTTAATCCTACTAGAACCCAACCTCTTGGCTAGATGCTGGCTGTACAAAGAATAGTAAGTCATGGTCCCTGCTTTCTGAGAGTGGAAATAGACACAGAAAGAGGTAATTGCCACAAGTGTTATAGTGATGGAATGGATAGTAATATAGCCCCTTTTCCTTCTCCCCTTGATGCATCAGTTTTTCCTCACTGCTTTAGTAGTTTGTACTCTTAGTCATCTTTTGCTTATACATTTCTGTGGTCCACCATTAGCAGTAGAAGGTGGGCCCTGAATGCTAGTGTTGTGGTTTGTATAGTTAACTACAGAGTTTCTGTGAAAAGAAAGGGCAGTAAATCATTTTGACACTGATGTATTAACTAAGTTGAGTTGCCACAGACTGCTTTAGTGAAAAAAGTTCAAAGATACTGGTCTACTAAACTAAAAGCAATGGAAAGAATCATTTCCATAATCAAAGAATCTCCTGGAGAATTTGGGAAATTTGGAGGGGAAATTGACAGCCACCTTCTTGGGTTCACGTTCTAACCTCTTTTCATGTTCTAACCCTGTCCCTGTCCCCACTGGGGAGCTGCCTGGGTGAGTGACTGGCAGATTCTATCAAGCACATGCTGTTGTGAGTGCCTCTTGAATTCTTTTCACCAGGGATTTTGCATGGCCATGCAGAGTCTTAGTCCCCCTTGTAAAGCAGCACCCTAATTTATAAAATAAGAAGAATGGAGAGCATCTCTGGGATGCTTGGCTGGCATTCCTAAGCAGTGAACAGTAAACAGCTTCCTCTCGGAAGAGAGACATCTTAATTGCAGAAAGAGCCATTTAGAATAGCCAAGATTAAGTCAGCATCTGTCGTACCTTATTTGCTTCTCTTCTCCCCCTCCACACTCCCTTGAGTGGTGTTGTTGCTATTTCTCTTGGGTGCTTTCCAATGAGATGGCTCTCTGGTGCTCTTTCAGCTTGAACAGGATGCTAATTTGTAAAGGGTCAGTCTACAAAAAAACTCCATGAGCAGGTGACATTACCAGGGAGATGTTAGGCAGCTTTTAGGCAGACTGTTTGTCATATTCTTTCTTTCCATTTTATTCCATTCAGCATTCAGGCCTTCACTGAATGCCTAGCAAAGGTAAGTAAGAGTAACATGCAAATATATAAATGACAATAATGTAAGCTCCTAATTTGACCTATAAAGTGCAATGTAAGCACTGAGGAGAGACTGACTGATTCCAGTTAGGGAATTGGACCAAGGTCATTAAAAGGATAGCATTTGAGCTAAGCCTGGGGATGGGGAGCTGTGGAATGACCTCCTTAGACAAATACATGACAGTAGGTCAGGGCAAGGTTTATGGAGGACAGGGAAAAAAATAAGAGTACCCAAATGATATGGGGTTCAGACCAGAGATATGAAGGTAGAAAAATGGGGTAGCATCAAGGCATAGACTCTTGAAAGCCCTGCTAAGGACTGCACTGTTTGGACAAGGGGGACCAATGGAAGGTCTTTGATCATGGAAGTTCATGAGCTGACCTGGGTTCATTTAGGTAGCCTTTGACAGAATGGACTGAAGAGAAGATCAGAGTAGACTGTCTCAACATGGTATCAAGATATAATGAGTCTGAGATGGGGGCGGCAGAGGGAAGGGAAAGAGGAGGACAAGAGGCTGCAGGAATCATATGAACAGTCCTTGGTGAATAATTAGAGAGAGAGGTGAATGTCACCCATGATACTACTAATCACTGAGCACTTACTCTGTATTGGGCACCTCATAAATACTCTATGTGCATCTTATTTAATCTCCGGAGTAACCTTATAAGGAAGAGACTCATTAAACAAATGAAGAAATGAGGCACAGAGAGGTTAAATAACTCTCCCAAGATGCATATGTAATAAGTGACAGATCCGGGACCATACTCCTGAACCTGTGCTCTCATCGACTGCGCTGTGCCGGGTGTGGGTGGCTGGGGAGATGGTAGTGCTGGAAGGGGAGACCTGAACCAGGCTGTGCAGCAGGTTTGGATGGGGGAACATTTATAGTTTTGCACTCATTAAATTGGAGGTAATGGAAGGGAAAGCTTGTGGAAATCTGGAGGTCAGGAGAGAGGACAAGTCTTGCAGTGCAGATTGGGAGTTCTTAGAGTACAGATGGTGGCTGGGGCCGAGCAGGTGGAGAGGTTGCTCAGGAAGGAGTGTACATGAGAATAAAAGAGAGACCAGCTGCGGACCCTAAAGAACGTTCTCGCTTAAGACATGGGAGGAAGGATGAGAACCAGGGAAGAAAACCAAATGGCTCTATGGGGTAGGAGAGGAGCCCACAGGATGCAAAGTTAGGAAATGGTTGCAAAGGCAAGTTCCAAAAAGGAGAGGGTGAGAAGTAGTATCAGTGACTGGTTCTGAGCTAATTCTGACCCACGTGGAGAATTCTAAGAGGTGCAATCTGTGAAGTGGACTTAAAGGTTTACTCTCTTCTTAAAAAGGCTCTTTTGGGATATAATTGACATAATAAACTATACAACTTGGTAAGTTTTGACCTATGTGTATATGCCTGTGAGCTCATTGTCACAATCAAATGAAGAACCTATCCATCACCCCAAAAGTTTTCTCTGTTCCTTTCCCATCTCAGTCTCCTACCCGTCCTGCTCCCCCAATCTGCAGTCAACCCCTGATCTATTATCTGTTACTATGTGTTTGCATTTTTTAGAATTTTATACACATGGAATCATACAGTATGTCTCTTTTTTATCTAGCTTCGTTCACTTGGCATAATTATTTTGAAATTCATCCATGTTGTTGTGTTTCAATACACAGCTTTATATTGCCAAACAGCTTTTCATTGTGTGGATATCCATTTTTTACCCATTAACCTGTTAGAGCTGCTATGAACATTCCTGCATAATTCTTTTTATGGACATGTGCTATGTGCTCTCATTTCTCTTGGGGAGATACCTAGGGATCAAATGGCTGGATCATATGGTAAGTGTATGTTTAACTTTTTAAGAAATTGTCAACCCGTTTTCCAAACTAGTTATACCATTTTATATCTCTGCCAGCAGTGTTATAAGAATTCTAGTTTCCTCACATGCTCACCAATACTTGGTATGGTCAGGTTTTTGGCTATTCCAGTGATAGGTAGTGGAATCTCACTGTGGTTTTAGTATGCATTTCCCTAATGATGTTGAACATCTTTTCAGGTACCTGTTTGCCATTTTATGTATCTTAGTTCATAAAGTATCTGTTCAACACTTTTGCATGTTTCAAAAAAATTAGATTATTTCTTCCTGAGTTTTGAGAATTCTTCATATACTCTGGATACAAGTCAATTATCATATATATGATTTGCAAGGATTTTTCCCCCCACTCTAGCTTTGTCTTTTCATTCACTTACCAATGTCTTTGAAAACACAGAAGTTTTAAATTTTAATTAAGTTCAGTTAACTAATTTATTTTTCTATGGATTGTGCTTTTCATGGCATGTCTAAGAAGATAAAGATAAGAAATCTTTGATTAGCTCAAGGTCACAAAGACTTTCTCTTATGTTTTCCTCTAACTGTTTTGTAGTTTTAGCTTTTATATTTAGGATTATGATCTATCGTGAGTTAATTTTTATATATGATGAGAGATATGGGCTAGAGTACTTTCTTTTTTCATACAGATCTTCAATTGTTCCAGCACTATTTGTTGACAAAGCAGTTCTTGCTCCTGAATTGCCTTTGAACCTTTGTCAAAAATCAGAAGTCCAATTATTTCTGCATTCCATATTCTGCTCCATTGATCCAGTTGTTAATCTTTACTCCAGTGTCATTCTGTTTTGATGACTGTAGCCTTAAAATAGGTCTTGAAATCAGGTACTCTTAGCTCTCCAACTTTGTTCTTTTTCAAAGTTGTTTTGGCTAGTACAGGTCATTTTCATTTCCATATAAATTTTAGGATTACCATGCCAATTTTTATAAAAAGTCCTGTTGGGATTTTCGTTGAGATAGCATTGCATCTGTAAATGAGCAGAGAATCAATATGAGGAGATAATTGATATTTTAACAATAGTGTGTCTTCTGACCCATGAACACCACATGTGTTTCCCTTTTCTTTGGATCTTCTTTAGCTTTTTACAGCAATGTTTTGTAGTTTTCAGTGTGCTAGTCTTGAACATTTTTTGTCAGATTTATGCCTAAGTGTTTCATATGTTTTACGCTGTTGCAAAAGGTATTGCTTTTTAGATTTTGATTTGTGATTACTGCTAGTATTAAAGGTTTTCTTAAATTATGAAAAATGCCACAGGACTGGGAACTTCTAGAAGATAAAGTATTAGAATTGATTAAAACATCCTTCCGAGCTTGGGAACTTTTATTTATAAAGGCTCTTATCCCAATCCAAACTGGTTGCTTGGAGTTATATTTAGTAGGCATAGCAGCTGTAGAAGGATGGGGACAGTGGATACACTGGTAATCTATCTGATTTACTGGAATTCAGGGTGGGATTCCATAGGCAATGTGCAATTTCCTACCACAACTACAGCAAATTCTTTACCTGGCTCTTTACCATGTAGTATGAAAAATCATTAATATTATTGGAAAATATACATCTGTGAAAACTGAGGGACATAACACATTGGGGATTATACTCTCCTATTGATTTCCTTAATAGCGAATCCTCCCATTGTTGATTTTACATGATTATTTAAGAAACAAGTGGTTGCAGATTTTGATATTTGGGAATAAAATGCCTAGGGACTACTTGTACATCACCTATTATACTCTTAGTGAGAGCTGGACAAGTCTTCCTTAGATAATTGTGACCTATTGCAGGTAATACCAATCCCACCAAGCCTCTGATTTAGATTCTGCATTAGTCTGCCTGAACCATAAAGAATGACTCATTCTAATGACATGGGCAAAAGCCTACCTCAGGTAATTGTGACCTATTATAGATAATATCAAACCCACCAGGGCCCTGATTTGGAGTCTGCATCAGTCTGCCTGAGCCATAAAGAATGACTCATTCCACTGACATGTCATAGGCCAATGAAAGTTCTGAAGTCCAGCAGTGGAAGGTGCTAAAGTTCCACTGACTGATACCTGGGCTATCAGACTGTGTACAGCTACAAAACCAATACAAAAAATTCAGTACAAACAAAACTAGTGAATTTCAAATAAAGTGTTTTGATTTCATTATATGCATGACATTTTGCTGAAATGAAGCCTGACCCACAGGGTAAATGTAGTCCTGACAGCCCTTTTGAGTAGGAAAGCCTATCTGCTTTGGCCCTTTATTAACCGCCCCTCCTAGCTTGGCTCATAACTAAGTACTATGACCGGGCACGAGTACTACGGTCAACACAAAAATGAGTGCTCTGAAATCATGTGGCAGCGATGGGTTATAAGGTGCTCACTCAATAAAAAAGGTGATCACGGAAGAGATAATACAGAATCTCCATTCTTTGTGAACTTTGTGAGAGCGTCCACCAGCTTTTATTTATTTAGATTTGCAGGCAAAAAATATTTATTAAGGGCTTAACATGTGCCCTGGAGGCACTGATCTGGGGACTATGAACATATCTCTGGATAAGATCAATTCCCTGTCCTTACAGAACTTACGTCCTGGTGGAGTAAACAGAAGTAAGCGATAGTAGGGACCCGTTTTGGAATGCGTGTACTGTTCTAGGCAGTGGTCTCATCATTGCCTGTGCTGTGTTTCATTATGGTCTTACATGAATGCCTTTGAAGTAAGGGCCGTTTTCCTCATCGCTATTCTACAGACAGAAAAGCTCCCGGAGTTTTCATGACTCATCAAGGATTACACCACTAGAAAGTGGCAGAACTAGGATTTGAACCCAGAGCCCAAACACTTATCCACTGTACTCTTCTGCTTCTCAACCTTCTAGAGACAAGAGTCTGGAGGCTAGAAATCCAAGATAAAGATGTTGGCAGAGTTGGTTTCTGTGGAGACCCTTCTCCTTGGCTTGTAGGGGGCCGCCTTCTTGCTGTGTCCTCACTTGGCCTCCTCCCTGTGCACAGGCACTCCTGCTGTCTCCCTCTTCTTAGAAGTGTACCAGTTGTATTGGATAGGAATCCCACCCTTATGACCTATTATACCTTAATGGCTTCCTTAAAGGCCCTAGTCACATTGGGGGTTAGGGCTTCAACATATGAATTTTGGGAGGGGACGCAATTCAGAGGTTTCTCTGAAAAGTTGACTTTTGAGCAGAGGCTTGAATGAAGTGAAAGAAGGAGTCATGTGCACATTTGGAGGAACAGAGCTCTAGGCAGAGGGACTAGGAAGTACTTAATTTCTGAAATGGAAATGTTTCTGGCATGATCAAAGATATGTAATGAGACCTCTGGTGGCTGGAGCACATTGAGAAAGAGGACAAGTAATAGAAATTACACTTTTGAGAAATACTGATCTAGAAACTTGACAACACTGATAATAGGCCAAGAAAATGTGCCCATCTCTGTGTCTAATCTCTGAAGCTCGAATTCTACCACAATTCATTGAACATTGCTTGAAAATGGTTAAATATAGAGAATACTGGGGTAAGCAGGTTTCTTTACTGCAAGATTTTGTAGAGCCTTTAATTTGGTAGGGTGCATTGTGAATCCCCAAAAGGAGTACTGCATGAGCCTTTTCCAAACTTACTGGACCATCAAGTCTTTTTTGCCAGGAGGCTCCTGGGAGATTAAGGTCTACATACAGACTGTGCTTTTGGGTATGGGCCACTAGGTAAGAAGATTTGTCCTGGTGCTCTGAACATAAAGCTTGTCCCTAAGTATCAACATATAGGTTTGAGTTTCTTAGGTAGGGAACAATGGATAAGGAATAAATTATGAAAAATTATGATGGTGGGGGTTTTGTTTTTATTTTCATTTGCTTTTGTTTTTGTAAATTGTACTAGCACACACTGGCCCCCACAATTCAAGAAGCATCAACATTGTCTCATTCATGAAATTTTTCCATTTGTCAGCTCATTCCACTTTGCAAGGTTATTTTGTTCATTGGAAAATGATCTTTAGAACATGCCCACCTGAACACAGATTCTTTGTAATCCCATCCCATCTAGGGTGGCCTTAGACATCAGGTATTTCTGGTCATTAGCAATAAGCTATAACAGAAGTGGGCGGCTCTCTGGGGTTTGTATGAAAGTGAATGTTTGCCCTTCTGAGTGGCAGGGAAATGAGGGCATTTTGACACCAAAAAGTTGTGTGTTGCTTGAACAGATTTGGAATCTCAGAGATGGAAGTCCTGCCAATTCAGGCTTTTTCTCCCGTCACCCATTTTGTTTTAATCAATCAATATGTTTATGAAATAAGAGATCAGAATGCTGATTTATGCTAATTTAGGTTAATAAAGTTTCAGTGCCAGCACCCCTCATTTGCATAGGCTCTTCCAGACCCAGGGAAGGGTACTGAAAATATAGATACTTGGGCATAGTTTTTGTAAAGTTTGCAAAAGAAAAATATAATAACTGCAATTGATTAAGACTCATTGTCTTTGCACCTCAACTTCCCTTCTGCCATGCTCCTTGTGTCATGTCCTGTTGGGAGCAGCCACAGACATATTTGGGACAGGTCTTGGGGAAGATGAGTTGGGGACACATTTAATTGGGTTAGTAGAATGTATATGTGGTTTGCAGTCATTTCTGTATATAGTTAAGTTGTGTCTAGCTGTGGTGTGTGAAAGGCTTCGGGAATACTCCTACCATCCGCTGTGCAGTAACTCTTAGTGGATGACCTAAAGGTTCAGGGGCAAAAGGTCATACCTCAGTTTGAACATGTCCTATGGTACTCAACTTCAGAAGTATATGGGAAGTGGAAGAGAAATAGGTTTGAAATATATGGAGCCAGAGCGACTCTGGAAAATTCTCCCAAATATCATGCATGTAAAATTATAACTGGAAGATTTGATTCTCATTCGTGCTCAGTCAAAATGAAAGTTCTCTCCTACAGCATATATACAATTACAAACAGAGTATACATTTTGGAGTTAATTGGGTAAAATAGAATTTTTCAGTACTGTGTCTGAGGACAACGGTTAGCAACAGTCCTACAAACAGTAATTGTATCTTTGTGCGATTTTACAGATCCCCAAGTATTGGATAACATTTTAGTGTATATGATGGATCTTGTCTTGACTAAGTGGGGCAGTTCTGGACAAAAGAGCGCACAGAACTACTTGAAGAAACCTGTGTTCTAATACCAAAGTATACATATTTATGAAAGTTCAATGTATGTAATATAAATTTTATATGGTTATATAGTACAATATAATATAATGACAATTTTAAAAAACATTTAATTCCTCTTGGAATGCCTTGATTTCAGATTAGTTTTGTGTTCTTCAAAATTATTCATTATACCAAAACTCAAATATGATAAGAAGGAAATTCCTAGTGGAGGCCAAAATCAAAAACTGAAAGATCGACAAAACCTCCAAAATGTAAAAAAAAAAAAAAAAAAGCTGTTAGCTTTTTAAAATATGTATCTTGTTATTTTTTTCTCAGTCTACGTGACTATTCATTTTCATACAGAATTTTGTCTGCAACTTTGTATTTTTTTCTCTGAAATAGGGAAGCCCCCCACCGGCAACAAAATGTAAAGCTTCACACCTGCAAAACCTGAATCCACTGCTGAAGAACAGAAATTTTCCAGAGAAGAAAAGCCTGAGAGAAGTACCAGACAGCCTTGCAGACCACTTTGTGATTTCTAAATGCTCTAATTTGGGCTTCTTGCCATAATTTCAGAAGGATAATGACCCTTCTCATTGGTTTTCTGGCTATTTGCAGGCTCTGGAAGGCACTTCTGACTTAATGGGCTCTCACCAGAGGAACATTCACCAAAGATGGTCATGTTCAGTATTAAAGGGCAGGGGGGTTGGGAGGTGGCGGGGGCGGGGGGGAGGTGGTTTGAAGTGATTCCACAGACTCTGTGCAGTAAAGTCAGAGAGGAGCTTTTTTTTTTCTGCTTTAGAAGAGTTACATTTTATTTATTTATTTATTTATTTATTTACTTATTTATTTATTTAGGGTGTGTGAGTAGAGGTGGGGTGAGGGACAGAGGGAGAGGGAGAGAGAGAATCTCAAGTAGGCTCCACACCCAGCTAAGAGCCTGACTCGGGGCTCGATCTCATGACCCCAAGACCATGACCTGAGCCAAAATCAGGAGTCAGTCGTTTAGCCGACTGAGCCACCTAAGCACCCCTATAATTACCCTTTTAAATCGTATTCTCCCATAGCATAACATGTGCTCAGTACAGAAGAGCTTCCATTATTATTGTGGCAATCTCTGCCACCCCATGTCCATTCCAAGGATTACATTTTATATAAAAGATACACATATTCGTACAAATATAACATTTATGTTTTATAACATGTTTTTAAACATGTACCATGTGTTAGGTCATGAAATCAATTTAGCAAGTCTCAACCAGAATTTTATAAAAAATGAAATAAAAGAGAAAAATATTTGAATGCATTTCATGTGGTAAGAGACAGAACTGTTTTATGAAACTTGTTTTAGTGTTGGGAACAAGGTGTGTGTGGGGTGTGTGTGTATGTGTGAACTGAATTTCTTACCATTAGTTGCCTTTGAAAGTTTGAAAGTCATTGTTACAAGGCTTATTCTTCTAATGAAAGTAATGAAAACATAAGTATTCACATCCGAGCGAAATGTTAAGCAGAAATGAAATCTAACCCAGTTATCATTGATTGATTTTATGGCTTTTTTTTTAAAAAGATTTTATTTATTTATTTGTCAGAGAGAGAGAGAGCACAAGCAGGGGGAGCGGCAGAGGGAGAGGGAGAAGTTGACTCCCTGCTGAGCAAGGAGCCCGATGTGGGCCTCAATCCCAGGACCCTGGGATCATGACCTAAGCCAAAGGCAGATGTTTAACCCACTGAGCCACCCAGGCATCCCTATGCCTTTTTTTTTTTTTTAATTGGGAGGCAACCTTTTCCCGCTAAGTAGTACTATTCCTAAATGTATGTCACAGAGAAGATAATCTAATACAATGCTGTTACACAGATTTATAGCTGATCTTTGAAATACAAGTCAGAATGCTCCTTTTAGAAAAAAACATAATTTTATTTCTATTTCTCTTTAGAAAAAAGTCCTTATGACTTCTGAGGTATCCAAACAGATCATCCACAGCGCCATTTAAACCCGTGTTTGCAGATGACCGACAAATCTGACTGTTCCTTGCACAGCCTGGCTTTCTGTTAGACGCCGCACTTTCAAAACTCATCCCTGCAATGAAGACTAAGTTCTTTCACGAGCAGAGTGAGTTTAATGCGCAAGTCTGTATTAAGCACTAGAGGTAAGCTACCAGGCCATTACTAGAACTTTTTGCCAAGGTAGTAACAGGAAAATAACAGCTGTTTGTATAAGGAAACTAGGAGCTCATTTGCACAGATGCTGGAGGCGATAGGGAGATTAATGCGTGTTGTCAGTGCTACAAGTTTAATTTGACTTGTGCTAAAATAGCTTCAATACACATTGCCCCTTGCCATTCATTTCTCCTGAATGCTGATTAATTTACTCTCATTTCACCCTGAATGCTGCCAGGCAGTAATGAGTTGTAGCCATCTGGCTGTATTTTATCTTCCCCACTGCCCCTAAAAAGAAGCAGAGATGGGGACATTCTTTTCATGGGCATCCATCCCACTGCTCAGAGTTCCCAGTCCTCCTTTTGGGGAATGCAGGGTAGATAGCTGTCCAGACAGTGGATTCCTGAGCTGGGACATGGTTTTTGTGTTGGAGCTGGAAAGCGAAAGCCTCCTAATTTCAGAATTGGTTGGGGGGTGGATGGGAGGTGGGAGGGGATGGATCACAGAACCTATATATCGGAGTTAACAGTTAAGCTTCCTAAAAAGAGATTTGTAAAGTATAGCTACTGTTACAGAGTGGTATTTTGTAGATACATAATAATACAAAGTCCACAGAGATAAGGCTCTTTATAGACATATAAAGCAATATTGTTAATATTGTCTTAGCTCCTAGAAGAACGGGAAACCATCTGGTCTCAGTAATTGCTTCCAAATATAACTTATTTTCTTTTCATGATATTTTCAGAATAATCAGACATATTACCTCATCATGGATAAAAGAATAATAAGTTAGACTGGCATAAAATTTGATTCTATTTCAAGGATACTACTTTTAAAAAATCAACTTCATTGAGGTATAGTTTACATATAATAAATTCTGCCCATATAAGTCTATATTTCACTGTGTTTTGACACATTTATATACTCATACAATCACCACCACAGTCAAGGTATATAATAGTTCTATCAGCCCCCAAAATTGTCCTTGTGCCCCTTCCCAGTCGATTCTTCCCACGCCAGCACCAGGTAACCTCTGACATTCTGTCAGTGTAGATTAAATTGACTTTTTCTAGAGTTTCATAGGAATCTTAACGGTATATATACTTTTTAAAAAGATTTTATTTATTTATTTTAGAGAGAGCGCGCACACAAGCAGGGGGAGGGAGAGGGACAAGCGGACTCCATGCTGAGCCCAACAAAGGGCTCGATCTCATGACCCCAAGATCATGACTTAAGCTGAAATCAAGAGTCGGATGCTCAACCAACTGAGCCACCCAGGCGCCCCCGGTATGTATACTTTGACATCCTACTTTTTTGCTTAGCATAATTCATCCATGCTGTTGCATTTTTCAGTTGCTGAGTACTATTTCACTTTCACTCCATATCCTTCCATATCACTATAGGTGTGCCATAATTTGTTTATCCATTCATCTGTGGATAATGGACGTTCGATTTCTAGTTTTTAGCTATTATGAAAAAATTTGTGTACAAATCTTTGTGTGGACATATATTTTAATTTCTCTTGAGTAAAAACTTAAGAATAGAATTGCCAGGTCTTATGGTAAATGTATGTTTAACTTTGTAAGAAACTATCAAACAGCCTTCCAAAATGATTATAGCATTTCACAGTCTTACCAGCAACAGAGGAGGAGGATTCCAGATGTTCCACATCCTCACCAACACTTGGTCTTGTTATCTTTTAAACAGTGTATCATGTCAGCCGATATGTAGTGGCATTTCACTGAGCATCTAATTTGAATTTCCCTGTGTTTTAAAATGCACGTTTTATTGTTATTTAGGTATGGTAAGGCCAGCAGATCAAGGGATGACTGCCATTAGCAGTCCATCCCAAAGGAACCAAAGTATTAAGACATCAAAAACACAGAATAAAAAGGCATGATGAATATACCTGATGACTGATGATGTTGAATATCTTTTCATGTGTGTATTGGCCATTCATATGGCTTCCTTTTGTAAAGTGTTCATTTTTTTTTGCCTGTTTTAAAGAAAAATTGTATTGCCTTCTTACTGAGTTCTAACGAATTAATATGAATTTTTGATCTAAGTTCTTTATCAGATACTCATATCACAAATATTTTCTCTCAATCCATGGGAGAGAATTTCATTTTCTTCTGATTTTCTCAAAAATGTTTTTCAAGGAGCTTACGTTTTAAATTTCGATGACATTATCAATTTTTTCTTTTATGGTTCATGCCTTTTGTGTTTTGTCAAAATCTTGGCCTACCCCAAGATCATGAAGATGTTTTTCTGTTTTTTCCTAGAAGTTTACATATTAGTTTTAAATATTACATTTAGGTCTGTAGTCCATTTTGAGTTAAATTTCTGTATCACTTCAAATAAGGGTCAAGTTTCATTTTCCTTCCCCAACATTTGTTCAAAAGACTTTCTTTTCCCCATTGAATTAAATTGGCGTATTAATTTTTATTGAAAATCAACTGGCCACCTGTGTGTGGGTCTATTTCTGAATTCTCTACTCTGTTGCATTGACTTGTAGGTCTGTCCTTCAATGCCTGTATGATATTCTTTTGATTATTGTAGCTTTATAGGAGGTCTTGAAATAAGAAAGTGCGTCATCCAACTTTGAATTGTTTGGCTATTTTAAGTCCTTTTCTTTTCCAAGTAATTTTAGAATCAGATTTATTAAAAAAAAAACCAAAAACCTGTTGGGATTTTGATTGGGATTATGTTGAATCTATGACTCAATTTGGAGAGAATGAGAATCTTAATAGCATTGAGTCTTCTAATTCATAAATATGGTCTATGTATCCATTTACTTAGGCCTTTGTCATGTTCTCTCAGGAATCTTTTGTAGTTTTTCGAATACAGGTTTGCACATATTTTGTTTAATTTACTTCTAAATGTTTCATATTTGGCATGCTATCATAAATTGAATTAAAAAATTTTTCATTTCCAATGGTTTGTTTCTAGTATATAGAAATACAACTAATTTTTGTATATTGATTCTGTATTTTGAGAACTTTCTGAGCTTGCTTATAAGTTGTAAGGGCTTTTTTGGGTAAATTCCTTAGGGGTTTTTATGTGTCATGTGTACATAAGGAGTTTTACTTCTTTCTTTCCAATCTGCAAGCCTGTTATTTTTCTTGTCTAATTGCACTGTTTAGAGCCTTTAGTACAGTGTTGAACAAATAAAAGAGTGGGCAATTGTTCTTTTTTTGGAAGTTATTCTGCCTAGTTTCTGGGGATTTCAGTCTTGCATGCACAGATTTGTATTTGGCAAAAAACTCATGGGATCCCTATGCAGATTTTTGGAATTGTTTTTCTGCTTAGCTTCCTCCTGTTGGGGGCTCTGCCCCACAAATTCTAGCTGCTTTATCCTCCCCAATTTCCGGCCTCTGAATCCTAAACTCAGCAAGATTCTCAAGCTCTACTTGTATTCCCCTTTTCTGTCCTGCAGTCTAGAGATTGTCAAAAATCCTGGGTGATGGTAGGAACCACCTGATTTTTTTACCCTATTCTAAAGGATCACAGTCCTCTACTGCCTAGTGCCTCAAAATAGTTGTTTCTGTGTTTTATCTAGTTTTCTAGTTGTTTACAATGGAAGGGTAATTCTGGAGCTTGTTACTCCTTTGTGCTTAGAAATAGATACTATCTGGGGTGCCTGGGTGGCTCAGTTCATTGGGCGTCTGCCTTCTGCTCAGGTCATGATCCCGGGGTCCTGGGATCGAGTCCCGCATTGGGCTCCCTGCTCAGCGGGGAGCCTGCTTCTCCCTCTGCCTCTCTCTCTGTCTGTCTCTTATGAATAAATAAATAAAATCTTAAAATAAAAAAATAAAACACACCTAGGTTTAGGCTGCTCCCCCAGAAATTCTGATTTAAATGGCATCGATTTTTTTTAAAGCTCTCAGGTGATTATAATGTGTCACAGAGGTTGAGAATTACCAATTTACTCTCAAAACTCTACAGAACTGGTCAATAAGTGTTCCATGACATCCTGGTGTGGCCAAGATGGCTTACAGATGTACTGAGTTACAGATCTCTTCATCCCTGGGGGCAGCCTATCTTAGCCAGGTTCCTTGCTCCAGCAGGAGTCAGCACCCTCAGTTTACCCCAGCGTGCCACACAGACACTATCCTTTCCTGAGTGGGCTGTGACTGCAGGCCACTGAGTTTTAGAAGTTAATCCTCCTTTAGATTCTCTCATCTTCGTATCTCAGCTCAAATGTCACCAAACCTTTTCCTGACCCTTCAGGGTCATCCTTTTTCCTTTCTGCTCATTCCCATTGCAGCACACGTACACCCCTATGATAGTCATGTTAGAGTTTTAAGTCTGTTTCTACTTAAGATTTTAATCCCTGGAAGGTAGGGGCTGGTTTCTTTAATCATCTCTTCCTATTATTTTTTTTTTTTTTTTTTTTTTTATTTGAGAGAGAGAATGAGATAGAGAGCATGAGAGGAGGGAGGTTCAGAGAGAGAAGCAGACCCCCCGCCGAGCAGGGAGCCCGATGCGGGACTCGATCCCGGGACTCCAGGATCATGACCTGAGCCAAAGGCAGTCGCTTAACCAACTGAGCCACCCAGGCACCCCATCTCTTCCTATTATTAAGCAGAGTATTTTGCACTTCAAATTTATTATATTTGAGTAGGCCATTCTGGAGTTTAATGTTGGAAAGTGTTCTGTGGCCAAAAATATCTTCTGTTCTATTGAAAATCTTTTCTGTTAGTAACGAGTATATTTTCAGGGCACCTGGGTGCTGCAGTGGGTTAAGCATCCAACTCTTGGTTTCGACTCAGGTTGTGATTTCAGGGTCGTGAGATCGAGCCCCCTGTCATGCTCTGCACTCAATGTGGAGTCTGCTTAAGACTGTCTCTCTCCCAGGCACCTGAGTGGCTCATTTGGTTAAGTGTCTGCCTTCTGCTCAGGTCATGATCCCAGGACGCTGGGATCCAGTCTGCATCGGGAATCCTTGGTCAGCAGGGAGCCTGCTTTCTCCCTCTGCCTGCCGCTCCCCCTGCTTGTGCATGCTCTCTCTCTGTCAAATAAATAAAATCTTAAAAAAAAAAGAATGTCCCTCTCCTTCTGCCCCTCCCCACCACACCTTCGCTCTCTAAAATAAATAAATAGATCTTTAAAAAAAAGTATGTTTTCAGATTCTCCATAAGTCAGTTGGGTGGGAGAGGAATTTTGCATTTTGTATTACATTATTTATAGTGGGGCTTGAATTCATTTCAGGTCTCTAATCTTTTTTTGCACTTAATTAATTTTGTCCTTTAGGAAGAAGAATTTGGTGGTGCCTTTCTACCTTTAGGCATTTGTACTTCAGAAATGAAATTCTTTAATTTTGATGAATTTTGCTATTTATACCATTTCAGCTTTTAAATCCAGAAATCTTTATTAGATTAGATTATTGTTTTCAAATTAAGCCATAAATAAATTGGATGGAAAATGAATTTCCATAGGGATAATGTGGAAGAAAATGCAAACGTTAATTGCTATTATTATTGGCGATATCTATTTGGCTATATAACACCAAGCTTCATATGTTTACTTAATTCTTCTTTTATATTAATGTTGCCATGAGAAGAGTCACTCTGTCTGATACAGTGCCTTTGCATACATTAGGAAAATGCACCTCTTCTGGGCGTTGCTTAGCAAACAGAACAAGGGCTAGATTATAACCCCACTTACCTCCTGAATCAGGAATCCTCAGATAGGGCATGATTTGTATAACCTGACACAGTGGCTCTATGATGACCTCTTTACTTTTAGGACAGTTGTTTTATTCTATACAATTTGGCATATTTCTAGGAGGTAAAAACAGATTTGATATCCTCCACTGCGTATAAGACATGTGAGTATGAATTGTGAAAATATGTTAGAGAGAAATTAAAGAGGATTCACTAGAGTCATCTAAATCTCAGTTGTGTGATTGCTCCTCTGGGAAAAAAAAAAAAAAGCTCAAAGGAAATTAAAGGTAGAAAATAAGGGAAATGAGATTCCCCTCCCATGATCCACTTAGTAAGGCAGAAGTAATGGGATAAGAGCCAGGACACTGCAAATCTTCGGCTGATGTCTTCCATTAATGGCATGTTTGGGTTGGCTAAGACACAAAGGAAACACCACATTTGCCAAGTGGGTGGACATACACCTGCTAACCTCTGGCCACAAAGAGAAAGGTAGAGGCTGTCTGCTGTCGTTGAGGGAGAGCCAAGGACAATGCCAGGTAGTGAGAGTAATAGTAGGAAAGGACCACACATGGAGTCCCTTTGTGACCTTCTTACTCTGAAATCTTGCATTTCTCACCAGCCATGAAATTTAATTTTGGTGGGATAAATGTATCCCTTATCCATTGACCACGTACTGGACAACTTTGGAGCCTTTCCCAAATTGCATGCAGGGGAGGAAATGGAACACTAACATTTACTGAATAGCCCCATTTGCTCTTCAGTATGTTAGATGCTTTCACATACATTGTCTCATTTACAGCAATCCTAAGTGGTTCCATTTGACCTAAAGAGGAGGATGTTGTAACTGGCAGAAAGGAGGACTTGGCTGTTTTTTATTATAGATTTTGTTCAATGGCAGTAATGAATTTCACTTAGTGTTGATTGTGTTTTCTGGTTGCCAGTCACAGTGAGTGAAAGTTGGTCTTAAATGAGTGACCTCAATCATTAGCGCATGCGTTTCTTTTTTTCCATCTACTGGTCCTGGTTCTGTTTTCTCTCCCCTTGCTGATTTTCTTGATCTGTTTTGCCCCATCCTTCCTTACTTTTGGTTAACATCATGTATCGGGAACCTGCTGTTTCCCCTAATCCTCAGGCCTCATTTATTGTATATTGCTCTCCTCCAATCAGGCACACACTGCTCTCTGGGGTTCTTACTGAATGGGCTACAATCAAGGACATTAAGAGAGATGTATTCTGCAATTACTTTACATATTTTCCCATTTTGTTTCTTAAAGGGGAAATATCTTCACAGAAAAATAGGAGTCTCCGTCTCATTGTCTCCCGATTTATTATTCTTGTGAAAATCAAGTGTGGGCTAATGGATGTTCATTTGCGGGATTGAGTGAACGATTTAAGGGAAGAATACTATTTGCTGTCATGATTGATTTAATCCATATTGAAGAAATAGTATAAATATAAGGTGCTGCTCAGCTCATACAGATGATAGAGGACCCCATCTGCAGGCCCAAAGGCACTGAAATCTTAAGGAGTGCTTATTTGGGCCTGGCTGGAGCTTCTTATACCTGCATTGGACCGCCAATGGCTGGCTGACTCTATAGATTTTATATATAAATACTCCCAGTGCAGTCATCAATTTCAATTTTGTGATCTTGAAAACTCCGGAAAATTCAACATTAGGAGATTATTTAAAATACTCATCTCTGGTTCTCTGTCAAGGATGATCTGCCTTCGTTTTTTTTTTTTTTTTTCTTGTTTAATTTTAGATCTTTGTGTATCCAAGTTCCAAAGGTGAGATCTCTGATCTTGAGGAACAGACAAACAATTTGAGTACAAAATGTTATAAAGGTATCACACAAAGTACACCAGGAAGGGGCCTATTAATCAAGCCTTTTTATTTTCCGTAATTCTGATGCTTTGACATCTTGAGGCTTTGCTGACTCCAGGAAGACGACACTTCCCAGAGCTAGCCAATTCCTAGAGATAGTAAACAACTTGCCCACCAGGGAGCATACCTTTCACAAGCAAACTAAGTGATCCAGAACCCACCCACCCCACCGCCTCCTCTGTGGGGCAATCGCCCTCAAGGGCTAGTTTTCCTCTGCCCTAATCACTCCAGGGCCAGACTCCAGACAACCAAAGACAGCCCCTGCACCCCAGCGCCTGTTGAAATTGTTCAGACTAGCCAATCCTAAACTGGCTTGCCTTGTCTTGGCTTGCCTTTCCTGCAGAAACCAAAATATGAGGCTTTTACCCACATTTTCTCCTTACTCCCTCTGCCTCCTGACTGTGGTGCTTCCCCAGGTGGCCTTGTGTGGCACTGCCTGCCTCCTCCCCTGGGGAAATGTGAATAACAAATGATCTTTTCAATGGCAATCATCTCCTTGTCTGAATAATAAAAAACCTGCATTTTGGAACAAGGGGTTACATGGGCCTAGAAGCTTGGAGAAATCATCCCCAAGGCAATCCAGGATTTGAAGGGAACTTGAGTGTCAGGTGGCTGTCATGTGGTCATGGAGGTGTGGGGGAGGGGAAAGGGGGGTTCCAGGCAGTGGAAATGGCCCATCTGAAAGGAAGAGGGTGGTGTGTTTAGGGAATGGGGACTACCCTGGGTGGGATGAGGGCAGGGGTAAGAGATGAAGATGGAAAGATTGGTTGTGTTAGATTACCAAGGGCCTTGTAAGGCCTGCTCAGGAGCTGAATTCCTATCCAGTATCTATTGGAAGAGCAAGTTCAATGATACTTGTGAACATAGGGATCAATGAAAGCTAAAGATCAGACAGGCCATTAGGAATAGAATTGGGAATAGTATTTAAATCTCCATATTCTTCCCTCTGTTGTCTGGTACCCCATTATATGTTCTGGCTTCAGAAAAAGGCTTTCCCCCAAAGAGTAAGTAGATTAAAAGTGCCCGTAAGACTGCTGTAGCACATTACTTGAGTGCCTTCTGATTTTTCCTTTACTTGTCTCCAGTTGAATTTGGAAATTCATGACAACCATTTACATGAGTAAAGTGAATTAGAAAGATGGATTAAAAAGTGTTTACACCTTGATAACTTTAATTCTTGCATAAGACACTATATTCTTCCTTTCTTTTTCCTCTTCTACTTCTCATTTCCCTTTTTTGTCCTGGTCCCTCACCCCGAAAATATTTATTTTACTCCCATATTCATTTGCTTTAGAGAAAGTTGTGTTTCTTTTCAGGTAAAAACCATCTTAGCTGTATATATTTGATGAGCTTAATAACACCTTCTTCAAAGCCAAAAACATTTCACAGCCAACAGGAAAGGGTTTTGATTGTCTTCATGACAAATATTTAGGACTGTCTGCTCTGTATTACAAGTATAGCATCAGGTGCTATGACCAGAAAAAGAAAGAAGATCGATGAATAATGATCATGGTTTGCCAATAGGAGGGGAGAGTAAACAACAGAATAATTTAATTCTCACTATCAACTTGTCTTATTCAAAGCTTTCCTGGCTGAGGAAGGAAGGGCCTATGTGAGGTCTTTGTTATAGTGCAGGTAAAATGACATACTGGATTATTCACACCAGTGCTGAAAATTGATTTTATTTCTCCTACTTGTTGAATTCCAAACTAATGAGACTTGACTGTTATACAACGATAACTATTGTCACGTAGCTGTACAGTTACCAAAGCTAGACTCTTTTATAAAAAAAACCAAGCAGTATATTGTTCTTTAATATTTGACACATTTTTCTTTCTCTGCTCACTTTTCTTTAACCTCCCTCAATTATGTTCTCTGTCTTCATCAATACTATGCCAAATCAGTAAGAAGAATTTTCCCCATAAGATAAAAAAAAAAAGTGAAGCATTAAATGTTGATGTTACAAATGTGAGACCAATGTTTTCCTTCTGAAAGATTAGTGAGGATTAATCACTTTCTGTTTTAGATTGAATTAGGCTAATATAGCACAAGCCCCCTGTAGTATTTTCTGGTGTCTACGGGTATTCTGTTTAAGTGCAAAAATTCACAATTGCTGGCAAAGCGACTGACAGTGACCTAGACATTTGGGATGCCCTAAGCAATAGTTTCTTTGAGGCATTTTAGTCTTTTTTTAACGGAATCATCAGCTCTCCAGCTTGATTGCCAGTTTCTCTCTGTCTCATTCCAACTCAGTTCTCAACAGCAGTGGTACATTTTCTCTTTACAGACCACAGCTATGAGGATCCCTTACTTTTGTCAGGCATAGCTTGCTGACTTTCTGCAGGAATGAGGTTTGACTAAATAAAGAATTCTGCACAGTATCATAAAGTCATCGAAGGCCAGGACTTGTTTTGAGATTCTTCAGATACACATACCCTGTCTAGTACACAGGTCAGTAATGTGTAGTGAAGATGGGTGTCATGGTTGATAATCCTGGTAGATTCGGGGACCTTGCAGAGGGTTTTGATTGTCTTCATGACAAATATGCTCTATGGTCCTCTGTGATTTGAGGATTAATCTTGGGGTTGTTGGACTCTTAAACCTTACAGGGCTACTCCAAGGTAATTAGGTATTTGACAAAAAAGGTTTTTTAAATTAATTTTTTTAATTCCAATATAGTTAATATACACTGTTATATTAGTTTCCAAGTGTGAAATATAGTAATTCAACAATTCTGTATATCAGTGCTCATCATGGTAAGTGTACTCTTAATCCCCATCACCCTATTTCACCCATCTCCCCACTCACCTCCCTTCTGGTAACCATCTCTACAGTTAAGAGTGTGTTTCTTGGTTTTTCTCTCTCTCCTTTTTTTTTTTTTTCCTTTGCTTGTTTCTTTTTTTTTTTTTTTTTTAAAGATTTTTTATTTATTTATTTGAGAGAGAGAGAATGAGAGAGAGCAAGCACATGAGAGGGGGGAGGGTCAGAGGGAGAAGCAGACTCCCTGCCGAGCAGGGAGCCCGATGTGGGACTCGATCCAGGGACTCCAGGATCATGACCTGAGCCGAAGGCAGTCGCTTAACCAACTGAGCCACCCAGGCAACCTTTGCTTCTTTCTTAAATTCCACATATGAGTGAAATCATATGGTATTTGTCTTCCTCTTACTGGCTTATTTTACCCTCCATTGTATTCTTTAGCCCCATGTTGTTGCATAATGGCAAGATTTCATTCTTCTTTATGGTTGAATAATATTCCACTATATATATATATATATATATATATATATGTATATATATATATATACACACATACACACACACATATACATATACACATATACATATTACATCTTTGTCCATTCATCTTTCATTTTTTAAATTTTTAATTAATTAATTAATTTATTTTTAATTTGACAGAGAGATAGAGAGAGAGCACAAGTAGGCAGAGTGGCAGGCAGAGGGAGAGGGAGAAGCAGGCTCTCTGCTGAGCAGGGAGCCAGACGTGGGGCTCGATCCCAGGACCTCAGGATCATGACCTGAGCCGAAGGCAGCCGCTTAACCGACTGAGCCACCCAGGCTCCCCGTCCATTCATCTTTCGATGGACACTTGGGCTGCTTCCATAATTTGGCTATTGTAATAATGCTGCAATAAACATAGGGGTGCATATATCCTTTTGAACTAGTGTTTTTGTATTTCTTGGGTAACTACCCAGTAGTGCAATTACTGGATCATAGCATAGTTCTATTTTTTTTTTTTTTTTTTTTTTTTTGAGGAATCTCCATACTGCTTTCCATAGTGGCTGCACCAGTTTGCACTCCCATGAACAGTGCACGAGGGTTCCTATCTGCCCACATCCTCTCCAACACTTGTTGTTTCTTGTGTTTTTGATTTTAGCTATTCTGACAGGTGTGAGTGGTATCTCATTGTGGTTTTGATTTGTATTTCCCTGATGATGAGTGATGTTGAGTATCTTTTCATGTGTCTGTTGACCATCTGGATGTCTTCTTTGGAGAAATGTCTGTTTATGTCTTCTGCCCATTTTTTAATCGGATTATTTGTTTTTTGGATGTTGAGTTGTGTCAGTTCTTTATATATTTTGGATACTAACCCTTTATCAGATATGTCATTTGAAAATATCTTCTCCTATTCTGTATGTTGCCTTTTCGTTTTGTTGATTGTTTCCTTCACTATGCAGAAGCTTTTTATTTTTTAAAGATTTTTTATTTATTTATTTATTTATTTATTTATTTATTTGAGAGAGAAAGACTGAGAGAGAGCATGAAAGGGGGGAGGGTCGGAGGGAGAAGCGGACTCCCTGCCGAGCAGGGAGCCTGATGCAGGACTCGATCCAGGGACTCCAGGATCATGACCTGAGCCGAAGGCAGTCGCTTAACCAACTGAGCCACCCAGGCGCCCCAGAAGCTTTTTATTTTGATGAAGGCCCAATAATTGATTTTTGCTTTTGTTTACCTTACTTCAGGAGACATATCTAGAAAAAAGTGGCTAAGTCTGATGTCAGAGAAATTACTGCTTGTGCTTTCTTCTAGGATTTTGATAGTTTTAGGTCTCAATTTTAGGTCTTTAATCCATTTTGAGTTTATATTTGTGTATGGTATAAGAAAGTGATCTAGTATCTTTCTTTTGCATGTAGCTGTCCACCTCTCCCAACACCATTTGTTGAAGAGACTGTCACAAAACTCTTGAAGCAAACTTTCAAGATCACCTAGTTCAACCCCATTATAGTAAAGATGAGGCTATTAAGAGCTAGGGTGCCTGCTTTCTTGGTGTTGCTTAGGTCAATAATTCAATCTTTCTTTCTCTTTGTATCTTTCTTGTTCTTTCATCAATTCATTCACTCCATAAATATGTTTTGAATGCCTGCTCTGTGTTGATCACTAATGTGTTAAAGAAATGAAGAAGATCGGGACCCCTTGGTGGCTCAGTCAGTTAAGTGTCTGCCTTCTGTTCAGGTCATGATTCCAGGGTCCTGGGATCAAGTCCAGCATCAGGCTCCTTGCTCAGCAGGGAGCCCGATGTGGGACTCGATCCCGGGACTCCAGGATCGTGACCTGAGCCGAAGGCAGTCGCTTAACCAACTGAGCCACCCAGGCGCCCTAAATAAAGTCTTTAAAAAAAAGAAATGAAGGGACACCTGGGTGGCTCAATCGTTAAGCATCTGCCTTCAGCTCAGGTCGTGATCCCAGGGTCCTGGGATCGAGCCCCGCATCGGGCTCCCTGCTCCATGGGAAGCCTGCTTCTCCCTCTCCCACTCCCCCTGCTCGTGTTCCCTCTCTCGCTGTGTCTCTCTCTGTCAAATAAATAAACAAAATCTTAAAAAAAAAAAAAAAAGAAAAGAAGAAGGATAATTTTTCTACCATACCAAGAATCTAAAAAAGGGGGAATTAGAGAGAAACAATTTAGTTATTATAATTTTATAGTGCTTTAAAATTTTCTAAATATTTTTGGGGTGCCTGGGTGGCTCAGTAAGTTAAGTGTCTGACTCTCGATCTCAGCCCAAGTCATGATCTCAGGGTTATGGGATTGAGCCCCTCATCGGGCTCCGCACTTAATGCAGAGTCTTGTCCTTCTCCCTCTGCTCCTCCCACGACTCACACATGTGCTCTCTCTCATTCTCTCAAATAAATAAATAAAATATTTTTAAAAATTTTTCTAAGTATTTTTGCATAGCTTATTCAACTTAACCATGAGAAACAAGTTTTGGTTATGAGCACTAAACTTTCACTATTTCTTTAGAGACTTCTCTGAATGACAGATCCATGTCAGTAAGCATCCTTCTGTGTAAGAATGACCTAAGAACAATCATTGATCTGGCTCACCAAATAACATTTGAAACCATGTAAGATCAACAGAATGGAGTACGTGTTTCTTTTCTTGTACCAACCAGACTTGTAAATACTGAGGCAATGTGAGCTAATCCTCCCGAAATCAGTTGCGCATGGATGGCTGAAATACTTTAATTGTCAGGGATTTATTTCTAAGGGTGGTCTTTCTGTCTCCAAGGCATTTACTGCAATGCAAATCACCCAAATAGGCAAATAATGGCTGATCAGACCTGTAAGTAAGGCCAGCTTTACTCCTGGGTACTTTGAATATTTTAAAAAATAAATTAAAATAAATAAATAAATACTCAGTCTACTCACTGCCCAAAGTGAATTCTCTGCCTAGCCTTGGAATCTCAGGACTAAAGCTTTTAGGGTGTCAGGGAGTGAATCATGATATGCAACTCATTGCCCATAAGCAGGGATTAGATGATATAATTATAACCTACTTGGAGATGTTCTATGGCAGTGACTACAGCCAATGGTGAATGTTACTGAGGATTAACTCCCCAATTACTTGGGCAGAGGAGCTTGACCAGGAGAAGGGGCTAAAGGTACAAGGTGTTTGCTGATGTCCCAGATTCCTTTTACTGTGTTTTGAAGGAGCTTACAATTTAGTAGGGAGATAAGTACTTTAATGTATGGAGTGTTTTTGCTAAAGGAGGGTCACTTTTCATAGCTGATGGGTTGAGAAGAAGATGATTGAAACTTTCTGAAGCATCAGATCTAATCTTAGTCCCAAAGGATGCATGAGAGTTGGCCAGGTGAAAAATGAGGGCAAGGGCATTCTAAGCAGAGGAAACAATGGGAGCAAAATCACGGAGGCACAAAATGGGAAGGTGGTTGTAGGGGACTATAATTTGGAGTTAATAAAGTGGGAAATACAAGGCAAGGAGTACTAGATGAAGCTAGAGAGGCGATATATTATCACAAAGAACCCATAGCAATAGACCTAGCTAATGATGGCCTGAATTGCGATTGTGGAAATAAGAATAGAGATCACTTCTGCCTATGGAGACCATGATCTCTTATTAGCAGTGGTTGTCAGAAGTTCAGCTGGGAAAAAATGTAGGAGATCAGAATATGCCACCCCCAATTATGCCACTTTGGCGTAAGATTATTTTGAGCTATAGACAATTGAGAAACAGCAGATGCCAAGAAAGCTCTCTGCCCTCCCTTTCCATTTGCCTAAAAGCAGAACCTTAATTTCCATTTGTAATGGGGTCTCCCACTCCCATACCAGGAAAGGAAAGGAAACTCTTAGATTCTTAATCACCAGAGACAATCTAGACTCTTAGTAGCCAGAGAAACACTGAGAGTCATCTACATAACAAACAGGAAAATAATCCTATTTACCTTCCCACAGTTTGCTGCTCCTAAAAACCTAAACCCTTTTTCCTTTGTCTTGTCACTTCTCTACAAATTTATTGGTCTTTGTTAAGATGCATATAAGCCTCAAGATCTAACCACCCCTTTGAGCTACTCATCATCAAGATTCTCCCACATTCATGAGCATTGCATACATTAATAAACCATTTTTCTCTTGTTAATCTGTCTTTGGTTAGTTAACTTCCAGTTCCCCAGCCAGAGAACCTAGGAGAGGGTAGAGGAGGGTTTTTTTGTTTTTGTTTTTTCCTTTATAAAGGCAATGTCTTCCGAATAGCTCTTCTTATTTGTTTTAAACTTCAAATTTAGCCAACTTCAGAAAGAACAAAGCCAGAGCAGTTCATTTGAAAATCTACACTGGAAATCAGTGCATCCTTTTTACCTAACCCAAGACTAACAGCTAAAGGAATATTCATGATGGGCCATTGAGTCATCCCGCCCAGACTCTGTGTGGCACATGTCTGGAAGGAAAGCCCCAACGTGAATGATGCTTTCTGCAGCTGTAATGCAACTGCCCCTCTTTGGAACCGAATTGACTTGGACATGAGAAGAAACAAATTTAAGCACAGAGTTTCTAGGAATTGGACTTCCTTCAAAGCTTCAAAATTCACCCCTTAAAAACACTAACCAGTGGATAGAGACATGAAATTATTTTATATACTCTGTCTAGTGAGCTCAATTTCCTCAGTAAAATGATGCTATTGTCTAAGCTAATCTCCAGGACCTTTTGTTTAGAAGAGTCTGTGCTGATGGGGATTGATGTGTTTCCTATTGTTCGCAGTCATAAGAGTTATCATTCAAATGAAAGTAAAGCACAACTAACCCTTCTCCACTTCCCCACCCCAAAAAGGTTTCAACCTTTTTATAGAGAATTTCTTTAAAAATACAAAAGATGGTATATATATTTTTAATTGAGATATAATTGATATATAACATTATATTAGTTTCAGATGTACAACATAGTGATATGGTATTTGTATATATTGTGAAATGACCACCACAATAAGTCTAGTTAACATTTATCGCCATACAGTTACAACTTTTTGTGTGTGATGAGAACTTCTAAGATTTACTCTGTTAGCAAATTTTTTAATTAAATATTTTCTTTATTAGATTTCATTTTCCAGCTGTTTTAACTTAATAGAATTTTTTTTTCCTTAATTTCAGACTATATCATGCCTTTTGGCTAAATGATGGTTATCTTTCCAGCCCAATGGCCTTTTTCTGTCAATGGCAACTAAATCCACAAAGGCGATTTGCTTTCTAACTATTTGAGGTTCTTGTTTTCCCATTGCACATCAGAAATTTTGCTCAAGTCCACCAAATTTTGTTAGGAAAATTTTATTCGGTAAGACAGGATCCAAAATCTCCAAAATAAAATGCAGACATCTTAGGGGCATGCCAGCTACAAGGTGTTTTATTGTGTAATTACTGTCGGGCTTTATACATATTGAAAAGCTAAAAACCAGATCTTTTGGTCTGTTCCGTTTTGTTTTCTTAAAGTGTATTTTTTGGGTTCATGTCTCTTTCTGTTCTGATGTGTGACTACATAATTTTTGTATGGGATTTTATTTTATTTTAATTTATTTTTTTGTGTTTCAAGTTTTTATTCAAATTCTAGTTAATATGTAGTGTAATATTAGTTTCAGGAGTAGAATTTAGTGATTCATCACTTCCATATAACACCCAGTGCTCATCACAAGTACCCTCCTTAATACCCATCTCCCATTTAGCACTTCCCCCAACTCAGCTCCCCTCCAGTAACCCTCAGTTTGTTCTCCATAGTTAAGAGTCTCTTTTATGGTTTCCCTCTCCCTCTCTCTCTTCCCCCCCTGCTGTGTTCATCTGTTTTGTTTCTTAAATTCCACATATGAGTGAAATCATATGGTATATCTTTCTCTGACTGACTTATTTCGCTTAGCATAATACACTCTAGCTCCATCTACATCATTGCAAATGACAAGATTTCATTCTTTCTGATGGCTGAGTAATATTCCCCGATCAAGGAGCCTCATGCAGGGACTTGATCCCAGGACCCTGGGATCATGACCTGAGCCGAAGGCAGATGCTTAATCGACTGGAGCCACGCAGTTGCCCCTTCTTCCCATTTCTTAACTGGTTTATTTGGTTTTTGGGTGTTGAGTTTGATAAGTTCTTTATATATTTTGGATACTAACCCTTTATCAGATACATCATTTACAAAAATGTCCTCCCATTCTGTAGGCTGCCTTTTAGTTTTGTTGATTGTTTCCTTCACTGTGCAGAAGCTTTTTATCTTGATGAGGTCCCAGTAGTTCATTTTTGCTTTTGTTTCCCTTGCCTCCAGTGACAGGTCTAGTAAGTTGCTACAGCCGAGGTCAAAGAGGTTGCTGCCTGTGTTCTCCTCTAGGATTTTGATGGTTTCCTGTCCCACATTTAGGTCTTCCATCCATTTTGAATTTATTTTTGTGTATGGTGTAAGAAAGTGGTCCAGTTTCATTCTTCTGCACATTGCAATCCAGTTTTCCCAACGCCATTTGTTGAAGAGACTTATCTTTTTTCCATCGAATATTCTTTCCTGCTTTGTCGAAGATTAGTTGGCCATTGTTAGCAAATTTCATATATGCAGTACAGTATTAGTGATAGTCACCATGTTGTACATTACATCCCAGGACTTACTTATTTTATAACTGGAAGCAAAATGTTATCTTAAGACCATTGCACCTGCTTTGAAAATGCAGCTGTAGGCTATGTAGCCATGAAGGAAACATCATGTGAAAGATACCTGAGTTGGCCATTCCAGGTGTAAGAGGCTGACTTGCCTGAGACCTACGGCTGTAAACCTTGTTCTGGCACAGGGGTTTTCTGCTTACAATTATGTTGTTTAGAGACTAGAGATCTTTATTAATTAGAAGTAGAAAACTGCATGAAGGGTTTCTGTTTAAGGTGGGCACTTTGCATAGAGTTCGACCTTGTTGTACAATATTACTCTTCCCCTTGTTCCTCAGCTAATGGCTCTCCTTTGGACGAGGAGGGCAGTCCTGTCTCTCTCAGAACTATTGTCTGAAGAGCAGCATCAAAGACTGGCTGTTTTCTGGGTCATTTTGGTTTCTTGTCAGGTCATGCCTTTGAATGATTTCTTCAAACAAGGAGAAATTCTCCTCTTAATGTTCCATTTCAATTTTTTCTCATTGTCCTCTTCATAGTGACAAATGTTCCTTTGGCTCAGTTTTACTTTATACTGCTGACAGGATTAACAACACACGGGCATTTGACTTGGTGCTCAGGTGGCTCCCCACCCCCTGCCAATCTGAGGGACATTCATCTTTGCTCCCACTACTTCCCAGAGTGATAGTGGGCTAGGTGACATTTTAAAATCAGCTCACTTTGATTTATGAATGGGCTTTATTCTTTCATCTCTAATAAATGCATTAATGCCATTTTCCTGTCACAGTTCTGGCTAGCCCTTCTATTCATTGGTATGCAATTTTCCTAGATTGTGTGTGGGTAACAGTGGGAGAAGGGAGGAGGATATATGTGGTTATTATGTGGAAATAAAATGATAAGGCTTCTGTAGGCAATAGCAAATATCTGTGATCATTTAGTTAAGAATCACATTAAAGTTGAGCCATGGAGTAACTCTGAGACTATATGAAGATAAAGAAAGAGCAATTTTCATTATGGCTCTCCATTCATTACGTGATAAGTACGTTTCTCAATAGCTTAGGAGGCCCTAAAGGATCTTGTCCCACGTTACACTGTCTCCTATTCCTGTCTTCTTTTTCCCTTCACTCCAGCCACACTGGCCTTGTGGCTCCTTGGACATGTCGGGTACACTCTGCCTTAGGGCCTGTGCATTGGCTGTTCCTACTGCTGGAATTTTCTTTGCTCACATATCTGTCTGCCTAACTTTGTCATTTCCTTCAGATCTTTGCTCAAATGTCCCTTTCTCAATGACATTCTCCCTGCCTACCCTATCCAAATGGCCAGCCTGTTTCCTACCTCTCATTTCCAATATTATTTACTCTGCTCTACTTTTTTCTTTTCTCATAGCACTTATCTCTTGTGAAATATTAAACAATTCATTTATTGGATATTTTTGCCTGTCTCTCCTGGGAAGGGGTGAGAGGGGGAGAAACAGGGTTCTTGGCCTGTTTTATTCACTGATATATCCCAGGTGACTCAAACAGTGCCTGGGATATAGTGGGCCCTCAGGAAATATTTGTTGAATAAAGGAACCATAGGAGCCTGGGATGTCTTTACTGTCAGCAGTCCCTGGGTGGCCTCCTGCGTCTTACCCAAATTTGTTCTGGTTTAACTTGAAATGACTTATTTAATGTCAACATTTCCCTATAGATGACAGACTCCCTTAGCACAGGACCATATCTCTTTCATTTTATTTTTTTGTATCCCCAGCACTTGCATAATACCATGAAAACAATACATACTTAGCTATATGAAAAAATATAACATGGATGATGATGAATTGTGATGACATTTGTTATCTATTTCCTCGATAAGTGATTTATTTCACAACTTCATTTAGTCTTAAGTTAGATGTTATGACCACAACTCAGGGTAATTTGCACTGTCCTTCCCAGGTCATTAGATATATATTAATGTGCCCTAGACCAGATATCTAGAAAAGCTAGCACCTCACTTACACCTTAAAATGACCCAAAGAAAATAATCTTTAACATGTACATGGAAAATTGTTTAACAAGTTAGTTAATTTGCATATAATACATTTTTCCAGATAAAATTTCCCAGGAAATACTGAAAGATTAAATCGAATCTTCCTCACCTTCTAATCTAAAGTAGCTCTTGGTGACACTCTGGAGCATTGCCGTTTTGTTTCCTTAACACACTTGCTCTCACTGTGTTACACTTTCTTGTTAGTTTGTCTCTTCACTGTAATGGTAAGCTTCATGAGAGGATGTGTTCATTTTTTAGGGCTGTGGAAGTAAGTGATCACAAACATGGTGGCTTAAAACAAGAGAAATGTATTATCTTGCAGGACTGGAGGCCAGAGTCTGAAATCAAGGTGTTGGCAGTGCCGAGTTCCCTCTGAAAGCTCTGGGGGACAGTCCTTCCTTGCCTCTTCCAGTGTCTGGAATGATATAAGAAAAAGAAAGGGCATAAAATGCAGTGGACCCTTCGACTTCTGGCAGATATGAAATAAAATAACAGTTTGTTCAGATCCTATAGGAACAGGGAGAAGGTACTTTTGAGTGTATCAAAGGGCAAAGTCCTTTAGAGCAAAGCCAACTCAGTCTTTGAAATTTGAACCCCTCAACTCACCTCTCATCTCCCTATTGCATTCGTTCTCAAGGAGGAGAACCACCAAGGAAAGGAAAAGATGGTCAGGTGCCAGTGGTGGACTTGTACTGGGAGGGAGTTCATAACTGCATGTATTAAATGGCGTACAAAGAGAAAAGGGGGAGAGGCATCCATAGGGCATCGGGTTCTGGGTTGCCCTTTCTGTAGCTGCCACTCCGTCTCAGCTTTTATCAGGCACAGTTAGGTCAGCTGGACGCGGAATGTGGTTTCATTCCCAGGGGACTTCCCCTCTAGTTATAAGACCAACATGAGTGAAAGAACATCGAATGCTGTTAGTCGGCAGATGCGCAGCATTGTGTGGCAGAGCCTGAATGCAGAATTGAGAGAAAAGATTATAAGAGGGCAGTAACTTCAGAAAACGTAGGGCTTTAGCTGGTTCTGAAAAAAAATGGTTACAGCATAGCTATGTGGAGGCTTTCCTGAGGAGGGAAGATGGTGAGATAAGAGGAGGAGGCTGGGGTGTGCCCGGTGCACGGATGATGTGCACGGCTCACGTGTAGTCTGCAGGAGACAGGTGAGTCCAGACAGGGCGGAAGTTGGAGCATGTCATGGGCAATCAGGGGAGCTATATGAGGTGAAGAGAAAGGACAGCAGCTTCATTTTAAAAATCGGCTTGCTTTCTCGTTGGAGATGATTGGAACTCATTTTGGCCTCTGCTCATTCCTTTACCTCTTAATGTGGTCTCTCTGACAGTGGGCGGTTGAGAAAAAAAAAAAGAAATGTCTTCACTTGTCCTAACCAGATGAGTTCTACTATTTTGCTGTTTTTTTTTTTTTTAAGCTATGGTCTTTGAGCAATCTTTATCTGTTAACTTTTCAGCATTTTGCCCTCTAAATAGTACCATAGGTCACAGTCTGCTTTTTATCTTACGAATTTTTCCATTTCTCTTGTGATTTTTTTTCCTCTCTTAAATGTCCATTTTATTAAATGCAGTCATGTAGCAATTCCTGTTTCTTGTCATATTAGATTTAGTTCCTTAAAACGATTTGGCCACAACCTATTCCAGTTCTGGAAGTTTTTCTAAGGCTTTAATGTTCTCGAGGATAGAGTTCACTGTCGCCTGTTGCCTACCCTGTAGCATTACACTTGAAATGAATGACAACTCTTTACATATTTCCAGATCCTCAGACATCATTGGCATGAGTTTCATGGCAATTCTCTTCATATAGTGCCTTGGAAGCTGAGGTTTTCAATGCTCTATTAATTATTTAAGCACTGGAGCTCAAGAATCATTCAAATGGATACTCAGAACAAGTGCTGAATCTTTGGATTCATTTGTTATTTTAGCCTCCTGACACTTTCAAAACAATCTGAAGTGCAAATGCTCTAAGAATCATGAAAATCAGGGTAAAAGTACAAGGGCCAATTAAAAAATTAATGGGAGATGATTGCATCTGGAATTTAGACTAAGATTCATGTTAACATTGAGTGCAAAATAGCAAGCCAAACCAAAATATGACAAAATAAAAAATAGAGCTCTCATCTGATAAAAGGAAAAACAGACCAAAAAAAAAAAAAAAACCAAAAAAAACCTCTTTAATTAGGAGAGATGGATTTTTGTTCTGGCACTAATTTATTGTCTGAGTCAAGGAATATTGACCATTTTGGATGGTATTTCAATGGTTTCTTTTTTTTTTTTTTCTAAAGAGTTTATTTATTCATGAGAGACAGAGAAAGAGAGAGAGAGAGAATCAGAGGGAGAAGCAGGCTCCCAAGGAACAGGGAGCCCGATGCGGGACTCTATCCCAGGACCCTGGGATCATGACCTGAGCCGAAGGCAGACGCTCAACTGTCTGAGCCACCCAGGCGCCCTATTTCAATGGTTTCTTAAAAGATGCAGAAATACTCTTCATTTGACCATTTATTATGTTACAGATCAAGAAAAACCAAGGATATGTTATTAAATTCCATGTTGAATGTTTTTTAATTAAAAGAGAAGGGGACTAACATTTAATAAGAGTTATGGCAGACAGTGTTAATTACCTGTCAAATGTCAATTCTCCCTTTTCTTGTAAAAGAATCAAGTGCATTGTGACCAGTGGAAAACTAGTTTTTCCTGCCTACTTAGTGTCAGGTATGGTCTTGTGACTCAGTTCTGGCCAATGAGATGAAAGTGAAAGTTCCTTCCGGGAAGGTTCCCCAGAAGGGAGGGGTGAATTCTTCCTTCATTGTGCCCAACAGCAATCTTGACCAGGAGGTAACTTTGAAGTTTGAAAATAGGAGGCGTCTGGACCCCTGAAGACTTCTGGAGGTGTCAAAGCAGTCCTGGACTGCCTACCCTGGGACTTCCTTTCTGTAGGAGAATGAACCTTGTGTGCTTAGTGCACTAGAGTTGGGTCACTTTTGCCAGTAGCCAAATTAAATTACTCACTGATATGCACAGCCATGTAGTGTCCGTTGCTTCTCCAGTGGTATGTCCAAATTTTCTCAACTCTTCTCTGAGTCATATATTACTGACTTACAGCGTTTGTGGACCTGGCTAAGGTCCTAAGACTATTTAGGGGACTTAGAATTTGAACTCCATTCTTGTCTGCATGCATTCAAGCACTGATGTTTCCAATACAGTTGTGATGGATCTGAAGGCTTGCTACAGGGGCTGAGCTTATAAGAGCTGGTCTCTCTCTGAAGCTTTCCTTTTTGAATCTCAACTGGCACAGTGTTTCTCGGCAGTGCTAAGAGAAAGCATGGAAAGAGCTTTGCCCATGTATAATAAAGGCAGACTTCAGATCCTCTGGAACCCATGTGTTGGGAGTATGATAATCAAAAGAGAAACTCTCCAAAGAAAGAGGAAATGGAGGAGCCCATGCATTAGCACTTGCTCTTAAGCTCTACAATAGGCCCTGGGGATTCTATATTTTATTTTGCTATGTGAGGTGGTAGTGCTTAGCTCTGCCCTTCATCTTTACCTCTAAGAAAATTGTATCACCTGGCAGACTGATTTGTAGAAAGACATGAGGAAAGAAGAGGGATGGTGGCTAAAAAGCTAACTGAGAAGGGCTGTCTAAAGTGCATGGCATGCAAGAATCAGGGTCAATACCCTTCTTCCCACCCGCCCTCATTCCCCCGTGGTTTCCTGACCACAGGCCTCAGCAGCACTTGCCAACCTACTGCAAAATCCTCTAACTGGCCTCCCTCTGCTGGCCTCTGGCCCACTCCAGGCATTTGTGGGCACCTGCAAGGGAGTCCCTTTTCCAACATAAATAGGAATCTGTTGTTCCCTTTCCTTACAAATTTCTGATAAGTCCCATTGCCTTCAGGGTGGAGCCCAAACTCCCTGTCCTGTCATCTCGCCCCTTCATTCTCCAGTTTTGTCTTCCATCGCTTCATCCCTACATTCTAATGTTCACCACCGACCCCCCACAGGTCACATTGAGCTTCCCCTTCTGCAACGTTGTCTTTTACACCCAGCCAGTTTCAGGCAAACCAGTTCTGACAATATCCCATTAGCACCAGGCTATTTTTGAATTTAACTTACATTGCTCATTTATCACGTGTCTGAGTCCCACATCCCAAAGGTCTTCCTTTGCTATAAAGGTGCCAGTGTTACCTTTATTGCCCCCTTTCGTCCCATTTTCTCTAGTGATTATAACAGAGGGCTGTAGCTTCTCATAGTGGCAGTTTATTTCTCTTGACATTGGGTAATATTTGCAATATAAGGGTGCCCCTGAACGACCTTGAGGCGCTGCTCCCTGTTCATTTTTTTCCCAGCTGAGTTGGCGGTATTGCTTTTTTGTTATTCTCCGAAGACTTTGTTTCCTCGGTTTATAGACAACATACATGTCTCTTTTTTTCCCAAGCATTTCAGCTTCATTCTTTATTACCGCCTCCCCAGAAATGATTCATTAGCTCTCTAATCCTAGCAATGCCAGCAATTGAAGACGGCTCTAAGTTTAACCTATTTGTTGGACGGAGAGGAAGTATGAATTTTGAGGGCATTCAGGTGCCCTATTGTCCACCCATGCCCTCTAATTTAGGAGAGCTTCATCTTTTTCCTCTTAGATGTCACAGCTTTCTGGGGTTATTTTAAATATTTGTTGAAAGAGAGTGAGCCCAGAGTACTCATCTCCACTCGATGCTTCTCTAACGCTCCTCTATGCTGAGAATTTCCAAATCTGTCTCCCTGACATCGGTATCAAGCTCCAGATGCCTATCTTACAATCTGTTGGGCACTTCCACCAAGATACCCTGCTGGGACTTAAAATTTAATGTCTAAAAACAAACTCTCAACATCCCATATAACAAATGACCTATCCTCCAGAGGGATGTAGACCCATCAGTGGTGCCATCTTGGTCATAATTATCCAGGCAATTTCATCAGCCTCTTTCCTGTTCAGAAACTACTTACAGAGTGGACATTAAAACTCATAAACTTGACATTCAAAGCGCTCTTCAGATTAACCCTGATACCTTTCCAACTTCATGCCCCACTATTTCCCCCTATGAATCCTTCACTGTGGTCAGGCATGTATTTACTACTTCAGAGAATATGTCTTCACCGTATTTGTTTAAGTAATACTTCTGCAGAAATGTCCTCCTTACTCTAATCGGAATGAAGTCGGGGAAGGTTTTGCCCCTTCCACCACAGAATTATCCTGACTCCCTGAATGATTTTGTCTTGACTCCTTTATATTTTGAGTGTGTATCATTTCTTTAGTACATATTATATATATTATAGAGGATTTAATGTGACTTGGAAAAGTTAACACAATGTAAGACTAATGATGAGAATGAAACTCTTTATAAAGAGCAGGAAGAGATGTTAACAGATAATCTGAGATGAAATATTTGCTGTAATGGGTCACAAATGTGGCTGACTTCCGAAGCAGCTGAGCCAAACTGCAAGCACATTGAGTTATATCATACTTCTTTTATGGTTTAATTTTAGAAAAAGAAAGCACACGAAAAAGTTCCACAGAAAGCAACATTTTTCAGGAACGAAACCTCACGATACATTTACACTGTGAGTCTTTTTTTCATAGGTATATCTGGTTCACAGGGAAAAACAGACAAAGGTGCTTCCTCATGAAATCCTCCACTATCAACCCTTTATAAAGAAGATAGTGTGAAATTGAAGAGCTGAGATAGTGTGGTTTTGGAACTGCACTTTCTGTTGATAGAGAGCTTGGGGAACCTAAAAGAATAGGTAGTTTACTTGTCCACTTGACTCTTGCATATTGGATATAAGGGAGCTTTTGGACTGCAATTGATTTCTCTGACAAGTGCTTGTTCTGCATGAAGTCTATGTTGCTGATAAAAGTGCAAACCATATGCTTAGGGACCAGATGCACAGAAGGCACAGTTGTCATTCTGTTGTGAAAATTTAGAAGAGAGTTGTCTTCCACCCAGACAGTCAGCCTACTTTATCTCAGATGACCAGAAATGGAGCCAACTTCCCTTCCCCTTCAAATAAAAAACAAAAACCTGTATTGGAACATGAGATCGTACCTATAAAACTGTTACAGTAATTTTACATATAAGTAAGTCTATGGAGAAAGTCTAGAAACAGAAAAAATTAATTTTTTAAAATTAAGTTTTATTAAAATGGTAGAGTTCTGGGGTCAATGATTTCTGGTCTTAAAATTTGCTTGGTTGTTAAAAAACAGACTCTTAGCTCTAGAGAACAAACGGATCGTTACAGAGGGGAAGTGGGTGGAGGGATGGGTGAAATAGGTGAAATAGGTGAAGGAGATTAAGAGGACATTTATCATGATGAGCACTGAATAAGTGTAGAATTGTTGACTCACTATATTGTACACCCGAAACTAATATAACACTGTATGTTAACTCTACTGGAATTAAAATTTTTAAAAAGACAAAAAAATTTGCTTGGTTGTTAAGATAAATCTTAACAATGAGTAAAAATGTGCAAAAAGGCTTTCCAAAAAAAAAGAAAAGAAAAAAGAAGATGAAAAGAAAAAAGCTTTCCATCTTCTCCAGCTAAGTTAGTTAGATAAGACCCAGAGTCAGCTTTAATGTGTTTAACAAAAAATGCTTCTAGCAACAGCTTATATTTGACACTCCCATCTCTCTGCCTCCAGTGGAAAGACTAACCCAAGGCAAATGAAGTGAACCGAGGTTGTCCTCTTCCCTCCTTGTCCTCTAAATAACATGCTTTCCCTGGTTAAGGCCCTAATACTCTTGAAGGATCTGATGCTAGTTCCCGGAGGATCCTTTCTTCTCTCTACCCCAGGGCTCACAGGGGCATAGACAATGTTTTCTGGCATTATTTAATTAGCAACAACAATATTTAATCCCCTAATACTTTTATCTGATGTCTTAGAATTTACCTCTGTGCTTTGTTCTTTTTACCTCTGGAGATATTACGATGTTGGACAGGACATGACAGGGCAGAGGAAACACAGTGATACAGCACGTCCTACAATTCGTTGCAAAGCTGATGAATATCCATTACTGAGGAGTTAAGATAAAGTGATTCTGAGGCTTTGCTTTCAGGTGATTTAACAATTCTAGGAGAGATCTATGAGAACGTAAAAGATTGGATACTTCATTATTTTGCTCATACAACTTTTGTCTTCATTTTGTTTGGGTATTAACTCCACATTATTGGGAAAGGATCTTGTAGATCTCTCAGTTCTCTCCCCTTCCTCTGGCTACCCTGACTCTCTCTGTTTGGGGGAGAGTCTAGTCATTACTGTGTCTTATGGTTTCCTCTGGAACATTCTACCCCTGGGTACCCAGACATCCATGAAGGTTTTCGTTCACCTTCTAAGTGCCAGTGATAACATCACCTCAGAGACACTTCCTATAGTAATCTAATATAAAATACCCTTTACTTTTGTATGCCCTATCCAATTACCCTATTTTATTTTCTCCATATCTAAGAACATGCATTATTGCTTGCTTCCCAATGTCTTTCTCCAATCTCCCACTAGAATGGACGATTTTCTATCTTGTTCATTGCTGATTTCCAGCTTTTATAACAGTGCCTAGTACACAGAAGGTGCTCAATAAATATTTATTGAGTGACTGAGTGACTGCATGAATGTAGGAGACTCACCTTAGTGGGGGCAGCTCTCTGATAAGGGAAGTCCTGACCTGGCAGACAATGGAACAGTGCATTTTCATCTCACTGGAAAAGGTTCACAAACTTAGAACACTAGTATTGTAGACAAGATAAAGAATAAAGAGGTAATTGGGGTAGAGTGCAGGGACCCCTGAAAAGGTGCTTTCTGAGCATATGAATAGATGTAGAAGAAGAGAGAGATAATTTTATTTAGAATGTGAAATAACTTACAGAATGAAAACGAGAATACCAACCTACCTGGTCTTATAGATATCTTTTGAAAAATTTCTCTCTTTAGTCTTGTCCAGGCCCTTCCATAAATATTCCTTGAATTAATAAATTAACAAAAGAAATGTAAGAGGCACAAAGCATAGACTTTGGCACTCTTTCTGAAGGAGGTAGGCAGCCTGACCTCAAACACAGTTACAGCGTTGGTCTTCAGCATTTCGTTCTATTCAGAACTTGCATGGCAGGGCCCAATTTTGGCTACCCCTTCTAGACACTGTCCCAGTTCTTTTCTGATCCTTTTTTAAATACTTTTCTCCATTCAACAGCTTAAGACCTGTTTGAGCCAATGTGGAGATCAACTTTTTGGGAGGGTGGGACATGTGTAATTGTTAGCATTTCTTGAATCATACTGTCAAGAACTGTGAATGGTCTAAGGTTTTTATCCTACTTATCCTACTTGCCTATTTCTGTTTCCTGGCTAAATTCTGCCAGAGTAGAAGATATGAGACTCCTGGATTAGAGATAAAAAAAAACTTTATCTCTCACAGCAAAAGCAGGAGCCAGAGACTGGTGCCCCAGAGTTGCACAAGGGGGTGGCCCAAGTGGACCTAGATGGAAGCTTTGGCCCTGCAGTGGGTTGCATTATAGGAAAGGAACATTGAACTTGGGGAATCTGCCACTTTCATAGTAAGTGGAAGCAAGCCTGCTCTTTGTCTTGGGTAGTTGTCACTTCTTCTCTTACAGTTGAAAACTCAACCCTGAAAAAATGGCTTGGATAAACAGTGGTCAGAACCTTGCATTCCTGGGGCATCCAGCAAGGAATTACGGGGGAGCTCAGGGCCAATAGCGGATTGCTTCTCCCAACAAGTACTACATGAGATGTGAAGAGAGGTGAGTTTTGATAGACACACAGTAAAGGCTGATAAATGTTTAAAATTCTTTCTTAACACCCGAGAAGGAAGATATTTGAACATTTGGAACCTTGTAATTCTAAATGGTATATTCTATACTCAGATTCATAGTGAGAAAATTTTCCTTTAGCAGAGTTTCAAAAACTATGATTCCTGAAAATATGATTCCTAAGTTCAGATCATGGCATTTTCCTCCTTCCCTCACCCCTAGCCCCTGGCAATCACTAATCTTTTACTGCTTCCACAGTTTTGCTTTTTCCAGATGTCATCTAGTTGTAATTATACAGTATGTAGCCTTTTCAGATTGGCTTCTTTCACTTAGTAATATATATTTAAGTTTCTTCCATGTCCTTTCAAGGCTTGATAACTTTTTTTTTTTTTAAAGCACTGAATAGTATTCCATTGTCTGGATGTACCATCATTTATTTTTCCATTCATCTACTGAAAGACATCTTGGTTGCTTCCAGTTTTTGGCAATAATGAATCAAGCTGCTATAAACATCCATAGGCAGGTTTTTGTGTGGGCATGTTTTCAATTCATTTGAGTGAATACCAAAAAACATGATTACTGGATTGAATGGTAAGAGTATATTAGTTTTGTAAGAAACTGCCAAAATGTCTTCCCAAGTGGCTGCACCATTTTGCACTCCCATAGGCAATGAATGAGAGTTCCGGTTGCTCCACATCCTCACCAGCACTTCCTGTTCCAGACTTGGCCATTTTAATAGGTGTGGGTTGGTATCTCATTGGTTTTTAAATTTGCATTTCCCTGATGAAATACAAGGTGGAACGTGGTTTCATATGCTTATTTACTATATATTGTCTTTGGTGAAGTGTCTGTTTGGCCTTTTTGCCCAGTTGTAAATTGGGTTGTTAGTTTTCTTATTGTTGAGTTTTAAGAGTTCCTTGTATATTTTGGACAACAGTCCTTTATCAGAGGCTTTTTTTTTTAAAAACGATTGCTGTTTCTTTTTTTTTTTTTTCTTTTTTTTTTTTTAAAGATTTTATTTATTTATTTGACAGAGACAGAGACAGCAAGAGCAGGAACACAAGCAGGGGGAGTGGGAGAGGGAGAAGCAGGCTTCCCGCCGAGCCGGGAGCCCGATGTGGGACTCGATCCCAGGACCCTGGGATCATGACCTGAGCCGAAGGCAGTCGCTCAACCAACTGAGCCACCCAGGCGCCCTATCAGAGGCTTTTTATTTAAAAAATGTTTGCTTTATTATTGATCTTTTCTTCTGCGTTGTGTATTCTATTGGTTAATTATGATTGAACAACCACAACTCAACAATGTCAGCTGCAATGTAAAAGCTGAGTTTGCCAAATTTAGAAATTTGCATGAGAGGGTGTAGGTGTGGCAGAAAAGTAGGGTGACACAGGGAGGATGAAACAACATAGCCTTTTAAAAAATGTCATGTTAAAATAAAATTGCCTCTCTAATGAAGCAAATGACACAGTCTGTGTGTGTGTATGATGTTGGAAAACCACAGTTTTCTGTACTGATTTAGACTGGGATCTTTTAAAATCTTACTAAGGTATTCCCAAGACACTTCAACAAGGGAATTTTTGCAAAGCAGTTTTTTGATCAATTTGCAAGATTAGTTTTGCCTGAGCTTAACTAGGTCATGCTTTCTATTCTCTTCTATCTCAGCAGAAACATACTTTATCAAAGGCCAGACAGACCAAATGTGGGATGTGCTTTTTAAAAAAGGTGGGTTTGGAATGTTAACAAATTAGTTTTATCATTTTAAATAGTTTCAAATTTAAATACCAAAGCGCTTGAGTGATAGGGCTCTCACTGAGATCACTAATCCATTGTGATTTATCTTTCTTCTGAACACCTGAGCATGTGAAGGTCCGTAGCATAGATTTGACAGTTGCAATTTAATGATTTATTTTGGCAGCATGGTGTTGTCTTGGGCTGTCATTTAATTTTCCAAATTTTCCTCTCCACAACAGAAAGAAAAACCCTTGTGTATTAGGGCTTTCCAGAGAGACAGAACCAATAGGTTTATGTCTATACAAACAGGACAGAGATTTATTTTAAGGAGTTGGCTCATGGAACTGTGGAGTTTGGCAAGTCCGAAATCTGAAGGGCAGGCTGGAAATTCAGGTAAGAGTTGGGGTAGTCTTGAGTCTGAAATCTGAAGGGTAAGCCAATAGCCTGGAAACGCAGATGGAATTTCTGTGCTGCAGTCTGAAAGCGAACTTCCTTCTTCCAGAAAGTTCAATCTGTTCTGGAAGCCTTCAGCTGATTGCAAGAGGCCCATTCACATTCTGCTTTATGTAAGGTCAATTAATTGTAAATGTCAATCACATCTAAAAAACACCTTCAGAGCAACATCTAAACTAGCATACTATGGGTGTTGCCTATGGTGCCCATATCCGTGGGCACCATAAGCCAACCTGCTGACACATAAAATTAACCATCACACCTTGAGAACAGGAGTTACAGATTCTACTTCTTTGTGGGTTGCCCGTATTTATTGTCTATTGGATAAATATATCCTGGCTAAGTACACACTGGCTAAATGAATATTAGTTTGTCTTCTGAAAATTACATGTATTACTTCATAAATGAAAATGCCAGTGGTATCTGATGTAGGAAAGACGTTAGGGCTTGAAGCTGACGGCCAAGAAAGAATTCTTGAGACATCTTTGGTGCAAAAAGGTGATTTTATTAAAGCACGGGGACAGGACCCGTGGGCAGAAAGAGCTGCTCAAGGGTCATGAGGAGTGGGCCATTATATACTTTCAACTTGGGAGGGGGTTAGGGATAGCGTAAGTCTCTAAGGAATTTTGGAAGCAAGGTTTCCAGGACCTTGAGGGGGCTGGCTATTCTTGGGAAAAGGTCATTTATTACTGTCTAATAAAACCTTAGTCATGAGACCCTTCAGATGAACATTGGTGGGTCATATGCTTGGGGGATGATTGCCAACATGTATCTTAGGAGGTAGAGATAAAGGAAGTTTCCAAAGGAATTTTTATATGTTAAAGTAGACTTACAGGACCGTGGGTTTGGGCTAAGATTGCCTTTTGCCCTTAGTGAAGAATTAACACCGAGGCTGTTGAGTCCTTCGAGGAACGTCACTGTGCCTATGTGCTGTAGATAGTAAGGAAATATAATAATTTTTCTTCTGTGTTTGTTTCCCACATCAGTATCCAGATATAAATTTTAAAGGTTTTATTTATTTATTTATTTATTTATTTACTTATTTATTTATTTGAGAGAGGGAGAGAGAGTGTGCAAGAGCCGGGGAGAGGAGCAGAGGGAGAGGGACATGGAGCCCGACCCGGGGCTCGATCCCAGGACCCCAAGATCATGATCTGAGCCCAGATCAAGAGTCAGACGTTTAACCAACTGAACCACTCGGGCACCCCCAGATATAATTTTTAAGTATTACATGTATAGATAGGCAATACCAGTATTGATTCTTTAAAAATTAGCCTCAAATAAGTTCACTAGGAAGAAATAGCATTTTAGGAAATGGGAACAACATGCACGATTAAAGGCGTGAAAGAGACCTTGCAGGCTAGGGGCGGCGGGTCTGGGAGTGCTCCCAACAGATTGTGCGGAAGGTCATGATGCTGTAGAGACCGCTGGGAATCTAGGGGAGAGCTTTTCACTGGAATACAGGGTGGCCACTGAAGGATCTTGAGCAGGAGAGTGATATAATGACAGTGTTTTTTTAAGAATCTGCATCTGATGACAGTATATGGACCAGAGACAATGAGGCCAACCCGGTCAGTTCAGGTCCTCCGAGAAGCAGTGGCTCACACGGGGGGTTTTGGAGGAGAGTGGCTGTGAAAGATAAAGGAGCAGGGGAAGGTAGGAAGAGCCTTGGGAGCTGCACTGGCTGACAGGATGGCCACTAGCCACACGGGACTAGTGAACATTCGCAATGTGGCTAGGTTGAACTGAGATGTATAAAACACTCCCTGGAGTTCTAAAACTTACTACCCAAACAGAAAAACAAAAAACCTGCCACACATATGAGAATGTCAAGTACCTCCTTAATGACTCTGAAAATTTGACACTATGTTAAAATAATATTTGGGGATAAATAAAAGATACCGTTCTTTTTAAAAAAATTTTAAGATTTTATTTACTTATTTGATAGAGAGAGAGAGAGCACATAAGCAGGGGGAGCGGCAGGCAGAGGGAGAGGGAGAAGCAGGCTCCCCACTGAGCAGAGAGACTGATGCGGGGCTCGATACCAGGACCCTGGGATCATGACCTGAGCCGAAGGCAGACACTTAACTGACTGAGCCACCCAGGTGCCCCAAAGATATCATTCTATATATATATTTATAATTGCAATTTATTCCATCTGTTTCTTTTTCCTTTTGTAATGTGATTCCTTGAAAATTTGAGATTACGTATGGGGCTCATTCACTTTATATTTCTTCTGGTCAGTTCTGCTGTCACACTTGTGACAGGAGAGAGGAGGGAGGATGGGGCAGGAAGGCGGGCTGCTTGTCTAAGAAGGTTGGAGTCAGGCTGATGGGGAGTCCCTGAGCAAGGGCTGGCCTTTGGGAGTGTCCCACGTTGTGCAGGATTGGGTTGGCACCAGCACCCCCATCATACTCAGTCATTGGCTGGGCCATCCTGGGGGAAGTGTGGCCTGGATGGGAAGGCAGTGGGGGGTCCACAGGAGTGTCAGCTGGAGGCGGTCAGTCAACTATGCTCCCGCAGCAGATTCTTTGGAAGGAGATGTGAGTCCTGCATCTTCATGGCTCCTCATAAACCAGTCCTTGTCATGGTAATTTAGGCAGCTATATCTGGTTTATGTGCCACTGCTGTTTGGCCTGTGGCTATGACTTTTTAGCCCCATTTGTCTGGAGAGTTTCCAACACTGAGCTCTGGATGAGACCCAGCCTCTGGAGCTCAAAAACTTATAAGCTTGTTCACTTTCTAAGACTCAGTGACAGGAAGGAAGTCAAGGAGACTCTGGGATAGCTTAATGTATTTGCTTTTGAATGCCTCCCTCCATGACACTAAAACTTGCTGCTCTTCTAGAACCATTACTCTGCCAAAATTGAGGCTGTGATTTGCGAACTTCTTACTTGGTCTGTGTTCTCTAAAAAAGCACCAGTAAGCTGAGAACACTGTAGACCTCCAAGGATTTCCATTCTAAGTTCTCCATTCAAGAGAAGATTATTTCTACAAAATGTATATGGCCTTTAAAATTGATAAGCCAATCTCATGTTGGGAGTTAAGATCTAAAGAGAAATGGTTCTGTCCTCAAAGAGATTGCAACTGGGCTGGTGTACAAAATGCGAGGGATTTCCTGCTCTGCGGGAAGCCTGCTTCTCCCTCTGCCATTCCCCATGCTTGTGTTCCCTCTCTCGCTGTCTCTCTCTCTGTCAAATAAATAAATAAAATCTTAAAAAACAAAAACAAAAACAAAACAAAATGCAAGGTATATAGCTTTCTCCGAGTATGGCTCTTTTTGTGAAGCTGAGTGATTGCAAAGAGGAGAGGAGAGATTTAGATGCTATGGTTTTGGATGAAGTCATCAGTCCTCTTAGGAAGGAGATACAAGAGTTGAAAAAAAAGATACTTTAAAATGTAATTGGAACTATCCTTACCTTGCCCTGAAATGTCATTCTTTCTCTGTGTTGACATTAAATCTTGAAAGAAGGGGGAAAAAGTTTATGTCACAGATAAGAAGCCCCAGTAAGCGAATTCCCCTCCATCAAGTAAAGAATTATTCTGTAAGAATAACAATCATTAAATCATCATTAAATAATAATGAACATGGTAGGGCGCCTGGGTGGCTCAGTTGGTTAAGCGACTGCCTTCGGCTCAGGTCATGATCCTGGAGTCCTGGGATCGAGTCCCACGTCGGGCTCCCTGCTCGGCAGGGAGTCTGCTTCTCCCTCTGACCCTCCCTCCTCTCATGCTCTATATCATTCTCTCTCTCAAATAAATAAATAAAATCTTTAAAAAATAAAAAATAAATAATGAACATGGTAGTTTATGAATATTATTAGGTATAGAGGAGAAAAAACTCTTGTGTATATTTTCTACAAATTTTAGACCTGTCAACACTGACTTTCATCCATAAATAAGACAGTAGAGTTTAGTGAATAACAAAGGGTTTAGACTTTGAAAATCCATCAGACTCCCTCACTTAACATCTGGCCATGTGTACTTGAGCAAGTTACTTAGCCTTTCTGAGCCTCTGTTGATCCAGCTGTACATTGGAATGTTTATGGTACTCAGCCCATATGACTGTTGTGAGAATTGATTGACATAATGTGCACAAATACTTAGCATTGTGCCTAACACATACAAAATGCTCAGGAAATAGCCCCCAATGCAGGGCTCAATCCCAGGACGCTGGGATCATGACCTGAGCCCAAGACAGACGCCCAATGACTGAGCCACCCAGGCGCCCCTGTCATCTTTCTTGTCTTTCTAACTTGACTGCAAGTTTCCACCTGCCAAGATTAGCAAAAAATCCAATGTAAATCAAATGTCAGGCTCCTGTCCTTGCCCTCTATTGCGTAAGAACCTCCAGAGCTCACGCGGTGCAGGAAGAGGTGGATAGTTCCTGGTTGTACACCAGGGGACTGCCATCACCTTACTGCATGTGAAAACACACAGCTTTGATAGAAGCTCCCTTCTGTCTGTAACCAGGCTCCTAAGAGGAGGGTGACCAAGTGGCCCTTGTTTGCCCAGGATTCTCTCAGTTTTACATTGAAGGTTCTGACTCCTGGGAACTCCCCAAGAGCAAACGGGGTCAGTGTGGTCACCCTTAGGCAAGAACCCAAGTCTACTCATTTTTGGCCGGCTGGGAGTGGCTGACCCTAAAATGGGAATGATTGTATGGGTCCTGGAAGCCTGGGTCCTGGCACCTGCCCTGGAAACCAACAAGGTCACTATGAGTGGGCCACACCCCTCTTGCATTTATTCCCTCCCCTTTCTGATGGTCCTGTTTAATGCCTGATAGACCTGGGATCTGAAAACAACAGTTGATTTAAGAGTTGCCTTCCTGGCAGAGTACCTCTCCTGATAATTCTTGATTACGTTCTGCAGCTCCACAAAGGGCTGGTGATGTTCTCCATGTCAAGGACTCAGAGGACTGACTCCACTGTGAAATGTGGGCATGTGGGAATGGGGAGCAGTAATTCTAGAGTTGAACACAAGATAGATAACTTCTCATTAGGCGAACGTTCACCCTGTTGCACCACTGCTGCTAGCATTCTCAAAATTGGGCCTTGCCCGTATATGTCAGGCTGGCTCTGTAACCCAAATCACACCCAATACTTCCTGTGGGCTTTCGCTGCTCTTCGACTTTATAATAAAAGCTCTAGTTTCGTTTGCTGCAAACACCCTAAGTTTCTTCCCGAACGACTTCCTGTCAAAACCCAAGAAGGGAGTGCGATGGGAGGGATTGTTGGCAGCCCTAGCTTGTTTCCTTGCCTCTGGCTCTTCCTTCTCTAACCCATGCTGCAGGAATGTCAGATGAAGCCTCCGTTTTGAAACATGGCAGTCACCAAGGCTGTGAGTCTGATCCCCTTTTTTTCTTTTAAGTTTATGCTTAGGTTAAATTTCGCATCTTAGCTTGGCAACTAAGGGCCTACAAACGCTTGACTTAGCCTTCCATTCAGTCTTCCTCTCTCAGAATCCTCATGATAAAACTTCCAGAAAGACAAGGCAAGTCCTGCTGGCCTGGCTTTGCTCATCCTCATCTCAGTGGCTAGACCAGCCGTATCTTTTCTTTCTTATGCAGAATGACCCATCCTTCAAAGATGAGCTAAGGCTGCCCCCTCCCTGAAGCCATCACTGACCTTTCTGTTTTGCAGGTCCCCCCCTCTCCTAGAGCTGGAGAGAAGAAGCTGGGCTCCTGACCTGGAAAATGGAGTGAGTCTGGAGAGGAGGAGAAGATGTCAGATGGAGTGGAACTAGCTCTTTGGGGACATTTCCTGGTGTAGATGGTAGGACTTGATACTTCAAATATTCAGGAAAGCTGAAAACCTCCGTTCTTTGACTCGTGCATTTCAGACTCACATCAGAGGAAACTTCATGTTGGTCCCATGTTGTCATACCCATGGATTGCTGATCATCTGCACTGTGTGACACCAGTGCTACCTAACGACTTCAACACTTGTCATCCTTTGGCTTTTCAATATCTAACTCCTCTTTCCTGATAGCACCCCAACTACCATTTGTGGAAACTCCCATTATGTAGTCTTGGTGGCAGTTAGTTCCCAGAAGCATGTGACATAGGTTTAGCTTAATGAGTGCTTTGCAACTTCAGTCTTGACAGAAGGACCTAGAGCTGGTTGGGGTCTGTCTTTTGCAGGAGCAGTAGCGGTATGTGCTGCCCTGTCTGTCCTTTGACTATGGTGGCCTCGCCCTCAGGCCCTCTCCTGTCTCTTCATGCTTCTCAGGGCTGGTCCTCCACTTCGCATCCTTTCTGTGATGCCAGATATTCCAATAATTTCTCTTGTTTTGCTCAAGATGTCCAGATTTGGTTTCTTTCACTTACATACAAGAATTTTGGCTTGGGTATTAAAGAGGGCACGTATTGAATGGAGCACTGGGTGTTATACACAAACAATGAATCATGGAACACTACATCAAAAACTAATGATGTGGGCGCCTGGGTGGCTCAGTTGGTTAAGCGACTGCCTTCGGCTCAGGTCATGATCCTGGAGTCCCGGGATCGAGTCCCGCATCGGGCTCCCTGCTCAGCAGGGAGTCTGCTTCTCCCTCTGACCCTCCCCCCTCTCATGTGCTCTCTCTCATTCTCTCTCTCTCAAATAAATAAATTAAAAAAATCTTAAAAAAAAAAACTAATGATGTAATGTATGGTGATTAACATAACAATAAAATAAAATTTAAAAAAGGATTTTGGCTGATAATAAATATAATAGTAATATTAATCACCGTTATTTTTATAAAGATAAGCTAACAATTACTGAGCCCATTCACAATGCCAAGCACCGTTCTTAGCCTTTATATGTCTTAACTCCCTCATCCTCATGAGGGCCATTGAGGTAGGCGCTATTGTCCTGGTTTCCAAAGGAGGACAGCTGAATGCAGAGAGCTTGCTCAAATTGGCTAATTTGAGCCAGGATTTGAATCCACCCAGTCTCTTAACCAGACTATTCAGAAATTTGTATCAGAAAGTGGAGTTTTAAGTAATAGACCTTTAAGGAAATGTGGGGAATTGGAGACAATCTCAATCTGAGATAGTGTAGAGGGAACTGAATGTCCTATTATTTTTCTGGGATGGTAATCCAGTAGCCCATAGCTTGCAATGATAAGATAGTGAATGAAATGATTGCCTGTGGACATCTGTGTTCCAGGATCCACTGAGGAGAAGGTTCTGGCAGACCATGTTGTCACCACCATAAAAACGGTATGAGAGATATGAAAAAATTGATGGGTAGTTGCTTCTGATAACACTGGATGGCTTAAAGCCAGAGAGTGATAAACTCAAATCTCTAAATTCTCAGTTTAAGCCATGGAAAGAAATTTAGGGATGACCACGATGAAAGAATTTATTATCTTGCAGCTATAAAGCTGTAATAGCCAAAATTCAGAAGCAGATTTTTGATCCTGAAAGATGCCAAATGACATCAATTCAATAAATGTTCTGCTGTGTATGTCATTTCCATGAAACTGTGGTCATCCATCAAAGAAGAGGCAGCCCTTGGACAGTGGGGTGGGGTCCATTGAGAGGACTCACATCTGAAGAATCCAAATCCTCACCCTCTACTATATGGAGTTTCTGTTTCCCAAGGGCACAATTTCCGCTTCCTGCTGTGATGAGATCATTCTTCTCTTGTTTCAAGACTATTCTTTTGTCTGAGGGAAGAGTTCTTGAAGGAAGATACCTATTCTCTGAATTCCCTACCTGCCTTAACACTTCGCTTTGCAGAGAAATAATTGGAGTTAAATCTCAACATGACTTGAGCGCAAATTACAAAATCACTCCTTTGATGAGAAGGTTTATATACCATAAGAATTCCAGGGCTTTGCTAATGTTATGGGAAAATAATCTGTAGAGTGGGGCAGGGGGGGATGGGGGATGGTGCTTGACAAATCAGGGGTAATATAATTATATATCTGACTGAATTTTTAAAGATGGATGCACTTACCAGGTATTTTTGCATTCAGAGCAAGCCTGAGTAGACATATGTGGTTCCAGGAATTTGTTTGGCTCATTAACCCAAACCTGGTTTCAACTCTAGCCCACAAAATATTGGGCCTGATGAAAACATGTCTTGACATAGAATAAAAGAATGTGTTATTTTATACATGGGGAATATGGAGTGATCCCTTGGGAGCATCTTACCCAAATACATCATAAATCGTCTTAAGAATCTACTACCTTCAACAAGGTCTTCACATATACATTGGTAAAGGAAACACCATTTCTGGAATGGACTCTTTTCTGAAGACTGGAGATTCTGGTAGGAGACCACACAGTAGAAATGGGCCACCTAATTTCACGGTCGACTGGGGGATCCAGCAGTGGCAGAGACCACGTAACTCCACTTAACTATCAGAGACAAAATGGGCATTATTTCCATAATGGTCAGTAGGGTCAGCATCATAATATAAATGGTCTGACCCAAAGAGATTTTTTTGATATAGATTATCGATACTAGGATCTGTGAACTGAAGGATAATTACCCCTAATAATCTGTTTGCAATTTTTTTTTTTAACTTCTTATCCCTGCATGCTGGGTTTAGCTGATTCAAATGCTTTAGCCTAAAGGTAGGAATGCTTCCAACTTGGATACAACAATGATGTTAGTGAATTGGGTGCCACACTGTCCTGTGCCCTAGGACTTTCCATGCCCTAGGACTGTCCATGTCCATCAGGCCCTAAGACTATCAGGATCAAAAGGGATTACTGTGTTGTAGAATTGAGAAAGAGGCCTTGGCTATCAAAGAAAAATACAGTTCTATTCTTAATAGTGCCAGGGAAGAGCATGAATCAAACCCATGTGGTCTCTAGGAGCCTCCTCCTAATGCAACCTCCTATATACAGTACCTCCAGGGGCTTAGCTCCTCAGGTAATAAGTTGTGGGTAACTCAAGAAAGCCAAGAACTGCAACCACCTATGCTGACTGAAGCAAAGGGAACATGGAAAGTGCCAAAGACAAGGAAAGCCAAAAATCGATGGGTAGCTGCTTCTGATAACATTGACTGTGGAATATCAGCAATAACTTTGTGATTATTTACAGAAATTAGGATGAGAACCTCAATTACATTTGACTTTCTATTCTATCATGTGTACATACTTATCTTAACTGATAACTCTTCTTTCTCCTCTCTCTTTCACCTGCTTTCTAGGATGAATTCTTTTTTTTAAGTCACATGTTGCAAATGTGGGAAACACACATCATCTGGAGATCCTGGATTAAGAGCTGGGAAGCAGTAACTACTTAATTTAGACATTTCCCTTTGGGAAGTAGTGAGGATGTTCTCAGTTCTATTACAGTTGTGTTAGGCAGGAAAAAATCTGTGGACCCAAACGGGGAAACTGTAATGAACACTTGTGATTTTTTCACTGTTCAATCTTTAATACTCCTTCCTGTGCACCCTACCCTCCATTTTGGGAAGATTCCCATCATATGTAGTCTAGCTGGAGACTACCTTCCCTTTTGGAAGCTAAAGGAATCAGGTCCTTGCCTGTCCCTGCATCTTACTACTGCATGGGACTGGCTTGACCAGGTAGGCACTCCTTCTGGAACTTTCAACCTTGAGAAAATGCTCCAAGAATCTGGAGATGGAATCAGATCATTCGTCTGAGTAGCAGTGGTGGTGGCCTGAGGCTGGGAAGATGGGGCTCCACAACCTGAACTGGGATTCCTGATGCCTCACAGGGGCCCTGAGCTCCTTGTTTTCCAGACCCAATTCTCCAGCCTTGCTGGAGCCCTCACTCTTCCCATTAAATTGTCTTTTTGCTTAAGATAGCCAGATTTAGGTTCTGCTGCTTTACCCAGAAATGCCGTTCTATAAATCCAAATGATAATTTTAGTTCTTCAGCCTACAAAAAATATTGTAGTTGAAAGTAGCTCTCTGTCAAAGTTGAAAACTTTATTTTCTGCAAAGAGGTCTTCAAGTTATCTGAATTCAGATGAATACTAATTTATATTCTTGGGATTTGTTCATGTTACCAAATTTCACTTTTTCTGTGTAAAATCTCACTCATCAGAGAATCAGAAGTGCAGAACACCACACTTCTATGTTATCACGCTGTTGACAAAATTCTTTCCCAGAGGTATTTGAAAAAGAAGCAGCCAAGTATTACTCACCTTGAGTTCTAGCAGCAAGGTGTATGACTGGATCAAAACATGGTGATCTATAATCTCAAGCCTGATACTTCAATTCAGACTACTAGGCTCATGAAATGGGGAATTTCATAGTATACTTCTTATCCCAAACATACCCCTGATAACTACTGCTTTGAATTTTTAAAGAACCCATAGATATGCTTATGAATTAAATAAATGTTCTTCTACCCAAATACATGTATTAATTAGACCAGAAAGGTTGATTCCGAATTTTTATTTTTGTGGTTCCTTTCAGATATCTTTGTATCCATGAAATGTTTCTCCTCTTTCCTCCCGATTTTAAGGAGAAATGAAAATGAAAAAGACTTTTTAGCTTTATCCTGAGGCATTTTTGAGAAGGAAGCAATAGGGAGCTATGCAATATTCACAAGGATGACTCTACTTTTTGCTGAATGACTTGCTTTCTGTGCTCAGTCAGAAGCCTACAGACAAATAGTGCCTATTTTATGTGTGTTTATTTGTTGTTTCTTTTCTCCCTCATTCCTACTTCCTCCTTCTTCTTTTTAAACTTCTTACATTTCCCAGCTTGCACAGGTGAGGCCTCATGTCACCCAGTACAACACAGTGAAGCACCTCTGGGGCGCCTGGGTGGCTCAGTCGGTGAAGCATCTGCCTTCAGCTCAGGTCATGGTCCCAGGGTCCTGGGATGGAGCCCCATGTCAGGCTCCTTCCTCAGTGGGGAGCCTGCTTCTCCCTCTCTGTCTGCCTACTGCTCTGCCTACTTGTGCTCTCTCTCTCTCTGTCAAATAAATAAATTAAATTAAATTAAAAAATGAAGCCCTCTGTAGAACGAGTGCTGTGACAGTCCTCTGTCTAGTGAGAACATCAAGCCAAGGTCAGAGCTTGCGTGGGGCAATGTGCCAACATAAACAGCATCTGGCATGACCTTACTATCCCCACTGTGACCTCTTGGGACAGTCATGACCCCAAGATTTATCTATCTCAAAGGGAATTCTTAGGTGGGTAGGTGTGGGCAAGGCTGAGCCCAGAGTATTGCACACAAATATGCGGAGCAAGGGTTATATAGAGGGCAGGCACCAATGTGGGGATACCAGCCCACAAAATAAGGCCTTAAGAGTCATCTCCCAGATAAGTACTGGTCAAGACCCTGAGACAAAGGAGAAAGAGAAAGGTGGCTGCAGAGACCACAAGAAGTGAGAACGGAGCCTCCTTATCAGACTGGACAGGTAGGGCAGACATGGGACACCAGCTGAGCCACAAGGGCCCATGATCCCATTTGATCTAATATTGGAGCAGGGAGGGCATTGTCAGTATTCCCGTGGTTAAACCCCCCACACACAAATTGAGAAGTTGGAGAGGTAGAGTTCAGATACAATGGTCAGGCTTATTGTCCAGAATGGCACGCTGTCACTTTTTACCTCAAAATCTCTAATGTCTACCGGTTACCTATAGAATGAAGTCTCAATTACTTAGGTTGGTTTTGGGGCCTCATTTACCCATATCTCCCTGACATCACCCCTCTCTACTACCCTGCAAATCACTGACATCCTGGCCACCCTGTTTGCTTGCGTTGTTCCCACAGCCTGGCAAGTCTTTCTATTTCTTCTCCATCTTGAGAAAATCTTACCTGTTAGAAAAGAGCCAGCTCCAATATTGTCTCATCAATGATGCTTCGCTGGGAGTCTCCCAGTCAGAATCAATGGCTTCCCCACTGGGCTGACGCATTCCAGCCAGGGGAGGCCTGGCTTCCCAGCCTTGACCACCCTCCTCTTGTCCTTACTCATATGACTTGCCTTCTAGAGAACTGTGTCCTATTCTCTAGGACAGATCCTGACCAGGATTAGGGGAGATTTAAAGAATTCTAACTGGTCCCTTCAGCTTTGAATATCTAAGACTGATACTGACTCTGGACCCCAATTCTGTTAATTGGCTTTATGCTTGCGTCCTAACACTTATTCTCAAATTTATGGCCCAGGTTTGGTGATTGTTCTCTGTGCCTCAGAACTTGTTCTTTACCTGACTAGACTCTGCCAGATGAGAGTGTCTATAACGTGGGCACTCTCAACAGTCTCATCATAGAGCAAGCTGCTGCCCCCTCCCCATTTTGATGTCTTGCCCCTGACCCCAAGCCTAACGGGGTCACTCTTGTGAGTGGTAACAGAGATGCTAGTGCCCTCATGGCTCTGCCTCCTCACGTGCATCTGTGATTATTCACTGTGCTGGCTTCCCCTATTTTTGATCTGTCCAAAGGGAAGGCCACAGTGTTACTGGGTATTGGACCCCCCTGTGGTGAGATGGCCTATCTGGATTTCTTCCTATCATTGATGGCTGTGCTTTCCAGCCTCCACGTTCTGCTTGCCCAGCTGGAATTCCCCTTCCACCTGAAGCTGAATCCATCCTTTCAGTGTGACTCTATCCTAGTAGACATGTCTACTTTCAAGTTCCAGCTGCTTCCTGTCTGCCCAGTTCAGCCGCGGTTGCTCATGTCCTGAAGGATGGAAAAACTTCTAAATAGCCTCTGTTTTGTTCTAGCTTGTGTTGTGGTGATCTGTGAATGTGTTTTAATTTGTTCTTTGATAGTCAGATGCCGCTCAGCTTTATATGCTGCACTGTGCACCACGTGGAGCTAGGACTCTGGAGGCATTCCGTGTGTGACATTAGGTGATTTGGGAGTCCCGTGGCAGCATCTTCCTCGACATCAGCTCTGGCTTCTGTCTCTATGTCATCCGAGTTGAGCCCCTGGCATGCTGTGATCCTTCAGGGAAGCAGGACATATTTATGGGACTCTGCAGCCTCTCTTGTCTGTAGCTCCTCAGCCATATTTATCTTCCCCAAGAATGTAGTTTGATTATGCCAGCCCCTTGGCATGTGGAAATGACTTCCTATAACACAGAGAACAAAGCTCTAAATTCTAGGGGTGACCTGCATCTCCCTTCAGAGGATGCCCCAATTTGCTTGTGCAAGTTATTTCTGACGACTCCTCTATTAGTCCCTCGTAATAGAGAGGAACTGAGTAACTGGATCGTCCACTCACGCACTTCAGTTTCCCACTTTTGTGCCTCTGTGCATATTGTTTTAGCTCCACACTCTTCACCAAGAAGATTCTACTTGTCCTTCAAGGTCCATTGCAAATGCTCTGAAGATTTTCCTTACCTCTGCAACTAGAGATGATCTCATCTCCATTAAACTTGATAATTTTCTCATTGGATTTTTTTTTTTTTTGCATTCTGTCTTGAATGTTAGTCATTTGTGTATTTTATGTATTATGTTTGTATTATTTATGTGTTATTTTAGATGAAGAGTTCCTTGAAGGTAAGGGAGGTCATCAACTCTGTACTTAACTCTTATCCTTGGCACCTATGATGGACATTCAATAATTATTTACTATTTTTATTATTATAAAGCCACAAAATATGACCAGTTTCTCAGGGTAGTTTCTCTGTGGAGAGTATTGCTCTCTAGTCCAAACCTGCATACTGAATTTTAAAATAGTGATATTTTAAATTTATTCTGCATTATAAGGCTTGGGATGAGGAAAAAATTATAATAAAATTTGAAAGATTGTGGTATTTTTGTCTAAATCTTTCCATCAAATACATCACCTTGATTTATTCTGAGCCTTCTCTGAGTCTGTGAGAGAGAATAACTTAGAAAATATTTGAATACTCAGAGAAAAATCTTCTTTTTCTATTGGAAATATTTGCATCCTATTATAACTTTATAATGTTTTCCAGTGAGTTTTAAAAGTAACTTTTAAAGTAATTTTCACATGATGCTTCTTAGTTGTAGTGGAAATATTATTAAATTGGAGTAGCAACTAATCCATGATAAAGAATTCTTTGGGGGCGCCTGGGTGGCTCAGTCATTAAGCGTCTGCCTTCGGCTCAGGTCATGATCTCAGGGTCCTGGGATCGAGCCCCGCATCGGGCTCCCTGCTCAGCGGGAAGCCTGCTTCTCCCTCTCCCACTCCCCCTGCTTGTGTTCCCTCTCTTGCTGTGTGTCTCTCTGTCAAATAAATAAATCTTAAAAAAAAAAAAAAAAGAATTCTTTGGGGATAATAGTGTGCATCCTTAACTATCACATTGTAATTTGAATAAACATACCACTTTTCATATGGTGCAACAATCTCCCAATAGTGTAATTGCATTAACACCTTTTTTCACCTTTTGTACTATTTTCATATTTTCAACCTCTCGATATGAAATAAATCACAATACATTATTGTCACTTTTGCTTTAAACCGTGAATTGACATTTAAAGAATGTAAGAAAAGAAATTTAAAAAAAGTCTATTCTTTTTTAAAGATATTTACCATTGCCAGTGCTCTTCCTTCCTAATGATAGATCCAAATTGTATCTAGTACCATTTTCCTTCAGCTGGAGGACTTGTCATTGTCATTTCCTGTAGCAGAGGTCTGCTGACAACACGTTCTATCAGCTTTTTATTTGAAGGTAGGTTATTTCACCTGCACTTCAGAAGATGTTTTTACCAGATATGGAATGCTTGATTGAGAGGGTTTTTTTTTTTTTTTTCCTTTTAGCATTTTAAAGATGTGGTTCCATTGTCTTCTGGATTCTACTTTTTCTAATGAGAAGTAAACCCTAATTATTATTGTTACCTTTATGGGATGAATCTTTTTAAACTGTGGTTGCTTTTAAATTTTTCTTTTCATCTTTCATTTTTAGAAGCTTCCTTATGATGTTGCCAGGTGTGATTTTATTTGTTTCATCCTGCTTGGGTTTCACTGAGTATCCTGGATTGGTGGGTTGCTGATTTAGATCAAATTTAGAAATGTTTTTAAAAAGATTTTATTTATTTATTTGACAGAGAGAGAGAGATAGCGAGAGCAGGAACACGAGCAGGAACACAAGCAGGGGGAGTGGGAGAGGGAGAAGCAGGCTTCCCACCGAGCAGAGAGCCTGATGTGAGGCTTGATGCCAGGACCCCAGGATCATGACCTGAGCTGAAGGCAGATGCTTAACCAACTGAGCCACCCAGGCGCCCCAAATTTAGAAAATTTTTTGTCCTTATTTCTTCAAATATAATTTTCTGCCTGACTCTTTCTCTCCTTTCCTTCTGGGACTCCTATTGCATGTGTATTAGACTGCTTGATATTATTTGACAGGCAATTCAGGTTCTGTTTATTTTTAAAAAGTCTTTTCTCAGTTTGGATGACTTCTATTCACCAATCTTCAAATTCACTAATCCTTTTTCCTGTTATGGCCAAACATCTTTTAATGCCATCCAATGAATGTTTTATTCCAAATATTGCATTTTTTAGTTCCAATATTTCCATTTAGTTCTTTTCTTTCTCAGGTTTTCTACAAATTCCGTATATCTCCTAAAATTCCCTATCTCCTCACCTCTCCTACTAATCTTTTCCTATAGATGCTTTAAACATTTCAGTTATTTCAAAATCTCTTTCTGCTAATTCCAACATCTACACCATCTATTAGCCTGTTTCTATTGGCTAATTTTTCTCTTGATTATGAGCTACATTTAGTGATTTTTAATTGCATAGTTGGTATTGTGGTAGTGCATTATAGACAACCTGAATTCTGTTATCTTTCTCTGAAGAGTGTGTGATTTTGTTCTAACCCTAACCCTAATCCTAACCCTAATCCTAACCCTAAAGATCCCCTTGAGCTGGGAAATCTTGGTTTTAGCCTTTCTTAGAGTAGGTTTATTTTCGTTTTGTCATTAGTCCCAAGGAAAATCTCTTAGTCTGAGGATAAAGACTTTTTTCTTCAGGGTCTATTTAATAGCTTAATTGAAGTATAATTTCCATACCATAAAACTCATCTATTGTTAAGTGCATAATTCAATGATTTTTCATAGTAAATTATGTTACCATGTACAGTTCAGTGGCATTAAGTACATTCACATTTTTGGGCAATTATTTCCACCATCCATCTCCAGAACTCCTTTATATTTTGCAAAACTGAAATTCTATACCTGCCAAACCATAATTCCCCATTCCTCTCTCCTTCCAGGCCCAGAAAACCATCATTTTACTTTTTGTCTCTGTGTATTTGATGCTCTAGGTACCTCATATAAATGGAATCATACAATATTTGTCCTTTTGTGACTCGTTTATTTCACTTAGCAAAATGTCCTCAAGGTTCATCTATGTTGTAGTACATGTCAGAATTTCCTTCCTTTTAAAGGTGAATAATTTCTATACATATATACATATGTATATGATATTTTGTTTATCTATATATGTATGAATAATTCATATATATATGACATTTTATTTATCCACAATCCAGTTTTAGAACATTTCCATCACTTCAAAAAGCTGCCTTGTGCCTGTTTACAGTTAATCCCCACCCCTACCCTCAGCCCTAGGCAACCACTGATCTGCTTTCTGTCTCTATAAATTTATTTTCTCTAACCATGCAATAAATAAATCGTACGGTATATAGTTCTTTGCATCTGGCTTCTTTCATTTAGCATATTTTCGAGGTTGAGAGTAGGTCCTAATGCATGTCCCTTGTGGAGTTTTAATGGAAGTCTGGGACATTTACCCAATGCCTCTAATTGGGTGGGTCATGAAGTCTAAATTCTGTGTTCCCTATGGTGAGTGGCCACTGAAACCAATGCACAGGTGTTTCAGCTTTTCCAGCTATCACTCTCCTTCTGAGTTTCTTAGACTCTTATCCTGCACAAATATAGTTCAGAGGTTAACTAAGATTTTGAGGGAAGTTAATACACAGATTTGGGGGCTCCTATTACTCTGATTCCCTCCTTTTTGAGATTAGTTCTCTCAATGTCCAGCTACTGTGGTAGTCCACAAATACTCAGGCTACTAAGATCAGGGCTTTCTATTGGAGACCATTCTCCATGCCCTGGATTGGAGTGTGCCCCCCACCCCATCCAGGGAAAAACTGAATAATGAGGGTCTTACCCATTATCATTGCTTCTTTTAAGTGCTGAATAACTTCTTGATTCTGCCTCCTTTTGGACTTTCTCCAGTGACTTTGAACAAGAAATCTTTACATTTTGTCTAGAATATATAATTGTAGTTGGTAGGACAGTTAGTCTGAAATAAGATATTTCACCATTACCAGAGCCACTTTATGACAGATTTCATTAGTGTGAAAAATAAGAACTAAGAGGTTCAGAACTAATAATTAAGATATCATCACTTCAGGATTTGTGATAATTCAGGCAGAATTTTAGCCATAATTTCTTGAAGGAAATGAATATTATAAATATGATCACAAGAATAGTTCCTAAACTACCTACAGGGATAGAATCCTATATCCTTCTGGACATGGCACCTCTGAGTCATGGAGTTTAGCAAAACATTGAGACAGGACTGGGTGACCTTAAGTTCTACGAGGGATGTAATGGATCACTTCCTGATGGAACTCATTTATGAAGAAACTAGTGGATCAGTGGATGTTCTTTGAATGTGGGAAGAAGAGGCTGGAGTTTAATTGAGCCTCAAAACTTAGCTGTTTTAGGTTTCCACTGCCTCTTCTTTGGTCTAATAGGACGGCCAGTTTCTCACATGTGTCATCTAGTTCATGCTTAGCTGCTCAAGTGGCAGCTGCAAGCAGAGTTTCTGATTATCTCCTGCTGAACATGACCTGTTGGCCGTGGACATTTGTCACTTAGGCAGAACTTATGCCCCTGATGAGAAGGCACAGCTAAATGCTGCTCTGATTATCCAGTTGAAGATCTTTTATTGTACCCTAAACAGCCATCTAATTTAGTTGTGACAGAAGAGGACCAAAAAATAGAAGATTTTTGAAGGATCAAAATAATTCCAATATACAGACCCATGAATTTACTCACAAAATAAGGTCTTACTGGAAATAGATATACTGATATTTTCACAGAGGTTACTTCCTGGTATTTGGTCTATGGGTGGTTTTTATTCTCTTATTTGTACTTTTCTGCACTTTCTGTTTTCTCAAAAATAATAAAAATTACATTTGGACTCAGATTTTTACAGAATGAGGGATATGGTAGTCTGGCTGTCAGTGTCCTACTTTGAGCCAAGGCCCCCAGCCCTGCTTCAGAAAGCCACAAACCATCCTTCATTCCTAAGACCTTCCAAAAATTCAAACAGACCCAGAATTGTAATTTTCCTCTGAAACCTGTCCAGCTACTCAGTTTCTTATAAATATCAAGAACCAAATATATATATCAAGAACCAGATATATAAATTTCCACTTAAATCCAACATGTGGTAGACATCTAATAAACATCTGATGAATAAATGCGTGAAAGAATAAATGAATGAATGAATAACCTATTCGGTCAGAAGTTTTTCAATTACAAATTTCTGAAAGCCGAATATAAATGGGGCATTAGTAATTACTATACCTGGAAGGATAAGGGTCAAGCTGTACTCAGGTATATTTTTCCTTAGCTTAGCCACCCATGATTTGGCTTCAGATTCCCTCTGGCTCCTCTACGGGTGTGCCGCCCAAATGTGACATTAGACGGCTCTGGGGTTACATTTTTCGAGCTTTTAATTCAAAGTAAAAGAAGAGCTTTGCTTCACCTCCAATCTGGGAATTCCAGGTAAGTGTCTAACGGGACCACCGTGAGTCCTCGCCCACCCTTATAGCCAGCATGGGTGGGCACTGTGACGGACAGCCACAAAACTAGGAAGAATCCCTCAGAGGAAGGGAGTGGGAGGCACAAATACCAGGAGAAGTAAGGAGGGAGACAGACTGAGCAGACAAAGCCAGCACAACCTCTAGAGAGAAGCATTATTAATAATGGAAATGGCAACAGTGATAATAACTGTGATTTATCATAGGCAGGTATCGCCGAAGCCCTTCACACTGTTTATCTCGAAGCCATTCCATAACCCTGCAGGTGCTGAGGATCAGAGCCATTAAGTGACCCAACCAGAAGCAAAGTAAATGATGGACAACCAAGAGGCAAACACTTAATGGACTATCACGGAAAGGGTACAAATGCATTGAGGTATTTTAAACTTAGACCTGCCCGCTGAGAGCATGCTTGACTGTTTTTGTTTTTTCAAAAAAGGGAAGAAAGTCATCCCTGAATAAAATTTAGGACTATGTTGCTGACATACATTTTAATTCATAAATTTATGCCTTCATTGTGACTCTGGCAACAAAACAGTCTAGCTTTTCATATGACTTAATTCTTTTTTTTTAAATTTTTTTATTGTTATGTTAATCCCCATACATTACATCATTAGTTTTAGATGAAGTGTTCCATGATTCATTGTTTGTGCATAACACCCAGTGCTCCATGCAGAACATGCCCTCCTCAATACCCATCACCAGGCTAACCCATCCTCCCAACCCCCTCCCCTCTAGAACCCTCAGTTTGTTTTTCAGAGTCCAACGTCTCTCATGGTTCGTCTCCCCCTCCGATCTCCCCCCCTTCATTCTTCCCCTCCTGCCATCTTCTTTTTCTTTTTTTTTTTTTCCTTAACATATATTGCATTATTTGTTTCAGAGGTACAGATCTGAGATTCGACAGTCTTGTACAATTCACAGCGCTTACCAGAGCACATAACCTCCGCAGTGTCTATCACCCAGCCACCCCATCCCTCCCACCCCCCACCACTCCAGCTTAATTCTTTTTAAGTTAAGGTGATTCATTAATCATATAACTGAACAACTTGGTTTTTATAGTTTTAAAAAATATAAGTAACCTAATTTTTTTTCAAGCAAATCCAGAAATTAAGAAAAATCACTAAAGCAGGCATGTGCCCTCCTTTGGGGTTTGGGAACTGTTGACAATATATGACTTTCATTTAAAAAATATATGTCTGTACAAAGCCACTCATAGAAAGGTAGTGTACACAGTGGTTCAGAGCGTGGGGTCTGGGGCCAGACCTGGGTTGGAATCCAGACCCTTAATGCTGTCTTATCAGCTGTGTGAGCTTGGAGAGATTACCAAACTGTTCAGTGTCTTGGTCTCCTCCTATATGGAATGGAGATAGGAATAGGTCCTCTGTTATAGGGCTGTTGTGTGGATTACAGTGCTTCAGTCCATCAAAGGTGTTGGAGCAATGCCTGGCTAAATAGATGGTAGCTCTTAATTTTATTAGTGCCCTGTTGCATTTGCATAGGGGCTTTTTGCGGGCTCTTTATAGTTGTTTTGCTTCTGGGTTTTTTGTTTGTTTGTTGAGAGAGAGTGGGGGAAGGTCAGAGGGCGAGGGAGAGAGAGAAGGTTAAGTTGGCTCCACACCCAGTGCGGAGCCCCGAACAGGCTTGACCCCACCACCCTGAGATCATGTCCTGAGCCAAAATCAAGAGTCAGGTGCTCAACCAACTAAGCCACCCAGGCGCCTCTGGTTTTTATCACAGATGCACATCAGAGAGGAAATAGAGTTGCCCCCTCATTACAGAGGCTGTGTTTATTCCTTGATTCACAGCAGTGTCAGGGAAATCATCTCATGGGTCTGGGCTGCTGAAGGATTGAGTGTCCATACGAATATCAACTACCTGACTCTTTTGTAATCCACAGAGTTGAACTCTGCAGTCGAGACTGATGATCAGCGAGAAGGTGAAAAGGTGCCTTGCGGCAAGGACGCTACCAGTCTCAGAAGTGAGGGAAAAGAGGAGCCTGAGTCTTCAGGCCAGAGCTCATACTGAATCCAAGAAATGAGGCGGCGACTGGGGAAGGAGGTCTCTTCCATCAAGAACCCGAAACATCAAAGTAAAATAATGTAAAAGGCACCCTTAAACTGACAACAAGTTTCAAAGCTGGAGGGTTGAATTTAAACGGCTTATTTTAAGTTAAGCATCTGAAAATATTGAAGTCTAAATCATGAAAAGTTACTCGTTAATTGCATCTGTGTTTGCTTGTCAGTTACTTATTGAGAAGATAAAGGCCGGTTCTTTCTTCAGCTTTGTCTTCCTGCATTAGCTGAAAGTCCGCTGAGATCAGAGACTCAAGAGGAAATGGATAGAAATAATGAAGCAAGACATATTTCTTCCTGTACTCTGGCAGCTTTTCCAGGCTGCCAATTTTGAGTAATATAAAGCATACGCAGGCAGGCAGTTAACTATATTAAGATGTACCTAGCACCAGAGGGAGTGGTGGGGAAGTTGAAACTCCCGCCAGAGAGCTAGTCTCTTGTTCCACCATGTGTTTAGGTATCAAGCTTATCCTCCCCCTGGTCTTAGTTTTAATGGGTTTTGATTTCCTTGTGCTCCCAAACCTTGAGGTGGAAATATGATCATCCTGAACATACTACTTACTTTTACCTGCGAACTTGAGCTTTATTGGCTTAAAAAAAAATCATGAACAAAAAAGCCAGGAAAAGATAAATTTGCATTTTGAAAAAGAAAAAAAAAATGAACACATCTTTTGCTTTGAAATTTTTTCCCCTTGAGATGAATATCCATGCTTCATAAATATTCACTCAAGTCTGTTTTGACAATCGGCCTATATGAAGAAGATTCTAAAACACAACCTGGAAGTTTTAAATGTCTTCTTCTTCTTCTTTTTTTAAAGATTTATTTATTTCTTAGAGAGAGAGACAGAGCATGAGCAGGAGGGGCAGAGAGAATCTCAAGCAGACTCCATGCTGAGCACGGAGCCCAATGTGGGGCTCAATCTCTTGACCCTGAGCTGAAACCAAGAGTCAGTGGCCTGGCTGACTGCACCACCCAGGCGCCCCATGGAAGTTTTAAATATCTCCTGTGAATGAAAAGGCTTCACTGTTCTCAGAGCATCCACAAATATACCTTTGAATTTTTTCACTTTTCTTTTTCTTTAACCTGGTCTGAGCCCTACCTCTTTCCCACTCCCAAGAAATAGAGTTCATCCAACATTCCAAATGTTCATGGCATTGAACTGGGGGCTTGGATGGAGGTAAATGAAGGAAGGGAAATCTCTTCTGCTTGTGGAGTTCACATTCTAAGATTGAAAAATCTTAGTTTCTAAAAGAAACCACTGCTCAAGATATTAGTTAAAAGAATTTTGGAAGATTCTTGGGAGGGGTCAGTATAACTTAGGGTTCTATGAAAATATTCCAACAATAAAATTTTAGATTTAAAGAGCTATAAATATCAGGTTGGACCATGTTCACATCTTTTTTTAAGCTTATCATCAATTTTTTTTTTTTTTCCCTGTCTCATTTCTTCCAAACATGAAAAATCATGACTTAGGCTTCTGATGGGTTAAAAATATATTCTGACTAACATTTAGCCCTGAATTCCACCACATGCTCTTATATGAATAATGCCACCTCATCCCAAATTGAAGCATGGGAAATTTGCAATTCGCTCAAAGGATTGTAAATGAACCTGTTGTCAAGCTGCCAAAGTAAATTAACAAGATTTAAATTTTTCTGTAATATCAATCAGAAATTCCAATGACTAGTAATTAAAGCAGTCCTTGCTCTCTTGTGACTCATGCAGTGTGACAAAACAGTCCTAATGTGTCACCTCTCTCCTTCTGCCTGTTTGATTATGTTGAGTTGGGCACCAGGTGGCTTATCCTGTAGGGTGTCTTACAGTCTATTAAATTCTAAATGTGAAATAGAAATAAAACTCAATAAATATTTTATGGTATGGGTGAGTATATATTCCTCGAAGCCATCCTGTACCCTTGAGTTTTATGCCAACAGCCTTTTCTATAATAAAATAGTTTATCATTACAGAAAAAAATTTTTAAATGCGCAAGAGGGAAAAACTATCCACCATCCATTGCCCAGAGATAATCACTTTTAATAATATTTTTGTGTATTTGGGCCCAGAGATTTTGCTATATATTCAGAAATAATTGTGATCATATGACCTATACATCATACAAATTGACTTTAAATCATCTTTTTTGGATTCTAAAAGTGATATGGTCACATTACTGAACATTTGGAAAATAAAGAAAAGAAGATAAAAGTAACTAGAATCCCACCCAGCGATAACCACTATCAATATTTTACTTCTAATTATAATCTTTTTCCTTTGCATATTCATATATATTTAAAGGTACACAATAGTGATTTTTTGGCATAATGAGCAGAAGAATATTTCAAAAGATTTTTTTTTGCAAGATTTTATTTATTTATTTGAGAGAGAGAATGAGATAGAGCATGAGAGGGGGGAGGGTCGGAGAAGCAGACTCCCTGCTGAGCAGGGAGCCCGATGCGGGACTCGATCCCAGGACTCCAGGATCATGACCTGAGCCGAAGGCAGTCGCTTAACGAACTGAGCCACCCAGGTGCCCTATTTCAAATGATTTTGATGGATGATGTGATGCAGAGTGGCAAGTGACAGTGTGTTTACTTATCTTTCATAGAAAAACTTAATAATTCAGGTCATTAAAAATGAATTTTAAAGAAATAAAAAATAAGGTTTTGGGTTACTTGACTAAGAAACTAGGACCTACTTTTTTTTCCAGGAAACTGATTGTGTATGTTGAAGGCAGGGGAAACAAGAAAATTCTGGTCTGGGGGCTTCTCCCTGTCCGGTGCCGTAACTACATGAAAGAATTTAGCCTCCGTTAGCAAGAACTGGAACCTGACTTCCATAGGTAGTCTTTTAAATGGTCATCAAACACAGCAAAATGAAGGATTCCAGCTGAACTCGGGGGTGAAGGATGCAGCTCAAGAAGCACATTTTCTGGAATTATGGAAAACACACAAACAAACCCAGAAGCAGAAGAGAAATATTTGAGAAAGGTCTAACTCTATAAAGACTTGTTGCCAGGCTATCGAATGCTTCTGACAACACATATTCAATTGCATTTCTAAGTTTGGAACTCAAACTATGTAAGTTAAGTCTCAAGAGCTCTTTTATATAGTTGGACTATTACGGAGTTTTCTATTAAGTATTTTTTTCCAAGAGAGGTACACGTGTAGACTTTTGGGGGCATTTTCGTACCTGAGAATGTCTTTGTGGATGTTCCTGAGTCATAATCCTGTCCTTGTAAATTCCATAGACATTTCTCCAACGTGTTTTGCCAATTGGTGTTGCCGGGGAGACATCATAAATCAGCTTTTTTGGGGTGTATTTGTAAACAATTGGTAATTCCCACTTGATCTCTTGTTAATTTTTTTCCTCCTTATTTTTCAGTCTTGGCCCATTAAACTGTCATTTGGATTCTGATATTGAAAATAAAGAACTGGCTTGCCTTTCAATCCCAAAGCATTCATTAGGGATTTGTATACAACAAGACTATATATGCAACAAGATACCATGTTATCCATATATGCACATAAACACATGGGTTCTCATGTCCAGATAGGATAGCCTCACCAACCCTCAACCGAACAGCTTCAATATGCTGTTTCAAAGACAGGCATCACGGGGTGCCTGGGTGGCTCAGTCGTTAAGCGTCTGCCTTCGGCTCGGGTCACGATCCCAGGGTCCTGGGCTCAAGCCCCGCATCGGGCTCCCTGCTCTGTGGGAAGCCTGCTTCTCCCTCTCCCACTGCCCCCTGCTTGTGTTACCTCTCTCTCTCTGTCTCTGTCAAATAAATAAAATCTTAAAAAAAAAAAAAAAAAAAAAGACAGGCATCGCTTATGTCGGTGGCCTCTGGCTGGGGTGGGTGTTCTGGGCCATGGTGAGACTGAAGTTAAAGTTTAAGGATTAGTCTTTGTGACTGAATGTTTCATCTATTGGTTGGTAGAATTCATGCCAAGATTGAGAGGAGTATTTTGCAATGAAGTCCCGACTCATCAGAGAAGGAGAAACACCTGGCTTGGAATCTGTTACTGTCCAAAATGAATTCTTGAACATGACAAGTAAAGCAGCAGCTGAGTGTGTGGGGTGAACGGTTGAGGACTACAAACAACTTGGTCTAATTACATGGCGGTAATTGAATTTTCTACTCGGGATATAACACCATCACTTAATTGATTTAGCTTGTATCTCAGTAAACTCCCTTCATCTTCATATTGAAGTTATTTTATCAATTTCAAAAGAAATTCTTTAGTTGTGCTGTACTGCTTTTAATATAGCTATTTTTTTCTCAGGAACACAAATACAATCCTTAAGAAATATCTTATTTTTGGGACACCTGGGTGGCTCAGTCAGTTAAGCGTCTGCCTTCGGCTCAGGTCATGATCTCAGGGTCCTGGGATCGAGTTCCGCATCGGGCTCCCTGCTCAGTGGGGAGCCTGCTTCTCCCTCTCCCTCTGCTTGTGCTCTCTCTGTCAAATAAATAAAATCTTAAAAAAAAAAAAATCTTATTTTTAGGTTCTGAATAACTGTTATCCTCTAATTAAAAAAAAAATCTCTTTCTCCCTTTCCTTTGCAATCTGGGAGAGCTCAAGTTGGTTTTCTGTATCACTGGCTCACTTTTCTGCTGTGTGCATTCTGTTTTTTACTACCAGAAAAGCACCTTTCAGTTCTGTCTTAGGTGGCTAAACCAAAATACCACAGATCTGGTGGCTTTAAACAACAGAAATTTATTGCTCATGGTTCTGGAGGCTGTAAGTCAGCTGAGGGCCTCCTCCTGGGTCACAGACTTCTTATTATGTCCTCCAGGCAGAAGGATCAGGGGAGATCTATGAGATCTCTCATAAGGGCACTAAGCCCATTTGTAAGGGCCCCACCCTTATGACCTAAGCACCCTCCAAAGGCCCCACCTCCTAATACCATCACCTTTGGAGTTAGGATTTCAACACAGGAATTTTGGGTGGAAACAAACATTCAGACCACAGAAGTTCTATTGTACTTTTGTTTCCTTGTAGGTCTTTATTATCTTAGCCAACTCCTTTTTCGTTTGCTTCTGATTTTCTTTTAATCTCAACTGGTTTTCTATGACTTTTGGCTCCTTTTTCCCTGAGGAGTGTGTTTTTGCAATCAACTAACGATACCAAAACAATTCAGAAGGTGTTTGGCTCATGCATTAGATGTTTTTAAAAGTTTAATCTTACTCTGAAACTTGAGGACTAAAGCTCCATGGAGGCTCTTAAATTCTTAGTTGAGACAGGAGATCTCTAGATTCAGTGTCTGTCCGCAGCCAGGGTGTGGATGCCCTGGGTGTGATTCCTGGCCACATGGGTGCTGGCAGAACTAGCCTCTTAGATCCACAGCTGGCGGCCCAGTCCACGTGTGCATCTTCCAACCCAATTTCCAAGCTTTGGCATATTCATCGAGTTCCAGGGTGGCTCTGTGATATGGAGATGGGATTTTTTTTTTGCCCCTGACCCTACTTCCTTCCAACTTGATACTCTGAGCAAATAAAATACAAGAAAATGTGAGCTACACTAATACCAAACTTTCCGTTTCTGTCTGAAAAACAGTATTTGTGGGAACCATCCTTCCCGGTGCCAACTTATCTCCCCCTACTTTATACCCTATTGAATCTAGGAGTTGCAGCTTCTGAAAGGATATAGAAGTAAGGGTGGGGGTAGCCCACCCACTCTGGCTGCCCCCCCCCATGGGCTGCAGGTGTGGCTGCCTCCAGCAGAGGCTAGTGCCTGGGGGGGTGGGGGGGGCATTGCTCATTTCAGAATGAATGGTTTAATAAAAGTATGGAAACTTTCCCCCTGTCCATTCAGATGTCTATTTCAGTAGTTCTTCTAATACAAAAGACAACCTTTCCAACATTAAAAATAGATAAATGGCATAGATGAAATCCAATTTAAAGTTGGTTATATGGCTACGGAGTCTTTGAAATCTTATATTCCTGTGCTGTGTCTTTTGGGGGATAATCTTGTGTAAAGGTAATTTGTAATAATTATTCAATGATTTGAAACAAGATTCATTACAATATGTTCATGTTGCATTTCTAGATATTACAGAATGGCATGATTTTTCATTTGCTAAGGCCATGACTTGATGCTAAAGGTCACAGTAAAAATAACATTTGTGGAAATTGCAGTTTATAGAGGATATTGCACAGGGATTATAAACTCTGCTGATAATTCTTGTGTCCTAGACCCAATATTTGACTCCAATATTTCAGGGAGCCTAGAAAGCTGAAGACAGAAAGATTACACATTAAGTATATAATGTTGCTGCTTCTGTTGATACTCATACTTCCAGGGATGTGATGTGGTTTCACTTTAATTGCAATCACTGTGACAGTTACTGTAACAGCTAACACTCAGATACAGTGTTTGTTCAAGCTCTTTTTTCAGTTCTTGTCCTAAAAATTAATCTTTTAGTTGAAAGCTTCAACATTGATTCTTGGTTTCAAATAGAATTTTCTGAAACAACATTTTTTTCCAGCTATTTTAAAGACATTAAAAATATCTTTTCCATATTTTTAAGAAAGAGCCAAACCCATTCTGAGCTCAGAGCAGACCTCATGTTTAAATTAGCAATTAAGATGGGGCGCCTGTGTGGCTCAGTTGGTTAAGCGGCTGCCTTCAGCTCAGGTCATGATCTCGGGGTCCTGGGATCGAGCCCTGCATCAGGCTCCCTGCTCAGTGGGGAGCTTGCTTCTCCCTCTCCCCCTCCCCCTGCTTGTGCTCTCTCTCTCTGTCAAATAAATAAATAAAATCTTTTAAATTAGAAATTAAGGAAAAGTGATCTGCATGAACCTGTTGGGTAGTCAGTGTATTTAAGGGGAATCTGTGACAGTTGCACATCTTTTTGTATATTTTCAATCATGAATGCATGGTTTTACTGTTTGTTTACAATCCATTTTTGCATGTATAATTTGCATGTGCCAATTAATACAAAGGATGAGGGCAAGAAGAAATTAGGTGATAAGCTGCCACTGCCAACCATCCCTGTGTGTGCATTCTGAAGGGCTGTACTGATCCTTGTTCCCCCACTGCCTGGTCGTATGGATGCTGGTGGAACTAGCCTCATCTAGTTCCAGGGACTGGGGAAGAGTAGATTTGCAGAATGGTCCTAGATGGACGTATAGCCCAAGGAGCTGTTTGTGATCACACCTGTGAATGTATGATTCCAGGGTAACACCCACACACATTTGCCCTCCACTTAAACCTCACGTAGTCTTTTTACACCTGAACTCTTATGGCCCTTATGGTCTACCCGGCTCCTCTGGATTCCTTATTATATATTGCTTTGCAATATTACTTACCATTTTGGTGTATTAAAATTTTGTCTTTTCAACTAAATTTTCAGTTTCTTGAGGTCAGGGGCAACATCTTATAAACCCTTCGCTTATTATTTCTCATATATTAGGCATTCAATAGACATTTGTTGAGTTAAACAGAACGAAGTGCATTTGACTACATAAAAAATGTTCCTGCATGCTCTGGGAATCAGAATATTCAAATTTGCTATGTTTTCTGGCTAAATGAAAGTAAGTCAAGAAATTATTTTGTTTCAAGCCTCATTAACTTTCCTGATTTAGTAACATATATCTGAAGAGTTCTTAATGCAGGAAAAAAATCATTCGCTATGATGTTAATCAGAATACAAAATTGAATATACTGTATCATTTCAACTAGTATAGGAAAATGGTAGAAGCATCCATCTTTGGATGATTATATGAATTTTCCTCTTTTTTGATTTTTCTAAATCTTAACATTTTTTACCTCTCAAAACATTTACTTTTGTAATCAGAAGCAAATTTAAGAAGGAAAACACATCTTTGCAGGCCTTGTGTGTGTGTGTTTGTGGATATGTGGGTAAGTATGTGTGTGAGATAGAGATTCAGAATTTTCTCTTTAAAGTAAAATAAAGCAATAACAACAAAAATCTCTAAATAAAGGTGAATCGTGGTTAATTGCTATTTTACCAAAACACATATGGTAACTTGACATAATAAAAGTCATTTTGTTCAACACTTTATTAACCAGAACTCTAACTATAATTTACCATATGCATATCTCCTTCTATATTTGCAACACTCTCTTCAATCTCTATTTTAATGTGCAGCAAGCTCTGACTTAGAAGAGATGTATTCTAGTGAATCAAATACCAGAGTTAAAGAGACAATAGCTATTTCCAGTTGGCAAAATGCTAGAAACCAATATATTTTTATTGTTTGTGTTTGTATTGATGAGCAATACAAACAGAAATTTAAACTTCTGTACCTAAATACATTATTTCTGTACCTAAATACAAACAGAAAATTAAACTTCTGTACCTAAATACATTATTTCTATTGAGCCTCTTCTTTTCTCCTCCTCAGAAGCAGAATGGGATAGTTAAAGAATTACAAAGTGATGATATTGTAAATTAATGGTAACAAAGCCGTTTTGAGTACCTATGTCTACTCTGCTGGGCACCAAGCTGAGAGAGCTGAACAGACCCAGGGCTCTGCTCTTGAGGAACTTGTCTGATGGGGAGACAGACATGGACACATAGTTACAAATGCACTCAGTGTTCTGACCCAGGATGTCACTGTTAGCTGAGAAGCACCATCTTGTCTTCCTTTATGTATGTGCAAGGTCACTTTTATTGGACATCATCTTTGGCCTTCAGAAGTTCTCATGGATGAGTGCTACATATTTAATAAGCACTTATTATGCTCCTATTCTCTGTTGTTTTTCTTTTTTTCTTTTTTACTTTTTTGCCCACCCACCCCACACCCACCTCTCCTGTCTGACAACTATCAATTTGTTCTCTGTATTTTAGAGTCTGTTTCTGTTTGTGTGTGTGTATGTGTATTTATTTATTCATTTGTTTAGTTTTTTTAGATTCCACATATAAGTGAAATTGTATGATATTTGTCTTTCTCTGTCTGACTTAGGCCCATTCATGTTGTCACAAATGGCAAGATCTCATTCTTTTTTATGGCTTAGTAATATTCCATTATATATATATATATATATATATATATATATATATATATATATATATACACGCACACACACACATACACACACCCCACATCTTCTTTATCCATTCATCTATTGATAAATACTTAAGTTGCTTCATTTCCTGGCTATTATAAATAATGCTGCAATAAACATAATGGTGCATATATCTTTCTGAATTAGTGTTTACATTTTCTTTGGGTAATTATCCAGTAGTGGAATTACTGGGTTGTATGGTATTTCTATTTTTAATTTTTTGAGGAGTCTCCATACTCTTTTCCACAGTGGTTACACTAATTTGCATTCCTACCAACAATGCATGAGGGTTCCCTTTTCTCCAAATCTTTGCCAACAGTTATTATTTCTTATCTTTTTGATTCTAGCCATTCTGACAGGTATAAGGTGGTATCTCATTGTAGCTTTGATTTGCATTTCCCTGGTGATTACTGATGGTGAGCATATTTTCAAGAGTCTGTTGGCCATCTGTATATCTTCTTTGGAAAAATGCCTATTCAGGTCCTCTGCCCATTTTTTTAATTGGATTATTTGGGGTTTTTTGGTGTTGAGTTGTGTAGGTTCTTTATATATTTTGGATATTAATCCCTTATTGGATATGTCATTTGCAAATATCTTCTCCCATTTAGTAGGTTGTCTTTTCATTTTGTTGATGGTTTCCTCCATTGTGCAGAACTTTTTATTTTAGTGTGTTCCCAATAGTTTAATTTTGTTTTCTCTTACCTGAGGAGACATATCCATAAATATGTTACTAAGGTAGATATCCAGGAGATTACTACCTGTATATTCTTTTAGGAGTCTTATGGTTTCAAGTCTTACATTTGGGTTTTTTTGGGGGGGGGGTTGGGTTTTTTTAAATTTATTTCAGAGAGAGAGAGAGAGAGCACACACGAGCAGGGGGAGCAGCAGAGGGAGAGAAAGAAGTAGATTCCCCACTGAGCAGGGAGCCCGATGTAGGGCTTGATCCCAGTACCCTGGTATCATGACCTGAGCCGAAGGCAGATGCTAAACGACTGAGCCACCTAGGCTCCCCCAGGTCTTACATTTGATCTTTAATGTTCTCTGTCTACTTTTATGTTAAGGCCCAGTCACTGGAGTTGTAGTCAGGTTAAAATCCTGGTGCTGTCTTTTACCAGTTGTATGAACCTAGGTAAATCATGGAAGCTGGTTAAGGCAATTGCTTCATCTGTGAGGGCTGGCATGAGGATCAGCTGAGATCATTCACATGAAGGTTCTGGCACCAGCATTGGCCAGGGCTTTACTATAGGAATGCAGCTGTTGGGTCTCAGTTATAACTCAAGTATGAAAGAGATGGCATTTTTTTCATTTTCTATCACTCAGTTTCTGACTCTATGCCTCCATTTCCCTGGGCAACAACCCCCCCCCCCCAATTGTATATTTTGTATAGGAACAAAGAAGTGGCAGTCACTGGAGAAAGAGTGTTCTAGGTCATTAAAAAAGCACATGTCACTGCTCTTGTCTGCTTGGCCCTTCCAGGTCTGGGGGCTCTCTCAGCTTCCTCTGCCTCACCAGAGCTGTGGGGATCTTTTGTGAGGGAACTTATGCCCCATCTTCCAGGTAAACCACAGCCAGACTTCTCCCTAACATCTCATGGTTTATGAGGTGAGTCAGGTTGGTGCAGCTTGGTCAGCTTAGCGACCTCCCCAGAGCCTCCCACCCCCCTTTTTTTCCCCTCCTGTATTCACCCTGTAATATTTGGTTTGTACCCACAGATAATGCTCCTTCTTTTTAGTGTCTATGGATACTTTGTTGTTCTTTTTTTTTTAAGATTTTATTTATTTATTTGTTAGAGAGAGAGAGCACAAGCAGGAGGAGTGGCAGGCAGAGGGAGAAGCAGGCTCTCCACTGAGCAGGGAGCCCAATGCGGGACTTGATCCCAGGACCCTGGGATCATGACCTGAGCCCAAGGCAGACACTTAACTGACTGAGCCACCCAGGCTTCCCAATACTTTGTTATTCTAAGGGATTAGACTTGTAGGCCAGTTCTGCTTTCCCCAAAGCCACATAAGTCCCTAAGGGCAATGAGAGGTTGACCAGCTACCTCCTGAACAGTGGAAAGAGAGAAGAGAAGATACAATAGAACAAAAACAAATGAATGTCTTAAAGTATTATCTAGCCACAGTAGATTTGGAAAAAGCATCAGAAGAGTAATACTAGTTAACACTTTACATTGCTTTGATGTGGTTTGTATAAAATATGTCCACAAATATGTTAATACCTATACTTTTGAAAGGTAGAACTTAATTTCCTTCCCCTTGAATACCCTCTCTTTCCCCACTGGATCACTTGCTGTGGAGAAAGCCAACTTCCATGTTGTGAGCTGTCCTGTGGAGAAGTCCACTGGAGAGGAACTGAGGGAGGCTTCTGGCCAACAGCCCATGATTAACTGAGGTCTGTCAGTGGTGATGGAAATGAGCTTAGAAGCGGACCCTTCAGCCCCATTTGAGCTGGGAGGTGATTGCAGCTCTGCCTGACTGTAATCTCATGAGAGACCACTCAATTACATACATATATAAAACAAGTTGGAACCATATGTGACAATTTAAGTACTATACAGTTTTAAGGGCTGAAATTAGTAGTAGAAAATAAGTTATTTCCATCTCAGTTGTATGCAAGGGGCCATGTTCCTGGCAACACGTTGAAAAACCACAGTATGAAAAGAAGTTTAAATGGAATGAAAGAGCAGGGTAGACATTCTCCTATTCTACAAAGTGGACTGAAATGAGCTGTCTGCATTGCTCTGCCCAGAACCAACAATAATGTGTGTGGAGTGTGAGGAGCCCTATCCAGTAAAAATGCATCTGTCTGCAATTGCACTATTATAATCCTAGAGTTACTCAATTTGCTTTTCTCTCTACTCTGATGTTTATAATCTAAAACATAATTGCTATAACTTTGAAGCAATTTAAACAATGCTTTGTTAGAAAAATTACCTGCAAAAGTGTGATTTACAAAGGAGCATACTGGTGTGGCAGCAGAGATGATCTCTGTTGTCATAGTAACAGAGTTTGAGCTTAACCCAGTGTGCTGAAGTAATGGAATGCTAGAGAAGTGTTGGCAATATTGGAATGCATAAACACACATATACTGCCATTGACATGCAGTAACCCTGACATGAAACTTGTAATAAGCATTTTAAATAGCAAAAGGCATTTTGTTTTGAAAATGCAGCACTCTCACCAAAAATTACTGAGAATTTATATGTGGTCTTTTGTATCATAAGAAAAGCTTGGTGTCTGCCTTTTCTAGAAGTTAGGCACGGGCATTAATTCCCAAAGGTTATGTTTGATGCCTACACTGATTTCTTTTTCTGCATCAGGCATATCCTGAAAGAAATAAATTTAGAGCTATGGTTCTATTAAAGATCATGAAAAAAAAAAAAACAGAATTGAGATCATTATTTTAACAAATAAATAAAATAAGTATTTCCACTTCTGTTCTCTAAAATTCCAGCCAAACTTATTCCACATGTCCAAAGACCTGGAACCTTAGCAGAGACAGTCCAGATGATTTTATGCATATTCTGTAGTTCAGGTTTTATTAGTAAAGGTGCCATGTAGAAGCTCCTTCTAAAGTTGTACTCTCAGAGATCTTAAAATAACTGAAACACGTTATTAGGGTTCAAAGCTGACAGCCAAGAAAGAATTCTTGAGATGTCTTTGGTGCAAAAAGGTGATTTTATTAGAGCACTGGGACAGGACCCATGGACAGAAAGAGCTGCAATGGGGTCATGAGGAGTGGCCCGTTATATACTTTCAATTTGGGAGGGGGTTAGGGATAGCGTAAGTCTCTAAGGAATTTTGGAAGCAAGGTTTCCAGGACCTTGAGGGGGCTAGCTATTGTTGGGAAAAGGTCATTATTACTGCCTAATAAAACAGTGATGAGACCCTTCAGATGTATATCAGTGAACCATATGCTTGCGGGATGATTGCCAACATGTATCTTAGAGGGTTTAGAGATAAAGGAAGTTTTCAAAGGAATTCTTATATGTTAAAGTAGACTTACAGGAATGGGGAGGAGGGTGGTCAGACTAGAATTGCCTTTTGCCCTTAGCAAAGTATTAACATCAAGGCAGTTGAGTCCCTAGAGGAATGTCATTCTGCCTGTTTCAAGGACTTGTCAATGGGCTGTAGGTAGTAAGGAAATTTAATAATTTTTCTTTTGCCTTTGTTTCTCACATCATAGCCACTTAACAGTTAAAATATTACCTTTGTGACAATCTTACTATCCTTTTCATATGGCGTATGGAGTATGAACAGGGTGAGCCTGGGCCAAGCAGTTAGTTTGAAACTTGTAATGTTGTCTTGTTTACATGTGTTAAAAAGCAATTCAACTGAGTACATTTAAAGATCTCATCTCATTGGGACGCCTGGGTGGCTCAGTCGGTTAAGCGTCTGCCTTCGGCTCACGTCATGATCCCAGGGTCCTGGGATCGAGTCCCGCATCGGGCTTCCTGCTCCGCAGGGAGTCTGCTTCTCCCTCTGACCCTCCCCCCCTCTCATGTGCTCTCTCCCTCATTCTCTCTGTCAAATAAATAAATTAAAAAAAAAAAAAAAAAGATCTCATCTCATTGGCTTTATTCAAAGACTAATGAATTAGCCAGCCCCCTACCTGGCAGATAGAAAGGAGCTCTGAGGAACTATACAAAATGGAAGGCTTTTATAGGCAGAACCAGGCAGGACCAGGAAGTTATTAGCAAAAGAAAAGAAAGGATTGTTGCAGGCAAGGTCACCTTCCCTCAGGGGGAAGGGCTGGTGGTCTTATCATGCAGATGAATTCACTAGTGCTCATCAGGAAATTCCAGGTTTAAAACTGGTTTAAAATTCCACTCCCAGGAGAGGCTAAAACTGCCTTAGGTTAGGTGTTAAGTCTCGGTGGGGCTTAATATGAGTGACTCCATTTTGGGCCTGTTTCTTTTTAACAATTGTCATTGTAATTCAAGGGGATTATAATATGCCACCCCAAAAGATGCCACTTTGGCATAAGAGTTATTTTGAGCCAAAGTCACTTGAGATTCAACAGGTGCAGAAAGAAGCCCTCCCAGAACTTTCCTCATCTGACTGAAAGCAGGCACTCCTGAGAAATAAGGATTGCCATAAATCTCCTCTCCCAGGACAGTTTTATGGCCGTGAAAAAGAGGAAAAGTTGGCACCAAGATGGACCCACATAAACAAACTTTGTTAAAATGGTCCTTGTTTTCCATTAGTTTTCCACATATATTTATTTTTCACAGTTTGTAGCCACTAGAAGCCTAAAATCCCCTTTCCTTTGTTTTGTCACGCCTCCACAGTTTATTTCTCTTTGTTAAAAATGGTATATAAGCTCTCACACCTATCTGCTTCTTTGGGTCTTCACTTCTTTTGTAGGAAGGCCTCTATGTCCTGTAAAAATTACCATCAAATAAAATTTGTATGCCCTTTCATCTGTTAATCTGCTTTTTGTCACTTTAATTTATAGGACCCCAGGAAAAGAACCTAAGAGGGTAGATGGAAAAGTTTTATTTTTCCCCTCCATAACTGTAAGCGATACCCCCAGATTTTCCCTTTTCTGGGGCATTAAACTGTAGGGACTGTGATAAAAGTAAGTCAGTTTAGAGTTCAAAAGCCTAGGGATTGCAGTACAGAGAGGAGAGATTTTCTGAGTGAAAGAAGGAAAGGGAAAACCAGAGATAAAGGGAAAGATGGGAAAAACAGAGGCCCAGTCTGTCTCCCTACCCACTTCCCCCTCTAGTGTTTTGGGCTTCACTCTAGGGGAATATGGAAGAGATAGTTTCTGAGATGTGTTAGTTAGAAAATGATCTGTCTTGTTGTTCTTCTTTTAGGACTTTCAATTCCTGAGACAACAAGAATAAATATGTCATTGTGAAGAGAGATCCCTCCTGACCCTGAATTCCTGATTAATCTCCCCATGCCCTGAGTGTGTGGTCTCTCCTAGGACAGACCTAGAAGGAAGTCCCAGGCAGCCTCTCCTAGGTTCTCCCGCCCCTCTACTCTCTTTTCAATAGGGACCTTAGCATACATCATTGTTTATTCCCATTTGTTTAGAATTCAAATATAATCTGTCCCTTAAATCCAATCATGTGTAAAACAGGAGTTTCCTGATTGCTCTCTTCAGTGTGATCTCTTCATTAACAACATCAGCAGCAAGAAGAGCTGCAGCAAAGACAGCAACAACACCAGCCATCAGCCCAACAGTCATTTAATGAATGTCGATTAAGTGCCAAATACTGCCCTAGATGTTTTACAGACACTCATCTGACACAATTCTCTCAATGATCCCATGGAATAGGCATTATTGCCCTTCTTTGTTAGATATAACTAAACTAGCATCAACACAGCTTCTCTGTTTTCTAAATTTATCTTATAAATGGGTTCTTTCATCATTCATATGGGATTCAAAGCCCCTGGAGAGCTTACTCAGTTTTGAACTGTATTTAGTCTTGAACTGCTTCATAGCATTGAGGATAGTATTTTTGCTCATAGATACTCAATAGCTGTTTGCTGATTGTTATTGTTTGCACATGGACTTGGTTTCCATAGCCTAATTATTTCTGTATTTGATCAGAGCAAAATTTCCTCTTGAGCTACATTGAATTGTCATAGTTAATGCTTGTTACAGGGTTTTGAGGTGAGGGTGGGGGTGTCTTTAAAAATATCTATAAGATTTCATTTATTCCTAGCAATAGTAGATCTTAAAACTGCAGCCTATTCTCTCTTTTGATCATGAAATCTTAATATTGTAATTTGTAGATTTCTAATCCACCTTTACAAATGCACACAATGAAGAGAGTTAGGACACCTTAGAAGGAACACTAGTATAAATAGATGCTTGGACTTCCCTAAATTTCACAGTAAGTGGTTTGAAAAATGATCTTCCCATTTCTGTTTTACTAGACAGTGAGTTCAGAGTTCTGGTTCTGAAGTTCAGAATGTTTGCATTTATCCAGATGCTAGGAAGAAAAGGGAGCAAGAAACCTCGCTCCGGTATCTCTGTCATTGCTCCAGCCACCCAGTAGCTACACCTCTTCAATTGACAGTCTGTCACTCAGGCAACACCACCTGATCAAAAGTTCACACTCAAAACCTGCAATCAGAATATTTATTGTACATTAGGAACACATTTCCTCTCCAGCGTTACGAAAATGACTTATCATGTGAACTTTTTACTTTGATTAAAAAGATGTTTTTTAAGTCATTTTTTTTCCTTTAAAGGTACAAGAAAGTCATAATAAAAAGGTACAAAAAGGTTAATATCTCATCTTGCTTAATATGATATGGAAATTCTGGGGTTTTTTTTGGCTGATTGAATAACTAATTGCTACTTTAATAGAATCTGGCAGCTCATGAGTAAATGAAAATACACAGGAATGTGATCTAAAATGGTATTGTCTAAAAATACAGAAGTAGCTATTTTTGGCATCATTGCAATTGCAGTTTCTTAGACTGTCCAAATTGTTTAGATGCCTTAGCTGATAGACAGTGTCAAATGCTAATATAAACTTTTAAACATAAGCATAACATTTGTTTTTAAACAGCACACTTTTTAATTTTTTTGTCCTTAACAATGCACTTCTTTTAAGACAGTTTCTACCTTCCTGCTTCTCTATAGATGTTCCTCTAAAAAAAATGAGATATTACTGGGGCTCCTGGGTGGCTCAGTTGGTTGAGCATCTGCCTTCGGCTCAGGTCATGATCTCGGGGTCCGAGGATGGGCTGCTCAGTAGGGAGTCTGCTTCTCCCTCTCCCTCTGCCCCCCACCCCCACTTGTGCTGTGTCTCTTCTCTCAAATAAGTAAAATCTTCTTTTAAAAAAAAGGGTTATTACCAGCATAGCATTCTTAACTGGTCTAAAGCCAATATTTCCTTGAAATAAACTAGTGATGGATAACCAACACATAATGAAACTGGGAAAATATGAAAGGGTTTAGCATTATAATCACATACAACTGACAATAAAATGTGTTATGTTAGTGTTCAGGATGGAAATGCAAGTAACTTCCACATTAGTGGAAATCTGCTTGTGGAAATGACTATAACTCCCCTTCTTTTGCAGGACCCACCCTGGGTATATCTGGGGGCTGCTGAATAAAGGGAAACAGAACCTGGAAGATGCTGCCTTACTCTAGGGCCATAATCAAGAGTCCCAGGTGCCATGGTTTCTATGCTTTTTGGTTAGTGGTGATGCTTCTGCTCCAGGCTGTTGGTAGCTGGCACAAGGCAGAAACTAAAGACTATAAGACAGAGTTGTGTCTGTCCCTCTGTAATGAAAGTTGTCCCCTTTCAGTGAGGGGCAAATACAATGCACTTGGGGCCATTGTAGGCTACACTATAGGGATCAGAAAGGACTATTCTATAGCTGATTATGTCTATCTAGTTCCCCCAGTAGAGAACCAATTCTTCAGTGATTGATTTTACACAATGCTGGGGACACAAAGATGAGAATGATCCAGTTCCTACCATACAAACAATCCATTTCCTCTAAACCACCTGTTGGAGGCCAACTTTTTCCACATCATTGATTCTAAGGCTGTCCCCTCAGTTACAATAACAAAGTACATAGTGGTTTAAAGGGATTTGGTGAAACTCAACTCTCTGTAGGGGAAGGAAATTGATTTATGAACACTTGTCTCTCCATTCTCCCTGGATTTTTCTGATTATAAGGGGAGTAGCCTAAAGGGTAGGACTTAGGTAAATTTCTCCTCTCCACCATCAGCTCTCCCCCTTCATGTTGTCCTAACACACCACAGTTTAAAATTTTGCCAATAGAAAATCATTTGGGTTGATAACACTTTGAGGAGTTGGGTAATTATTTATAGATCTCCTTAGTCTGTAAATATCATTTAGACACATCTTTCTATGTCATTGTGCCATTCAACATCTGACATAAAGGCAAGAAATGGGAGTTGAATGAATGAATGAATCAATGCTATGGGTCAATATGATTGAATTCTTTTTCTTCTACCATCTAGCTGAGATTCAGGGAATGTAATTTGGAGTTTTCAGCAGTGAGGAGTATAGAAAGCATGGCAATTTGATGTAATGGGCAGGAGGTGTGAAAGGTAGCTGGTGGCCGCATAACCCTCAGTGGCTCCAAGAGACAGACAGTGCTTTGCCCTGGAAGGGAAAAAGGCATGGGGACAAGGGAAGAAAGGGGGCTGGAAAGACTTTGCACAGAGGCAGCCTTGCTTTATCTTACTACTCATTTCTGCCCAATCCCTCAAAGCCACAGTCCAGTTTTCCTTCAGAATCCTGAGGATGTGGGATCAGAACAGTGGAGAAGGGGGCTGCTTTATTGACGAAGCATCATACATGCTTCAGGTGGAGGCAGCCTGTGCTGGAGGTGGAAGGTGGGTTCATGGGAACTCTCTACACTTACTTTATCATGTGCCCACCTAATCTGCAACTTTAGTCTTAAGTAGTGTTGAAACAAAATATACTGTCTGGAGATGCTTATTGGCTTGGATGACTTATAGAAAAAATGAGATTCTTTATTAGCAACCATGCAGGCACTCTTAAATTCAAGGGCTAATCACCATAGTTGGCAATGGAGGACATCTCAGGGGAGGAGATTTTTGTTGCTAGGTCTTGGTGCAGGCTGGCTGGGCTCAAGGACCCAGAGGGGAGGTCCCACAGGCCCAGTCAAGAGGGTCTTTGACTCTATGCAGTCTAGAAATCAAGTGTGAGCTGAGAGGAGGTGAGAGCAGAGTTTATTAAAGATACAGAGTGTAGATATGGACAGAGCATCCAGGAGACTGAGAAAGGAGAGAAGAGTGAGTCTCATTCTTTGCTTGGAGCCTAGGGTTTTTACTGAGGATGGTGGTCCTGTGTGGTGTCTTCTCAGTGATCCAGGAACAAATACAAGCCTTTAGGTGTTCTCCATAAGTCACTTCTGCCCTGAGCCAGGGGTCTCGATGAGTTGATGATCTTGATGAGTTGATGATCATGAACGTTCATGATGACCCCTCCCTGACACTCCTGAGGTGTTATCTATTGGGCTGGAAGACTCCAAAGAAGTCATTAAACCCTTGACCTTTACAAGGAGGACATATGTTATCTGTTCTATAAAGCATGTGTAAGGCAGGGCTGTAGGTCTTAGCAATAGAAACAGGAAAAGGAGCAAAAGAGCAGGTTTTCATGGGGTCCCTTTAGTTTCCCTGTCTCAGTCTGGTATAAGAGAAGTTTAGAACTCCCAGTTTGTTAAACTTGGAGAATTAGGTCTTGCCCACATTCAGGAATCCAGCAAATTTTGTTACTTAAAAAGTATGGAAATAAAAGCCACAATTAATTGATTTACAGAATGAGGATGAAAATAATAATATCTTCAACTTATTTTGTCCTTTTAGCATTTTCTAATTGGGCATATCATTTAACCCCATGTATCTCAATTTCTTCATTAGAATAAAATATTCAGAATTCTATATATTAAGCTTACGTGGCTGATTGGTAGCACCGTCAAGATTAGAAACTAGGTCTCTAACTGCAGTCTTTCCTTGGCCTATAGTTCAAGGCCACACGAAGGAGGGATAATAATAATAGCATGGCTCTTAAAAAGGGCAATTGAGGAAGAAATATTATTGCACCATCATAGTAAGTGTAAGGATGGAAGAAAATCACAGTCACAAAGCAAAGTCCATTAAAAATCGCAATTTTTAATATTTAACATTTTACAAGGTAAAGAATGTGAAATTAGTAAGGAATTTTGGTGGAACCAGTGGTTTTAATGGAATGGCACTGTCCATAGACTTAAAACTAAGGCTTCAGAAGACTTACGAAAAAACCCCAAATTTTTATTACATCTTAAAATAGAAGGAGTTCCTCATTTTCATTTCAAGGAAGGGTAAATTATGGAATAAAAGCTAAAAGATTTGTTAGGATCAAAAAGCAAATGATAAAGAAAGATTAATCCAGTTATCCCTAGTCAGTTTATCTGCCTATCTTCTGATAAGCATAATTATAGTGATAAAATTCTAAAGGTTAAAAGAACAACAAAATTATGCAACTGCTTTCTGAATTACTGTTTTAATACAGTGGACTTTTCCCTGGGAAACAATTGTGATTTTCTTCTGAAGGTCTTTATCTTCCTCTGAATCTGCATGCTAGAGGATGTGTGAGATTAGCAAATGCTCTCTGTGAAAGTTACAGACAGAAAATGAAACACCACAGATCTTTTATTCCTTCCCTTGTTGATGAATTCAGCAATCCTGTACTGAGTGTGGGAGTGACTCAGTAATTTGTGGGGTCCAGTGCAAAATGAAAATTCGGGAGATATCAGGGTTGGAGATGCCCAGTTGGGAGTCATCTGCATTTAGCTGGTATTTAAAACTGTGGGTCTGTAATGAGATCAGCCTGAAAGTGGGTGTGGATGGAGGTGAGAACCCGGCTGCGAGTCCCGGGGCCTGCCAACAACTGGAGTTTGAGACTAGTAAAGAAAAAGAGCCAGCAAAGGAAGCCTTGGAGAAGTTAGTGAGGTGGGAGTAAAATGTGCAGCTTGAACAGTCACAAAAGCCAAGAGAATGAGGTGCTCTTAGAGAAGGGTGTGGTCCCAGGACTCCTGCTGAGAAGCTTGGACAGATGACCACAGACAAGCGACTCTTGGATTTGGCAGCATTGCTCCTACCGGTGACCTTGACAAGAGTGGTTTCGGTGAAGGAAAGGGATTGAAGCCCAACTGGAGTAGAATGAAGAGTGAAAAGAGAGCGGGGGAATGGGATGAAAACTGGAGGGGTCCTCAAAGATGGAGATTTTTTTAAGATGGGAGGAACCAGAATAGACAAAACTGTTAACTGAGTATGGAGTTGTGGGTCTTTGCTAGAAGACTCTGCACAAATTTACGTTGGTATTGTTACAGGAGTTTTTCCTCTCTCGGTGCCCGTGGTTCTTGGTCACGCCGCTTTGAAGAATGAAGAGGTAGACCAGACAGAGTGGTGGTCAGCAAAGCAAGGTTTATTGATAGCAAAGTGATAGTAGAAAGCTCCAGAGGAGGGAGGGGACCCAAGAGTGCTGCCACTGGTGTTTCTAAGTCTAGAGTTTTTATAGGCTTTTTGGTGGGCTGTTTTAGTCTGATTAACCCTCCCTGCACCTGTCATCCAGTCAGGTTTTTGTCACATGGGAGAGGGTGGAGGGCTCCTTCCAGGGTGGTGTAAAGTCCTTTTAAGGGTGATTTCCTCTTGCGGAAGGGGGTGCTGGGGGGGACGCGCTTGTTCCTGCCTGCCTGCCTTCCAACTATCCTTCATCAGTATGAAGAAGGGGATGATGGGGATTCCTCTCACTTTTTCTCTTCTTTTCTTTTCTTTTTTTTTTTACATTTAAAAAAGTTGAAGTGTAGTTGACATACAGTATTATATTAGTTTTAGATGCATAACATAGTGGTTCAACACTGATATACATGTGAAGTGGTCACCTGGATAAATCTAACTACCATCAGTCACCATACAAAGTTGTTGTATTATTAACTATATTCCATATGCTGTACATTATATCCCCATGTCTTATTTCTTTTATAACTGGAAGTTTGTCCCATTTATTTATTTATTTATTTATTTATTTATAAATTTTATTTATTTATTTGACAGAGAGAGACACAGTGAGCGAGGGAACACAAGCAGGGGGAGTGGGAGAGGGAGAAGCAGGCTTCCTGCGGAGCAGGGAGCCCATTGTGGAGCTCGATCCCAGGACCCTGGGATCATGACCTGAGCCGAAGGCAGACGCTTAACTGACTAAGCCACCCAGGTGCCCCAGTTTGTCCCTTTTAATCTCCTTCCTGTATTTTGTTCATCCCCCACCCACCTCCCCTCTGGCAACCACCACATTGTTCGCTCTATCCCTGTATCTATGAGTCTATTTTGTTTTTTAGATTCCACATAAAGGTGAAATCATATGGTATTTGTCTTTCTCTGTCTGACTTATTTCACATAATACCCTCTAGGTCCATCCAATGGGGACTCTCCTGAGCTGGTAATTAGAGGGTACAGGCCTCTCTGCCCCAAATACATCTCTTATTATTATGATTTCAAAATGTAGATCTAACCATGTGACTCCTTTCCTTAAACTTTTTAATGTTTTTCTGTTTTCCTTGATATAAATCCCAAGCCCTTGTGCTAATCTCTTGTCATTTCCTCCTGTCCCTCTCTATAAACTTCAGGCACACTCCACTGCTCTCGGGTGCTCTCTTGTTGTGGGCCTTTGCTAATGATATTTCCTCTACTCTGGCTAACTCCTATTCAACTTTTAGATCTCAATTTAAATGCTACTTTCTCTAGGCCGTCTTTTCTAACCCCTTGACTAGATTATATTCTTTATATTTTAACTACTTGTTTAGTTACTTTTTTCATTGAGATACAAGCCCAAAGAAGGCAAATACTCTGCCTTGTTTATGGAGTGTTTCCTGTGCCTAGCACACAGTGCTTTGCGCATAAAAGGCACCCCCCACACTTTCCCAAATTTTTGGTGTCAATGAGTCAATCTGAATGCACAAAAAGGGTATGCAGTAGGGAGGGGTCAGGCAGTCTTGTTTTGCTGGGAGGAATGTCTATCTTAGTGGTCTAAGCAAAGACTCTGGAGGATTTCCTGCTTTTAAACTCTGGTTCTACTAGTTATTAGCTCTGTGACCTTGGGCAACTCACGAAATCATTCTGTGCCCATCTCCTTTTTTATAAACTGGGAATAGTAATAACATCTATTTTACAAAGTTGTGAGAATTAAATGAATTTAAACATGTAAAGTACTTTGAGCCAGTGATTATCATTATTATTTTATTTACATTACCCATCAAAGTTATTATCTATAGTTTCTATCTTAGAGAAAGTAATATAAATAAATAAATCATAAACAACCCTCACATAATCTCTTAGATTTATGTAGATATAGAATATAGAAATTCTTAATAGAAAAGAATTTAAAAACCATATTTGCAAGGCTTATCTATGAGGGAAGATTAATATTATGAAATAGGTAAGATTGTGATTTCATCACAGATGTACTTACTATGAATTTTGAGTATAAAAAGCATATTTACATATTGTATTCAGAAAAATAACTGAGAAGGATTTAGAAAATTGATCTCTTTTCATATTTGTTCACTGGAATCACTCCACAGCTACCAGAGTAATGTCAGTTCCTCTCTTCTCATATGTTGAGCCCATGACACTCAGGGGAAATTGGGAAGAAAAAATTTCCAGCTGTTATGGAGAAAGTAGATAACTTGGTGAAAATTTATTGTTAACTGAAAAAAATCCAATCTTAGCACCTTCAATATGAAAACATACTGATTGCTTCCTGAGTTTTTCCCTGGAATTTAAGATATCCCTGGTTTACAATTTCAACTTCTTATCTGCCTAAAATCTTCAAATATTGCATATTATCAGAATCTTTGAAGCCCCTTATAAAACTCAAGTCTCTAGATAAAGAGGGTCTTTTCAAAGTGATGCTTCCAATATAAGAAATTAGAACTAAACATATCTGGATTTAGGAAGGCACTCGGCAGGGATTCTGGCTCCTTGTCTTGGCATCACCAGGCCCTTGATAGATGTGGGGGCCAAGGGCAGGCCACGCCAAATTGTGCCACTTTGGCATATTGATTATTTTGAATTAACATTACTTAAGAAACAGCCAATGTAAGAAGAACACTCTGACTTCTCTTTGTCTCCAGAAATCAGAAATCAGGAAATAAATCTCCCATGTGAAAGGTATCTTCCCCGTACCAGGAGGTAAAGACAGTCTTATCACCTGAGATAGGGAATCCAGAGCTGAAAAGGTCATATTGACAAACTTTGTTACTTTTACTAATTTACTACCCCAAATTTTACTAATTTGCTAGCCCAAATTCTATTTAAATTCCTTATTTTTTTTTAAAGATTTTATTTATTTATTTGACAGAGAGAGACAGCGAGAGAGGGAACACAGGCAGGGGCAGAGGGAGAGGGAGAGCAGACTTCCTGTGGAGCAGGGAGCCTGATGCGGGGCTCGATCCCAGGACCCTGGGATCATGACCTGAGCCAAAGGCAGATGCTTAACGACTGAGCCACCTAGGTGCCCCTTAAATTCCTTATTAATTAAAGCTCCCAAACATAAGTTTTCTTAGTCCTGTCATTTCCTCACAGATTTATTGTTTCTTTGTCTAAAAAGTATAAAAGCTGTCTGTCTTGACCTTTTTGGGGGGTCTTAATTTATTGAGTCTCTGTATGCACATAATTAAACTTTTTTTTTCCCCCTCCTGTTACTCTCTCTCATGTCTGTTTAATTCTTAGACCAGACCAGCTAAAAGAATCTTAAAGGGTAGAGAAAAGCTTTTCCTCCCCCAAATAGACCCTGAACTCTAGTTCAGAGCTCTTCATCAATTCTGTGTTCCCAGGACCTAGCACATAATTATGTTGGTAGTTTGGTCAACATTTCTGGTATTGAACTAATTCTGAGACTTGATAGATATAATATGATAATGTTGATTCTTAAAGAAAGTGTTCCATGCTTATGGTTATGAAGTAGAAATGTCTGATTTTGACAATCACTTGCATGTTGATCAGGAAATCCTTTGTGTGTGTAAAATTCTTCACTCTTCAAGAAGAACCTGTGAAAGGGAGTGACATTATATACGTATGGTTTAGCTATTTTGTGTAACCAACCACTTTAAAATTCCACAGCTTATAATAGCCATATATTGTTATAGCTTATATACCGGTTAGTTGAAGGCTTGGCTAATTTGGCTGGGCCCACTCATGTATCTGCAGGTTGGCTGATGTCTCTGTTCTAAGCTTGACTTGGCTAGAGTGTGTTAGTACGTTATCTGGCAAAGCTCTTCTTCATGTGCTTTTATCCTCCTACTGAGATATAGACTAGCCCAGGTATTACCTTTCTTGGTGATGACAGAAGCTCAAGAGAGCAAGTTGAAACATGTAAGACTTTACTTATTGGCAAAACACATGACTGAATTTGGAGTCAAGGGGTCAGGAAATACATATTTTTGCAGAATTGCAGTCTCCGGGGAAAGGGCATGGCTATATAGAGGGATGAATAATTTGGGCCAGTAATGCAATCTACCACATTGCATTTTAGAGGCTATGGATGTGAAATAGAGTTGAATTTTAGTATTATTAAACATCTTCTCTTTAAGAGACCTTCCACTTTTATCATTATCCTACAAAGAAGTGTCCTTTAAAGAAGGTAATTTCATTAAAATTTAACTGTGTTTGCTCTTGATCACCAAATAAACATGTCATTAGTCCAATAGTTCATTAAGTCTTTGTGTCCCCTCCACAGCCTAATTGAAATCAGACCCAAAGATTTTCAGAATAAATGTGTATTGTGTATTTTGTTTGACTATTTTAGTTCTGTAGATAAGGTTTAATTGAGAGCCCAACTTTGTGCCAATATTAACATTATAGACATATAATTTCCTGTATTATTCACTTTCTTTTTCCAGCATCACAAAAGCTTTCCCTTTCTAGTAAACAAGGGAAGAAAAATAAATAATTTAGAAGTCATACCTGTTACCTCAAGTATAGATTAGGTTGCCCTTGGCAGTTAAAGTGGTGAAGAGCATGAAATACTGATTCTTTATAAGCAGTTCATTTCTTCTCACTATCGCAAGAATTCAATTAATTTAGCAGCTAAAATAATATACAGGCAGGCATCGGGTTTCTACTTGAACACTGGCAGCTCAATGCAAAAATGAAGTTTAATTACATTTGACAGAAAAAAAAAATAAAAATGAATACATATATATAAAATATATATTTGTTCATCAAAATTTTTAATCAGTTTGCAAATAGGTAGTATTATACTCGGGAAAGATTATTTAATATGTGATATTCGAGTTTTATCTGGGTACGGCTTCAGAGAATAAGATCTATGGCTTTTATGAGTATCTTTGGAGATGGTTGATAAGAAATTTCTTTTTTTTTTTTAAAGATTTTATTTATTTATTTATTTGAGAGAGAGAGAGAAACAGCATGAGAGGGGAGAGGGTCAGAGGGAGAAGCAGGCTCCCCGCTGAGCCAGGAGCCCGATGTGGGACTCGATCCGAGGACTCCGGGACCATGACCTGAGCCGAAGGCAGTCGCTTAACCAATTGAGCCACCCAGGCGCCTGGTTGATAAGAAATTTCAAGTTGAAGGTGTACCTATGTAAATGAATGTGTGAGGTAGGTATGGAACAGGGAAGGCCTTACAGTCTGGGGTAGGGCATTAGCAGAGAGTTCAGGAGAAATGGTGAAGTAGGTGCTGGTATTCTTTGCCCTGGACTCCCTTTTTTATGAACCTCATTTCTGTCATTTTTCCATCTCCAACACCATCAATTCCTTGTTCTGCTCCCACTCACCTTCCTTAAACCAGTGCTATGATGATAATTAGTGTTTAGGAACCATCTATCTTGGGACACCTGGGTAGCTCAGCTGGTTAAGCATCTGACTTTTGATTTTTGGCTCAGGTCATGATCTCAGGGTTGTGGGATCCACATCGGGCTCCATGTTCAGCAGGGAGTCTGCTTGTCTCCCTTTCCCTCTGCCCCTCCCCCTGCACTCTCTCTCTCTCAAATAAATAAATAAATCTTAAAAAAAAAAATCTATCTAAAAAAAGAAAAAAGAAAAAGAAAAACCAACCCTGGTTTGTGGCTTTTGGCATTTTCTGTTGTGTAAACATTCCCAATGTGGCTGATTTGAAGCTGCCAATGTGCAACACAGAATGCAGAGTTGGGAAGAGATTCACGCTATTGACTCTGAGCCAACTGCAACATAACCACTGCCTAGAACCCACCCCCTTAAAAGTAAAGGATACTGGCTGACATAAAGAGGTAGATGTAGAGACCTAAAAAAAGATTGCCAGGTATATGTTATGTGATATTTGGGGGCCGGTGTACAGAGTGGGTTGTAGATTTCCAGTAACCAAAAGTCAGGACACAAATTAACCATTTTCCCTACCCCCTTTATATGGTTGTCAAGATACAGACACAACTGGTTTCTATTCATGAAGATCTGGGAATTAAAAGCCTCTTTGCTCTACATCATCAGAGTTACCACATCCTCATCCTCCTTGAAGAGGTTCAGTGATATGTGAATGATGGTTTTCCATTTTTAATGCCCTCATTGAGGTCCAACGCACAGGAAAGGGTCACCGTCACTTATCTTCCACTGCAACATGAGCCATGAGCTGCAGAGATGGACTATGAGTCTGGAGAATGGTGACAGAGTCATGAGGGGGTCTGAGCCTAGGTGAAGGTGACAGGTGGACGGGTGTCCCAATTAATATTTTGGCAGCTGCAAGATGGCTTTTGTTTTTTAAAGCAAAAGCAAAATAAAGCTGAAAATAGTATATGAGTCTGTAGCAATGGCAAATTGTATAATGAAATTTATATAAGTCTCCAGTTTCCATGGATTTGAGAAAGTGCCTTTTTCTTTTTCCTTCTTTTCTCTGTGTCCAGGCCTTTGTGTTTCCTGACAACCTACTGCCTACGAAGTGGTCTGTTAACTTGCTCCTATAATGAGCTGTGGCAAAGGTTATTGTGGAATGGGCTGAGGTTTTTTTCTGCACTTATTTCATCTTAAGACACCAGAAGTTTGATGCATGAGTATTTCTGTCTTATAAAGATAGAACAACACAACATAATTTACCCAGCTCTTATCCTGTGCTAGGTTCTTTGAATGCATTATTTCATTAATCTTTTTTTAAAAGAGATTTATTTATTTTAGAGTGGGGGGAGGGGCAGAGGGAGAGGGAGAGAGAATCTCAAGAAGACTCTGTGCTGAGCACAGAGCCCAACATGGGGTTGGATCCCACAACCCTGAGATCAGGACCTGAGCCAAAACCAAGAGTCAGACATTTAACTGACTGAGCCACTTAGGCACCCCTTATTTCATTAATCTTATCAGGAGATGACAAGGGGAAATGAAGTATACATCTTTCAAAAGGGCATCTAATATATTTTTGAGCAAAATTTTTCTTTGGGTAAAAGGAATCAGTGATTTTGAGCATGACATAGTTGTGAAATGCAATGAAGACAATCTCCATCAACTCTACAAATTCAAAAACTTGTACAGCATTTATTTCCCCATTGTTTCCCACATGCTTGTTATCTCATTTCTTGCTGATGATAGAAGGGGCAGCATGATTTCTGCTGACATCCTTATTGCTGAGATCCTTACTGGTCTCCAAATTTTTGCTCTGTATTTCTACCCAGAGGGTGTAGGAATCTTTGCTGGTGCTGGATCACTTCTGCTTGGGGTTCTTCACTTCTGGGTGCACCTGTGCATCCACTCTAAGTTTTTGCCCCTTCCTCGAGTGGTGGGAGTCAGGGAGAGCATGGGTCTACTGGTCACCATATCTGTAGATTTGCCCCCTTTTCTCCCTTGCCTCCCTTTCTCCTTTTTTTCCTTTCCTTCCAGGACCACAGGGAAGCATAATATTTTTAATGGCTGAAGCTTTAGGAGAACAATAGTTGTCTTTACAAGCAACGTCTGCTTTGAAGTCTGTAACACAAATATAAACCTGCCCCTCTGCCCTGTAAAGAGGTCCAAAGTGAAAAAACCCACATGTTATTATAAAAAATTATCCTGCTAGGGTATTTATTAGAACAGGCTCCTGACGATGATTGTAGATTCCTTTCTTACCTTAAAATAAAACAAAACAAAACAAAATAAAACAAACCCTCTTCCATTCATCACAAGGAGCACTGCCTCTGTTTTCTCCAGCTGACACACACTAGGTCTTTAGGAGATCCTCATCCTCATTTGTTAAGGGTCTCTCTGTCCAGCCATGGAAGCCTGACCCCCCGCCTCCCCCCCCCCCCCAGTTTTATCCATGACCGACAGGCTGGTAACCAGACTGTCTAGAGGAATCCCACCTCTGCCATGCCCAAATAATCCCCGTGTTCACCTCTTACCATAGGTAGTGAGAGTGTAATAAGGAGGGGGCAGGACAGAGCAAAGGGAGGAGGCTGGGGGCAAAGACAGCTGTTTCTATCCAGACATACACTGGGGCTCCTTCCCAACTCACAGTAGGCACAGGAAAAGGCTGGAAGGAAGATGCGTTGCTTTTCTGTCTATCCTTCTCTCCCTTTTAGACACTGTAATGAAAGAAACAAGAGGGGAGACAAATATGATCTCATTGCTATGATTCACTCCTCACTAGCCCAACTTCCACCCCTTTGCTCTCCCAATTTCTGTTGAGATTCTGCATCATGCCCTGTCTCCCGGCCCAATTTTGCCTCCAACTCTAGCCCAGTGTCAATTGCTCACTGCCTTCTGCTCTATTCCACTTTTTCTTCAATACTTCTCCTAAACCTTTTTCTAGAACAATTGTCTTCCAGCTGAGTCCTCTGTCCCAGGTTCAAGAGTCATTGTCAATGTCAGTGGTAGGTGCTGGAGAAGGTGAGATTCCCAAATGTGAGGCCAGACCTGTGGTAAAGGGAGCTGTGTTCCTGACATCCAAGTGAGAAACTGAATGACATTTCCTTAGAAACACCATCACACTTGGTGATATTGTGCTGTTGAAGGGTAAGTAGAAGGTAGGTGTCCAACCTGGAAAACCCAACCTTCCAGTATAAATTCTCTCAGAGAAGGTGTTATCAGAATCTAAGACTTCCAGGTGGTTTTGGAAAGCAACATATTCCTAGATTTGGGATTTCCAGGGTAGACTGGTATTTTGTCATTTAGCCATTGTTGTGTGGTGCTCCAAAAATCAATGGATTAGAACAACAAGCATTTGTTCACTCATGAGCATGCTCAGCTTGGCCTTAGTTTGGCTGGATTTCATCATGCATCTGTGAATAGCTGGCAGATCAGTTGGAGGCTGGCTGGTCCAGGATGGCCTCACTTACCTGTCTGCTGGCCAAGAGAATGGGTTGGGTAGCCACTTGTCTCATTCTTCAGCAGGGTGCGCTGGCTTGTTTTCATGGAAATGGCAGGTTTCCATGAAACAGTGGAAGCAGAAGGACCTCTGGAGGCCTGGGTACAATGTTACTTCTGTCACATTCTTTTGGCCAAAGCAAGTCACAGGACAGCACAGATTCAAGCAGTGTGGAAACAGACCCAGCTTCTTGATGGAAGTGGTTGCAGAATCACATTATAAAAGCAAGATCCAAAGGCCATTCATTGGGCCATCAATGCAATCAGTCTTCCATGACTATAGAATCCATAATTCCCCAGGTGTATATGCTAGAAAAATGGTTAAAATTCATCTTTGCTATCCTGCCATTTCCCATGTCCTTCATTAAAGGGACTATACGTCATTCAGAAAAGCCTAGCTTTCTAAGATCTGTTAAAATAGTAACTGGCTGAAGGTTTGCTTTTTCCAGGAGTATTTATATTTGAATAGAGTGTTTCTAAAATCTGTAGTGATAGAATTTCAGACACTCAAGTTGGTGGTAAGAAGATAAATTCTGAAGGAGGTGAATACATCCTACAATTCTCAAATCACCTTAGTTACTTATAAGACGAATCCTGTTAGGAGTCAAACTGAATTAAGTAGTTAAATTATACATCTATTCATTCAGTTTTTCATTCTGTTATTTACTCCTCTGAGGTGCTAGAGCTCTTACTAAGTGCCATGGTGTATTAGATGGGTCTCTTTTGATTTCTTGTGTAGATATAAGAAGCATAAAGCAACTAGCTTAAGTTTAGGAGGGAACATTTCATCAGACTGTCCCCCAGAAGCTAAAGGCAGAAATATGGCCAAGCCTCAGAAGGAATTGAAACAGGGAATGGGAACCCTGACAGGAAATTTGTGCTCTTCATCTCTCACCTTGATTTCTCTCTTTAGGTCAGCCTCATCTGTCTCACTGCAGAGCTGCTGTGTGCAAGGCTGAGTCCTAGGGCTGAAAATACAGTAGCCAACCAAGCAGACCATGTCCCTGCTCTCGTGGAGGCTACATACTTATGAGGGAGGTCAGAGGACAAAAAGAAGAAACAAGTACATAAATAATATAATGCCAGGTGGAAATAAGGACTCCAAAATCACATGAGTAGAGATCTAGAGTCATGAGAAGAAGAATTCTAGATAGGATGTTGGGAATGTGTCTATGGCCTTTGGGCAGAAACTTGAATGACATAGAAGAATGGGAAAAGAACATTTCTCTTTTATTATTCCCCAAACTCCCAGGGAAGGAATGTTGTTGGCCTAGCTTCAATATGTGCCCAGCACTGTGAGGACCCTGTGGGTGAGGTGAGGGAACAGAATCTTGTAGTCCCAACATGGCTGCCCAGAATCTAAAACCATGTGGATTGGTAGGAAGCCAGTTTCCAGAGAAAGGAAGTATATTAATTTCCTTGGGCTGCTGTAACAAATCACCAAAACCTTGGTGGCTTAAAATAATAGAAATTTATTCTCCCGTGGTTCTGGAGACCAGAAGTCCAAAATCAAGGTGTCGGCAGGGCCATACTCCCTCTGAAGACTCTAGGCGAGGATCCTTTCTTGTCTATTCCAGCTTTTGATGTCTCCTGTCCCATTTCATACATGGATACTGTCATCGGATTTAGGGCCCACCTCAACCCAGTAAGATCTCACTTCAATTCTTACCTTAAGTACATCTGCAAAGATCCCATTTCCAAGTTAGGTCTAGGAATTTTTGGAGGAACACTATTCAACCCACCACAGGAGGGGAGAGTGGTTGTTCCCCAGGGCTTGGAGAATGCCTGAGAAGGTGTCTGCCACCTGTACCTGTGTTGGGTGATGAGGATATAACTGCTTGCCCTGAGGAACTCACAGTCCAGGAGTGAAGACAAATTAGCAAGTGCTGGCTGAACAGTGAGAGAACTGATAGCAGATTATATAATGCAAAGGGAACCTAGACGAAGGTATGGAGCAGGGCAGCTTGAAGGTGTCAGGAAAGTCCACCGGGGGGAGGGGGGACACTGCATTGTCTTCCATGAAGAGTGGAGGTGCATCTGGTGGATGCTGAGATTAGGACCTGAAACAACCATTAGAGAAAGAAAGAGGGCCCCTAGATTTTATAAAATTACTACCCCTTTTCTCAAAGGAGGAGAAAGGTCTAGAAAGTTGAGTGTGTATTCTAGAGTTGGCATAGATGTGAAGGCCAGAATATTGTCAGGTGAGTTTTTGGCAAAGGCACATGCCTTGCTCCGTGGACTCATGGTCATTTTCGCAATGTTCCTACTCAGTCCCCATTAACCACTTCGTTTAGAGCAGCTGCCGTTCAACAGCAAGGGCTTTCGTGGCTGGTCAGAGATGTATCAATATTCTGAAGTGTCATCCTGAGAGGCCTTTCCCACTGTGGCCAGTAGTCATGTCCTAGAGATACTGGAACCCTAGCTCCTAACATGGCGGTCGGAAGGCTTTTACTTTCTGCTAGATCTGTTTTTCCTGGAGGGTAATTAGGCTTGAGAAATGTCAAGCCAGATGCTTTGTGCAGTTTTGCATAGCTCTCTCCCTTTGCCCACAGCATGCAAAGGTGTGAGATTTTAAGAGAAATTGGAGATCTGCTCTGTGTCTGTAGCACTGCGCTGCTTGCCTGAAATATTTGCTGCTCCTTGGTTTCATTTTCTATGAGAAGAAATAACCTACATACTATTATTGTTACTATGAATTTCTGGAGACGCAGTACTTCTATCTTCTTCACTGCTAGGCATTCAGACTTTTCATCCCAGTCTCGGGATAAGTTTTCCTTCATTCTTTCCTTAGGTTGGTGAACTTTGATATTTATGTGAAGAAATCTATTTATTTAGGTATACAATGAGTCAGTGTGACTTCACTACAAAATGAGAGTATCAAAGAAGAAATTTGTTCCAACATCTGTGAGATAGGCTGCCTGATCTCAGAAAGAAAGAATTAGAATGGGTATATTGAAGAAAATTCATGAAATCACAAAATACTTTTAATATGGAACTGAAACCCAAACTTTGTTTATATGTGTGTTGCAAACCAGGTCAATGAAAAGAAAGTGTCAATTAAGAGACAGCTCTTTCCCTTTTAAAAATAACCTTTATTTCATTTAGTAGTATTTCTTTTATTTGTATTTTTTTATTTATTTATTTGACAGAGAGAGACACAGCGAGAGAGGGAACACAAGCAGGGGGAATGGGAGAGGGAGAAGCAGGCTCCCCGCAGAGCAGGGAGCCCGATGTGGGACTCGATCCCAGGACCCTGGGATCATGACCTGAGCTGAAGGCAGTCGCTCAACCGACTGAGCCACCCAGGCGCCCTCTTTTATTCGTATTTAAAAGCAGACTAATGCATTTTATCTTTGTTATTCCAAATGAATTATTATATGTCTTTATGCTAAACACCGAGGTTTGGAAAGATTCCTGGGACTCAGTTTTTTGGGGGCAATACCCTAGATCCAGTCCTCAGAGCTTATCACTGTGCCTCAGGCAAGGGTGGCCCTTGTAGGAACCAGAAATGAGAAAAACTAGGAAGAAAGCATTGGGTGGGTTTTCAAAGGTTTAGGAACACTAGCATATTCCTCCAAAGTTCTCCCCAACAACTGGTCTGAAATGAGCATTTTAGTGAACATACCCCGTGAAGGGGTGGCTCCATAAGCAGTTACTGGAGATTTGTCCTTTCACAGGATGCAAGGATCATGGAACAATCTACAGAATCATATACTATCAGATGGTGCTGAGGGTCTGAGGGAACTTTGGGAAACACGTGGAAGGACCCTTTTGCAGCCAGGTGGTATTTAGAGTGTGGGCTTTGGAGTGGCAGACCTGGGCCTAAATCCTGGCTCTGTGACCTTCTGGCTTGTGTTCTCCTGTAAGGAATTTATCCTCTCTAACTCTGTTTCCTCCGCTCTTAAGGGAAGACACACCACCTGTTTCAGACCCACTGTGATCACCGAGTGCAGTGTCAGAGCACCGGGCATGGAACAGGCATTATATGAATGGACATGCTCCTCTGTTTCCCAGTTTCCTCTAGAGCCAGCCCCACATTCTCTTCACTAGGCCAGTTTTGCAACTTGTCATCATCTGATGGTTTTCTTTCCTTTCTTTAGTGTCCATGTCACGAGTGAAGATCGCTTCATTTTTTTCCATCAGTGTGAGAAAGACAGCCTGTCCCCTCCATCACTTCCATGCAGCCCAGCCACCAACTTTGTTGTTCTGACTCAAGCTCCCTCCTAAGTTCTGGTCCTACACCTTCAAGGGCTTGGTGTTTCTCTACTTGGATGCTCTGCCATCTCATCAAATTCTTTACCTGTTTAATCTCAAATTGAATTTATCACCTTTTCCCCCAGAGTTCCTTCTATTGTGTGTGTGTGTGTGTGTGTGTGTGTGTGTGTGTGAATTCCCTCATTCTTCCAATCAACCTAAGGAGAACTACTAGAATTATCTTTACCATTTCCTTCTCCTTCCTATCTTTTATATTAGGCTCTGAATGCTACAGAATCCCCCTGTCGCCGATCCCCCACCCCTGGCAAAATACACACTTTGTTCCTCTTACTTTCTTTTTCTTCTTTTCTTTCATTCAGCATTTATTCATCAAATATATTTATGGAGTACCCTTGTGTGTGCCATGGCAACAAGTCTAAGTGACTTCTTACCACCTCCCTTTCATACTCTTGCAACAATCTCATAACTGATTACAGCAGAAGCTGGACTCTGGAGCCAGATTACGGAGATTCAAATCCTGGCTCTGCAAATTTCCACCTGTCGGACCTTGAGCAAGTTACTTAACTTCTCTTAGCTACAGCTTTGTCATCTAGAAGGTGGCAATCATGACAGTACCTACTTCATAAGGTTGTCAGGAGCAGTGAGCGAGTTAACACAGGTGAAGTGCTTAGAATAGTGGCTGGCACATGATCAGGACGACATAGATGACAGATAGTAACCGGGTTCCCTCCCTCTCTGCTTCCTTTCTCTGTACTTCATCCTTCATTAGATTTTCTGAATTTGCTTTTAACAAAGATTTCATCAGATCAGTTTCCAGTTTGGTGAGTCCTCATCCCTACAGATTCAGGTCATTTTCTTTGCTTGACTTTCAAGAGCCTGTCTATCTTTGGCCCCAACCTCACTTCCTGCTTGCTATACACACTCTCTCTCCTCCAGCTGTTATGAACTTGTGCACACCGTGAGAGACGCACCTCATGTTTGCATGGTTCTTTCCAGTGTTAATGGGTTTTCCACGTGTCAGGATACTGGATAGCATTTCCTTCACCATCCTCTGCCCAGAATGCCTCTTCCCCTTGCCCCAGATTTGTACATCCCAAGGCTTCCCATCTTTCAGTCTTACCTTTTCTAGAGATTCTTTCCAACCCACTCTGTCCTCAGTGGTATGTGGGAAATCCTAGTTGCATTCATTTAATTCTCTGTGTTTATGACAGCACATCGTACCTATTTCTATACTTTGCAGTCTTCCTTACCAGATTTTGACTCCACATCCTCTAGGGCGGGAACTGGCAAAACTTTTTCTGTAAAGGGCCAGATAGAAAGAAAATGTTTCTAGGCTTGTGGACCATACTGTCTCTGTTCTGTCAACTACTTGCCTCCGCCACTGGAACATGAAAGCAGTCATAGACAATATGCAAACAACTAGGTGTGGCCATCTTCCAATAAAACTTTATTTACAAACACATGTGGCAGGATGGATTTGGCCTTTGGGCTGTAGTTGCTGACCCCTGCTATAGAGAAGTGCCTGTTCATATACTGAGATGTTAAATAAAATGCTACTGATGGAGTGATCTCAAATGTGAGATTTGGATGGATTCTGATGGGTTTGTGACGATCTCCAAATGGGGGCAGGGGAGACTCATCCAGGACTTACAGACAGAGTAACTGCACTTGGAAAAACCACAACATGCTTGCTGTACATCCATCCCTGCTCTTCCCAGAAATCCTATTTAAACTCCAGATAGTGGAGAAAGATGGGAGGTGGGGGAGGGGTGGTTGCCAGGAGGAAAGTCTCATCACCATGGAAACAGCTTTTTGCATTCCTGCATTGGTCTGTGAACACCAGGTGGTTCACAAACAGCCAGGAAGCATCTGAACTTACACTGTGAAGAGAAAACAGCTTTTGACTATACTCAGAAAAATGTATCTGCCTTGGTCACTGGCCCATGGGTTCCTAAATGATTTTTCAGAGTACCTGAACACCACTGTTTTCTGAACAGCCTTGGAGAATATTTTTTTAACTGATTAAACACATAATGTTTAATTATTAAACACAAACTGATTAAACACAGGAAAGAACAGTGATTGAAGTTTTGAATATTTTTTTCTTTCCTTTCAGACCATAGATTAATGCTAGACAGGCGTAGCTAATCAGATTTAACATTTCTTCACACTTTATTACTTCAACAAATGGGACAGGAAAACCTTCCCAATATCTAAAGCTCCCAAGATTTCATGAAACCATTTAAAAGATTTATTATTTTTTTCTTCCCAGACTGTCTTTCTCAATTTTAAATAGTGACCATTCCAATTGTGGTCTTCCAAATGAAAAATTACTCTTCCTAAATTCACCTCCCCTGTTTTTGCCATGTAATTAATTGTGGATCAACTCTTTCAGTACAGCATGTAATAATTACTTTCTATAATTGATTTAAGTCTCAAATTATAAGCCCTTTGTTTCCCTGTGAGGAGGGACACCAGAGAACTAGGAAATCAGAAGCTAATGCCAGGTACTAGGAAATAGTGCCCAGAGTAACAGAAGGCCTTATCAGAGTACAATGATGGTTAATTTTAGTCAGAGATAATGGAATTAAGTTCCAATTGAAGACATCAATGATTAGAACAGGGCCGGATGCTCAGAAAAATGCTGCCCCAAATGGGTGGCCTCTATATGACAACTTAACATCCAGTAACTATGAACTTGACCTTATTTGGAAGTTGCAGATAGAATCAAGTGAGGATGAAGTCATACTGGGTTAGGGTGAGCCCAAATCCAATGACTGACGTCCTTATAATAAGGCAGAAATGTGGACACAGACACATAGAGACGAGAAGGCCACAGGAGGATGGAGGCAGAGATGGGAGTGATGCCTCTATAAGTCAAGGACCGTAAGGATTCTGGCCACCATTAGAAGCTGAAAGAGTCAAGGAAGGATCCTTATCTAGAGACTTCAGAGGGAGCGTGGCCCTGCCGCCATCTTGATTTTGGACCTCTGGCCTTCAGAACTGTGAAAGAATAAATTTCCGTTGTTTTAACCACTTAGGTTGTGATATTCTTTTACAGCAACCTTAGGAAACTAATATAACTTGTATTATTATTTAGATAATATTTTTCTTTAAATTGATTCCTTTTTTAAACAGACACCTTCATTTAAAAAGTAAACTTTATAGCAGTATTATGCGTGGAGAAGCAATAACATTTTCCACATATAAAATAAATATAGGAGAAATATAAAATTATTGCCCTAAACGTATTTGGCAATGAACTACCTCATGGCTTGCTTCAGCTCTCTTTTGGATAACTCCTGGTATAGGAGCCAGGTGCCCTTTGTAATATTAATTACATATTAATATTCTCTCATCCCAGGTTTTGAGGCACATAATTTCCAGCTGAAAACCTTAACTTTCCACTTGGTTGATGTATCAGGATGCTTTGGGGTCAAAATGAACAGAAACCTCAATTTGAATTGTCTTAGACAAGAAGGAAATTTATTATCTCAAATAACAAGAAGTTCAGAGATAACATACGCCTCAGGTATAGTATGATGGAAGCTCTGCCTCAATTTCTCTACTCTTTTCTCCGTTCTGCCTTTCCTTTCTTCATATGTTCATCAGTGAGCTTCTCTCAAGTTTGCAAGATGGTTCCTAACTGAAGGAAGGTGGTAGAGGGAACAAGGAGTGTGGGAGTGGGGGCCGGGAGAAAGGACCTCTCCCATGCCATGGGTTATAAAGACCTTCCCTTAAGTTAATTGGGTCTACTTAGGACATGTGCCCATCCCCAAACCGATAACCATATTTGCTGGGGGAATGCTATGCTCGGGGTTCCTGAACCAACCATTGGCAAGTATGATATGGGTTGGCTAAGATAAATTCAAATATGCCTGGGTTAATGCAGTCACTCCTTCCCGAAGGGAGCCAACTCAAAGCTTCGTTGAGATTCCACATCCGGCTCAAAGTTCAATATCTCTCAGTAATATCTTCCTCTTGGTGCAGAAATCTCCGGTTAAGAGTTAAGTTGCTCACCACCCTCCCCAACATTATCTCATATACAATGGTGGAAAATGAACACAACGGTAAATACTCACTTGGTGTGTGTGTGGGGGGGGGAGAATGGAAATAGCATCTAGTGGTCATTGGGTCAAAGCACATGTTGGATCATAAGAGTGTATGCCCCATGCCCTGGCAGCCGTTCTGACACCCTAGTTCTGCACTACAGGCTAATGTTCTGTCCACTGTTCTCTGTGGGCACTCTGTGATGGGCATTAGGAAAAGGAATGCCCTTTCTTCGAGGTGCAAATCTTTAGCAGTTTATCGTAGGTACAAATTCAGACAGCTTGTGATTGCTTTGAAGGGTTATACAATCACAAGATGCTAGCTGGAATCAGAACATTTTGGGTAATACAGAGGCTTTAGAAACTGAGCGGGTATTTTGTTTACTTGCTTCTGGTTAATTCCATGGAGTAGACACCAGAGCCAGAGATCTTACCCAGACATCACCTTTGTGGCTTGGCTTTTCTGTCCGCTTCCTATCTGCCTCTGTTCTTCGCCTGATCGCCCTTGCATCCAGGGTAAAGGATATTTCAAAGCAACCATTTAATCTAAAGTCAGGCTGCTTATTCCAGCTGCTTCTTCACATGGAGCATATTTAACACTTGGATGAGGCTTACAGGAGGCTCACAGGCAGGGCCCAGGTGATCAGGCTTGTCTTCTGCTCCAACCTTTTTTCCAGCCTAGTCTCTGCAGTCTTTGCCTTAGTTGGAAAACTTTAGTTTTGAATAGAGAATTTTAATTTTACAATCTTGCAAGGCAGTAAATTATCAGATTTTCAGTCAATTTAGCTTGCAGGCCACAGGTAGAAAGAACTTTTTCAAAAAAAAATTTCAAGTATAGCTGACATACTAATTTCAGGTGTACAACATAGCGATTCGACAATTACATACAGTATGAAATGCTCACCATGGTAAGTGTAGTTACCATCTGTCACCGTGCACTTACTACGTTATTATTGACTATATTCCCTATGCTGTGCTTTTCATTCCCATGACTTATTTATTTTATAACTGGAAGTTTGTGCATCTGACTCCTTTTCACATATTTCAAATAGCAAAGCCATACTTGCTTTTCTTCTCTGCTTTTAAAATAGCCACTTTAGGGATCAAGGTTCTGCGAAAAATAAAACTAGACGCTTTCAACTTAAATCTGTCTGTTGTTTTCAATATATCTTACTGAACACCATAAACAGTAGCTGACACAGTCCAACATCCTGAATTTTTCCTAATATGAGAGCCTTCATAGACACATAGGCCCTAACCCCAGACATAATATACAACAGCTAAACAGTTTTCTTCTACCTGCATCACAAGCATCCCCACTTTCAGGTTGGGAATCCCAGTCTGCAAGCTCAACTCTAGGGGGCAATGTTCAGGTTGTTATTTGTCTTCATGGCTATGGACGGCGACCTGCGAGGAATAGCGGCGTCCTCATTACCTTACCTGCACTCAGCCAGTGCTGTACTTGGGGCTCTATCAGCACCCCAACACTTGCTGCCAATTTCTCTGTAAGTCTTAGCCGCGATCAAGAGAAATGGACTTCGGTCAATTTAAGCAGAAGAGTAATTTATTGAAAAGGTATTGGCTACTTTCCGGAAATGTTGGGAAGTCTGGAGTCCTAGGTTTGGAAAAAGTTGAGCTCAAGGAAAAAAAAAGAAGAGAGAGAGAGAGAGCTGCCCATCAGAGCTGCAGCAAATTCTTGTCCCAGCCTCACACTGGCAAGGACCACTGGAGCCACTGCTGCCGGGCACCCAATCCCACAGGTCGTCTGCACAGGAAAGTGGATGTCATTGCTTCCTCCATGTCCCTTAGCTAGCTTTCCCGCTTCTGTTGCATTACATCACTACTTCACGATGTGAAAATCTCAAGTGGGTGCATCGGATTGGCTGAGCTAATTAGGCTTTGCTTCCAGGACTGCTGTGAAAGCACGTTCTAGTGTTTTCAGCCTCTCTAGGAAGAGACAGGCTCTGCCTTTCCCAGGACTTTTAAGGTGCAGAGTTCCCGATACGGGGGAAGGAGGCAAGGGCACTGTGTTAAAAAGAAATGACATGCCTATTTCAGCAGAGTATATATACCTGTTAGTTTCATTTGCTCTGAATTCACAATTAAGGTTTTATTTACAGCATTTTTCAAAGTTCTATAGGTGCCTAGGTAATATCAGCTTCCATTTATAAAATGGGCACAAAGTGTTTCAAGTGCTATTTATAGGTAGCCTTTAATTCTCACAACCCCCAACGTAGATATGATCCTAATATTAGCGATGATGATCAGGATAACTACAATAATTGCAGCAACTAGCATTTACGCATCTGTGGGACAGACCCTATGCTAAGTGCTGCCCCTGCGCAGCCTCATTCCATCTTCTGGTTACATTGTTCCTGTTTTACTGAGGAGGAAAGTCAGGCTTCGGGCTTTTGTAACGTGCCCACCACTTCCCAGACGGAAGGAGACTGGAATCAGTCTCAATGTCTCTGTCGCTGGGCACTCCAAGACTACAAATAATAAGGGTTGCACTAAATGTTGAGTTTGGGCCTGGGATTTGGTCCAGATCTATAATTCAAGTTTGCATTGGCTTTGACCTTCGGAAGGCCAAGCAGCTAAATGCTCCTTTCGTTGTTATTTGTGGCATCCTTGAACTTTTGATCAATATCACACAGTTTTCACTGTGTCTAATCAATATATCAACACGAGTAGTGTGAACAAGGTTTGTCATTTTGGTTTATTGTCAATATCTGAATATTCACATTTAAACATAGTAAGCATTCCAAATGTAACTTGAAATGAAAATTTCCTCATCAACCATATGTTTAAGTTCTATCAGTTGATTGAGATATTTATTATGGCAAGACTGAAGTGCTGCAGGTGGTAGAGTTGCTAGCTTTATGTACCAAAAGAGTTATGATGAACTTTAAAATGGCCAAGTGAATAGGAACTGGATTGATAGTTAATATGGATGAAGTAGATTCATTAGCTAGATAGCTTTAGAAAGATTATTATTTACATTTTGAGTCAAAAACTTTATAAAATTTTAAATAACACTACAAGATGGAATAAAGAAATTAGATTATATCATAATTCTACTCTTCAACAATTTGTTTGCTCTGCTGCCATGTTTTTAAAATATAATCTTTTGTTTGTTTTATTTATTTGAGAGAGAGAGAGACAGATAGGGACAGAGATAGCGAGAGAGAGCACACACAGCAGGGAGGAGAGGGAGAGGCAGGCTCCTGCTGAGCAGGGAGCCCGATGTGGGGCTGGATCCCAGGACCCTGGGATCATGACCTGAGCCGAAGGCAGACACTTAACCTGAAGACTGAGCCACCCAGGCGCCCGTTAAAATATAACCTCTAGGAACTACATTTGATATTTGGTCCTTTAAGTCTACTCAGACATTGAGTCGTTTAAGAAAAAAAAATTCTTTGGACTTCTTTCGTTTTGATGGGAAGAATTTTAAAAAGTGGAATGTCAATATTTTCACCTCAAAATTTTACAATGAGGAATTAAAACTTTCAAATCATGTACAACAGCATCTAGGATGAATCATCCTCGGTCTAGACAGAATAAAGAATTTTAAAGGTGGGAAGAAAAAAGTATTAGGGGAGAGTGAGCACATCGGGCACCTACGACTGTCACTAATCAAACCTTAAAAAAATAGACTTATCAGAAGATGTTTTAAGAAGATAGTGTCTTACAATTTTCCTTCTACAGAGGCTAGAACTTGAAACAAAAGACTGGTGAATTGATTGCTCTGGAGTGCTGACCACCAATCATTTTTAGTAATTAAAATTGGAGGATTTTTGGGCGCCTGGGTGGCTCAGTTGGTTAAGCGACTGCCTTCAGCTCAGGTCATGATCCTGGAGTCCCAGGATAGAGTCCCGCATCGGGCTCCCTGCTCGGCGGGGAGTCTGCTTCTCCCTCTGACCCTCCCCCCTCTCATGTGCTCTCTCTCATTCTCTCTCTCTCAAATAAATAAATAAAATCTTTAAAAAAAAAAATTGGAGGATTTTTGTCAGGTTTCCCAAATCTGTGAATCTAAAGGTACAAAGTTCCTTAGAGAAAATGTTTCTGAAAATAACTTCCCTGAATTCTATTCTACTGTGCATAAAGAGGTTAAAAGTAGCATTGGATGAGCCAGTTGGAAGTGACTGTCCACTACGATGTTGTAATTGTGTAGCACAGGGAGCTGACAAGTGACAATCCTATGAAAGTATGTTTCTGCCCTTTTAAAATTTGACTACTAAAAATGTTAGTAATAAAATTGCAATTTGGGGCATGAAATTTCATATTTGTACTTGCATTTGAGAAGTTAGACAGCTAGATTCAGCTTTGGGTTTAATTTTCAACCAATACGGTGACTAGCACTTGACCATTCAGCATTCCCTCCAAATGTGTATTATGGGCTCGTCTCTCATAAAAAGGGTTCCTTCCTGCTCAGAAAGCCAGGCATGTATTTCTTAAAACAAACAAAGTACTTCGCAGGCATCAAAGGAATGGCTGAAGCTGGCCAACACCAAGCCTTTGTCCCCTCCTCTTTCCCACTAGGGGTTTCTTTCTTTCTTCTTCTTCTTTTTTTTTTTCTCGTGTTCTATAGAGCCACTGGTACCTTTTGCATCTTTGCTCAATCCAGAGTGTTAGCCATTAATTTGAGGAGCATGAAGGGGCCATCGAATGCTATCTAAAACAGATCTTACACTATACGAACTTGGGGTGCTGTCTGGGGAAAGCATCGTTGTGCCATTAAGCTCGACCACTTGGTGGCACCAAAAAGTAAGAGCCAGCACTGCTGGAAAATCCGTCCTGGAGGTAACCAGTTCCTAAGGAGTTGCAAAGAGAAAGCATAAGGTAAACAGTCATTTCTTGAGAAAAATGGGCTTTGAATTCACCTACTCGTTTTCTTCCCTTGTAAAAATAGGGGAGTGTGGCGAGGGGGAGGAAGCTGGTACCAGACTAGAAAGAAGGTTCCTTAAACCCCTTTAACGTGGGCATTCTATGATCCTCACGTGCCCTGTGTTCTCGGTAGGCTCTTTGTGAATTAGACTAAAATGATGGTAATGGCCAATATTTATTGTGAGCTTATTACGTACCAGGGTATTGTACTATGTGGTGCGTCATACAGATTACTTTATGAGTTTATTTTTCTTTCTTATTTTACATAAGACTTTCATAAATCCTCACAATGCTGTAATTATAATATTCTTATAGTTAAGCACGTAAGGAAATGGGTCTTGTAGAGGCTAAATGACTTGTGCAAAGCCACACAGCAAGGAAATGGTGCCGCTGGGATTTGAACCCTGAAGACCGTCCCCAGAACCTGGGTCTTCATTGCCACACAGTCTATTTCTGAGCACTCCTTCCTCTCTATGGGAAGTCCCTTTCCTTTCATGATTTTGGCTCTTTGTTAAGGGAAAGCCTCCCATACGTGAAACCTACGGTCCACTTAAGAAATAATACTCATTATTACATTGTTATCATTTAGGGAAGAAAAAAATGAAGCTCACTTACTATATTTACTTCCAAATTTTAAGTTGAAATTATGTCTTTATAGATTTAGCAGCACAAGAGGTTTGGCCAAGGACTCCCGCTAGAATCCAACAGTACCGTGTAATTCCTTTTCCGTCCATGGTTTCTGGACAGCAGACTCAGGCAATATTCTTTATTTCACGTGCTTGTTATATTGTTCCTTCTTCTTTTTTTTTTCAAGATTTTATTTATTTACCTGATAGAGAGAGAGAGAGAGCACAATCAGGAGGAGGGGCAGAGGGAGAGGGAGAAGCATGCTCCCCATCCAGCAGGGAGCCCGATGCGGGGCTCGATCCCAGGACCCTGAGATCATGACTCGAGCTGAAGGCAGGAGCTTAACCGACTGGGCCACCCAGGCACCCGGTATTGTTCCTTTTATTGCCAGACCAGGAGATGGACATTTGGTTTGAACTTCCCTTGTCTTCTATGAAAGCATGAATGACTAACGTTAGTTAACAAGCTGGCCCCTGGTAGCATGGAGTGATCTTAATGTCCCTTTCTTCATGTTTGCCCTCTTTCAGATCAGCACTTTGCTGATGACATCTTTTCCTCTTTTTATTCCCTTTGCTGCTATTGTTTTTCTTGCTTTTCTCCTAGTCTCTGCCTATGCCCAGGGTCCACACTAATTCCTTAAACTTCTAATTAGTTTATTTGTTTTATCAGCTGAACTTACTCCCACCTGTCTCTCTCTCTCCCATGTTTCTGGTTGAATTAGCCCTATCAGGCTGGCGGAAAGGCTTGTTAAGTTTGATTTTTTGAACAGCTGAGGCCACTGAGGCTCAAGGATAAAATTGGATCAGGCGGGGCTAGCCTGTGGAGGCCTAGCGTGGTTGGTAGGATGTTTATTTTGTTTCCTTTACTTCAGTACTTGTGTTGGCATTGTATAACTCCAAGAGTGAGGATCTGGTCCAGGTGTGTGTGTGGGGGGGGGTCTGTATGTGTCTAAGCCGGGCCTGGAGGGGCAGTGGTGGGGGGTAGTTATGCTCCCGTGAGATCTGACATGGCACTCACCCACTTGGACACTGTGGTTAGCTGGTGGGGCTCTTGCAGAATGTTGCCGATTCTGCCGTGTGCGCTCATGGGCCTGGGTTTCTCTGGTGTGCTTTTACAAGTAAGGACCAGCCCATGGCTGGTCTTTCTCTCAGTCCTTATCCGCTGCTGACAGTTGTGAGTGTCATGGTCGTCCGAGCTTCCTACGTCCATAGTGTGGCTTCAGGACATTCATTTTTCGAGTTGTCAGGCAGGTTCTTTTGGGATATTTTCTTCCTGGGATGACATCTCAGCCCAGACAGTCAGTTCCTGTGATGTTGGGCACTTAGCTTCCAGGGCCAGCCAACTCGGCAGTGATTCCAAAGAGGCCTGAAGCTTCCACTGAGGGGGAAAATGAGAGTTAAGTTTGGATTTCAGAGGAGTTTAAATGTCAGACTAAAACTGTTGGTCTTCATTCAGTGTGCAGAATAATGGCTATTCTGATTATGAAATTCATATATGATCTTTGTAGCATGTGTAGAGAGAATAATAAGAACCATTTCGATATTGTCATGGTGACTTGGCATAGGAAGGGGAAAAATGGGGGTGACAAGACGTGCTCAGATTCAAGGTGGATTTTGAAAATAGAAACTTCAGGACTTACTCGGGTCTTTTTCAATTAACATTATATCAGAAGCATTTTTTTAATAAATTTTTTATAAATTTATAAAACCATTTCCCTAAAAAAACACCATTTTTTTAATAAATTTTTTTATAAGTTTATAAAACCATTTCCCTAAGTTCGGCATTGCAGTGTTTAAACCAAAATTTATAAAACCATTTCCCTAAGTTCAGCATTGCAGTGTTTAAACAAGGGGATGAGAGGATCTTCAGGAACTTGATGTAGAGATGAGGAGTGGGAAAGATAAGAATTCATTGGAAAACTGTTGAAATCAGCAGAGGGGCCAGAAGGGCTCAGATTGAGCTGGTGGCTGTGAGTGTGGCAAGGAAGGATGAGACGTCGCACAAAAGAATAAAGCTCTGGAGACTGACGTGGAGACTAGGGCCAAGAGAGACATTCGCCACACCATCCTAGCCATGACAAGTCCTAGTACTGGGAGGGATTCTCTGTGTTACCACACCAAATGGTTGGGACAAGTGATAGCATTAGAGGTAATACATAGAACATACTGTTGGTGGTAATTATTCTGTGGAGGCCAAAACAAAAACTGGCTGTAGCATACTTTCTCTCAAAGAAATGGCCCATTTCCAGCCATTGAAAGTACAGACGTGCTGCTCAATGTTCCCTTCAAGTCCGGCTGTTGCTGTTTGCTGGTTTTAAGGGGTGTGTCAGTGGGAATCCCTGGGGCCATCTTGGAGGCTGTCAGCCACAAGAGGGTTCCTGCCTTTTAGCTGGTTAACCAATTTGTACTCCTCCCAAGGCGGGAAGCCTGTGGAGACCCCTGAATGAGCTCAGGAAGCCCAATGCCATAGCTGCCTGAAGGACGAAGACAATGTGCCATTTTCAAGAGGCCAGTTCGAAAGGTCCTTTTCTCCTTCCCCTTCCTCTGGACACATGAATTCTACTGTTTTGCCTCATAAGTGCCCACGCTGGAAAACGGACGTGGTGGTGGGGTGAATGGCAGGAGAAAATAAAAGGCTGGCAGCCCTGATGGAAGATTCCACATAGGCTGGCACTGAAGCCATGCATCGCTGCTTTTTGGCTTCTTGCTGGGCTGCTCTGGTCAAGGATTGGGAGGCTATGAGGTGGTAACTACTGGCTAAAATTGGGTTTGGGATTATCTGAGCTTTTATTATCCACTTACTCCCTCTCCTCTACTACCAAAAATAATGGAGATTTGGCTATGGGATCAGGAGAGGTGGATGTCACAATACTTACTGTAATCCGCTTCCTGGCTTACGGATTAGGACCATGACCTCTGGATATGACGACATAAATCTCCTTTTATCTCTTTCCAGGTTCTCCGCATTTTGTTTTTTTTTGTTTTTTTTTTTTTTAAAGATTTTATTTATTTATTTGAGAGAGCGAGAATGAGAGAGAGCACATGAGAGGGGGGAGGGTCAGAGGGAGAAGCAGGCTCCTCGCCGAGCAGGGAGCCCGATGCGGGACTCGATCCCGGGACTCCAGGATCATGACCTGAGCCGAAGGCAGTCGCTTAACCAACTGAGCCACCCAGGCGCCCCATCCAGGTTCTCCGCATTTTGAAGAGAAGATCACGGAACTGGAAGTGGCAGCCATTTGCTGTTTGCAGTATTTCTGCATCTCCGAGAGGCAAGTGATAAGAGCGAGAGTCATAGACCACACTGGTAGGGATCCTGTCTTGCAGAGGGACAGAAGCAAGAGCAGGTGGGACCCTCCCCTTCGAGGGAGACCTTTTGGTCCCCGTCTGGTTGTGGGTTGGGTAGTGGAGCAGGGGTAAGGAGTCAGGGCATTACTACAAGTCTGGTTTCTGATCCAGGGATCTGGATGGAATCTATTACATAGGATGCATTGGTAGTCAGAGACACTAACTAGATTAGTCCTAACTGCTACAGAACTTAGGTAACTCTTTCCTTGCATTGTCAGGAGAATAATTAATAATCACCTTGCCAATAGTTGTGATTTGGTGTTTTGTTTGTATTAGAGGATTGCACAAAATTTTTAATCCCTGTGATATCCTTCCCCTGGCACCATATTTCCAGATGTACAAAAATGAGGGGTCAATTCAGTGGAATTTAATCAAATGTGTTGTTTGGTGTCATTTGTTAATAATTCCATTCCACAAATATTTATTGGGGCCTCCTATGTGTGGGCTCATTGCCAGGTGGGGCCTGACAACGAGATGGAGCCTCTGGGGCAGATTAATTACATATATATATGTGATGTCAACAAGCCTTGGAGTTGCTCTAATATTTTGCTGTTTCTCCAGGTATTTGAGGATTAACATTTTTCAGAGTCTTCATTTCAGAATCTTCAGCACCTTCGAAGCTTCTTATCTTATTCTGTTCTTCTTGCTTATCCTTCTCCATGATTCTCCTTGGCTGAGCCTCCTTTCCCTTTCCCTGATTTATTGAGTCATGGCTGAGTGGCTTTTTGTTCTGGGAAGTTCTAGCATTATAATGAGACATGCACAGTATATTGATGTTCCACCTTCAGTACTGAAAAGCTACAGGCAGATTAACTTGTTCTAAATGGAAACATTTTAAATGTAAGAACTCATCCTTGAAAGGAATCTTCTTGCAGTGATCCCTCTGATAAATAGAAGGGTCCTTTTGTAATGTGGATAATGATCCTTTTTTATCTGTTGACAAGAACTAAATTTAAAGTGGGATAAACCTGTATTACAATGTAAGAATGAGATTGAAAAACTCATCACTCCAAAAATGACATGGCGGTTAGGAGAGTCCTGTAAAACACAATTAATTGTCCTCTGATTTTAAGGTTCATGATAAGTGTGGAGAAAGTAGGTGGTAAACACTGGGATTCCATTATGTGTTACTTTAAAGGTCCTGAAAGAATTGTGGTTTCTATCTTTTAGAAAAGTTATTCCAAGGGGGACGCCTGGGTGGCTCAGTTGTTAAGCGTCTGCCTTCGGCTCAGGTCATGATCCCAGGGTCCTGGGATCGAGCCCCGCATCGGGGTCCCTGCTCTGCGGGAAGCCTGCTTCTCCCTCTCCCACTCTCCCTGCTTGTGTTTCTGCTCTCGCTAACTCTCTCTCTGTAAAATAAATAAATAAAATCTTTAAAAAAAAAAAAAAAAGAAAGAAAGAAAAGTTATTCCAGGAAAGCAATGATGAAATAGGAGTTGAATTTCGTACTTGAAAATGAGGGTGCATTCTAATCTTGTATATATTTCTAGTGGATCAATGTCTGTCATTCTTATATGGTTGTTACAGTCTTCAGTTTTGCTAGTCATGAATGTAATTATTGACAGAGAAGTGAGCTGCTCAATCAGAGCACAGGGGACGTGTCCGTGAAATAATGTCTGCAGAGGTCCCGAGCAACTCAAGCGGACCGCTACATCTCTTCTTAGAATTCTGAATTCCCCAACAACTCCCATTTTATTCTAGCTCTTTTTTTGAAATTATTCCACGAAGTAAGAGTTATCTTTCCTTTGTATGTCTGAGAAAAGCAAAGCCAAGGGAAGTTTCAATATACTCTCTTCTAAGTAATTTGAAAGAATGTGCATTCATTGGAGTTGAATTGTCTATTTTTCTGTTTCAAATCTTTTCCTCGGCGAGGAGTTACAGTAGCATCTAATAGGGAATCAGTATTAATTGATCTTTGTTGTCACATGTATACACAGACTAGGGTGTAGTTTATCTTTGCCCAAAATATAAAAAAAACAAAAACAAAAAACCTTTTAGTTAAGGATAAAAATAGAGATAGCAAGTTAAAAAACTATTTAACAGGATCTCTAAAGCCACTTTACTAGCACCTGCTTATAATTAAATAATGTGCTAATTAGGGGTAATTCTTAGATAATTAATAAAAGTTGAGTCAGCTCTGGACTTGGCAGCACTAACCATTCTTTCCTTTTCATTGGAGAGAATTTAGAAAAATCGTCTGACATGCCATCCAGAGAGAATTGTTACTTGTGTGCTGATATATTACTTTCAGTCTTTTTTCTATTCATATATATATATATATAATTACTGAAATGCAGTTGAGATATAACCAGTATGAGTCTGCTTTTTTCAGTGTGCCTATTTTCATACGATATGGGAAACTCTTTTCAGAGCATCATGGAGTATTTTCCACTATGTTATTTTATTTAATGATTTTTTCTAATGTCAGATATTTTCTAATGTCAGAAAGTGTACACTTTCCATTGCAATAAATAATATGATAAACTGTATACATAAATCTATTTAATAAAATCCTAGAAAGGGAACTGATGTGCAAAAGATATGGCATGATGGCTTTTCAGAGAAGTTGTTCAATTTATGCTCTATGAGGGGAGGGCAAGGGTGTTCCCTAGTTTCTGGACTTCAGTACGAAGCAACATATTTAAGACAGTTGCTGCCAGTTTGGCAAAAGAATGATGGCATCTTATTATTTAGGTTGCATTTGTTGAATATCATTAAACTCAAATTTGATGCTCTTTTTTCATTCTTCCAGTACATGTACCTTATTGATTTTTAATGCTCTTTCTATATTTAATGGTATTGACTATCAAATTTTACCAAAACTCATTTACTTTTATGTAAAATCTTAGGGTGGGGGCACCTGGGTGGCTCAGTTGGTTAAGTGTCTGACTCTTGATTTTGGCTCAGGTCATGATCTCAGGGTCATGGGATGGAGCCCCATGTCAGGCTCCATGCTCAGTGGGGAGTCTACTTGAAGATTCTCTCCCTCCCACTCATGCACCCTCTCTTTCTCAAATAAATAAATAAATCTTAAAAAAAAAAATCTTAGGGTGTATGGATATGATAATGTTTAGTCAAATGTTAGTAGTCTTTTTCTTTACATGTTTTTTAAGAAGATTTATTTATTTATTTGAGAGAGCACGAGTTGGGGGGAGGGGCAGAGGGAGAGGGAGAGGGAGAGAGAGAATCCTCAAGCGGACTCCATGCTGAGCATGGAGCTCCAGGCGAGGCTCCATCTCAGGACTTTGAGATCACAACCCGAGTGGAAACCAAGTTAGACAGTTAACTGACTGGGCCACCCAGGCACCCCATTTTCTTTTCTTTGTGTTTTTTTAATTTTATTGGTCTGAAATCTGATGTAAAAGTATTCAGTAACTATTTACCCATATTTTTCTGGTTCTTATGATTTTTTTAAATTTAACACTTTGATTTAGCCTTTACTTGATTGTGTCTTCAGTGACACTAGTTCTGTGATAATAAGTGAGAAACAGAAGTTTTTCGTAGTCAAACAGTTCAGAAACACCAAGTTACACATTACGCTGATTTAAACAAACTTCGGGACTCCTCAGAGCATTTAACGTGCTAAGATATATTATTTGATAGAGGACGGGCAGAGGAAGAATATAACCAGACTTGTGTAATCAACAAATCCTTTTTAATTTCCCGGGCACTTATTAAGATGAGAATTCCCTATGTGGTTCCGATCCACATGAAATGTAGTTATAATTAGGGAGGAAGGTGAACTTCTAACTTATTTCATTCATTTCTTGATCATTGATTGCCTTATTGGTTTGTGAACCTGAGCTTTTTCCTTTTCAATCTAAGTTGAGACTGATTGGAGAATATCCGGATAAAAAGAAGGAAGCGTAGAAAAGCGGCAGGCTCGCATCTCAACAAGCAAAACCTGAAGGCAATTACATTTCCAAGTATTATGTTAATAACAGAAACTGTGTTTAATAGTCTGAAACAGTGAGGCAGCAGACAGGCTTTAATTAAAGCTTCACATCACTCTTCTAAATAGCCTTCTTGTCACATGAACAGCTGCTTCATGGCACCCAGAGAAGAAAAATGTTTCCATATGAAAACTTTCTTGCATAAAATGTAAAATTTCATCCAAGAGCAGTTCTAAAAATTTGGGGTTTTTTCTGAGTGATTTGTAACCCCTGGACGCTGTATTACATTGTGCTTATTTTTGGGGTTTTTGAGTACTTTATTGGTGTCTATTTCTGATTGAGTGCATCATATCCATTGGACCTAAAAAAACAGTATAAAATGCTTCTATGAAAGGGAAATATAAATATTAGTTCAAATAAAAAGGTGATCCCTTTACAATGAATGACTTTAAAAGGGAAAAAAAGGCATTGAGTGATGAGGACAAATGTTACAGAGTTGGATAGTTTACTGGCTATCAGTTATTCTGAAGCAGTCACCTGCTTGAACAGCCTGGCTATCAAGAGTCTTTATTGAAACTGCCAAATGTTTAAGGAAGACATGCCAACTGCCTAGGTAAAACGTTCTAGGCAAATTTTAAGGCATTTTATCTGTCGTCACGCTCTTAGGAAAGCAAGACATAATGGGTTAAGTGACTCCTTCTTTGGTCCTTGGCAACTGAAGTCACTTTCTCACGAATGTTCACACGTGGCATATAAAACCTTCCTAGGATGCAGAACCCAAGGCATTCTTGCTCTGTTAAATATGCCGAAGTGATTTATAACCTTGATGTGTTAATTTCCACAGTGAAACTTGAAGATGAAAACAAAACACCATAACATCACTTCAATGGAAGCGTCAATTTTTTTTCAAAATTCAGAATGGAATTTCGGAAGTGATCTAGACCAGAGTAACTTAGGGCAGGAAGAAATTGTAAAAGGTGTTTTTTTCTTCCTCTCTTGGAAAGCTGAGGTTTTTGTTGTTGTTGATCAGGTATGGAATAATATAAATAACTGAAGTGCAGAGTCCTCTTTATCACTGCCCTAGTGAGCAGAACCTTTAGGCTTTCTCTGCCCTGACTGATCATTTCACAGTTTTGGATGCCCATCGGCAGGTGCTGTTGCTGGTGTGGTTTTTAGGCAAAGGACCTGAAAGCAGGGGAGGCTTGGCTCCAGGCCTGAAATTGGCCACAGATGTGGAAGGACACCCAGAGATGGTGCCCACGCCCCTGGCTTGCCTTTTGATATCTTGAGATTATGGATTCTCTGTCCATGCATAAATTAGTTGCATGTTGGCTTTTTTTTTTTTTTTTTTTAATCTGTGGTCTGTCCAAAGTATTTATCTCCATATGTAGTATTTTAAGGGTTATAATTTATATTCTACTTCCAAAATACTTTTGAAATTACTCCCCTTACCGAATAGAACAGAACCTGGGATCTAGTATTTTAGTCATTTGGTGAAAAATTCCATATAGCTGTTAAATATATTTGCATTATCCATCCATCCATCCATCCATTCAGCAAACAGTTCCTTACTGTTTGGCACTTATTGTATTTTAGATGCCTTGTTAGGGGTTGGGAATTCAGAGATGTGTGGGATATTGTCTTTTCATCAAAGAACTCAGAGTTAAGTGGGAGGGACAGACTTATCAGTAGAGAAATCAATGCTATAAGATAAAGGCTGTCCCAGAGGAAAGGATGGGTTCTAGGAGCCAATGTGGGAGTTCAGAGGCCTGCGAGTTGTTTGGAGCTGGGAAAGACTTCCCAGATGAAGAGACTTTGGAGATGAGTGCCAAAAGATGAGTAGGAATTGGCCAGGCCGAACTGGGGAAGGTATTTATCCCAGGGAAACAAGCAGCAGTCTGTGCAGAGAGTTTTGAAAGGCCAGTGTGAGAAGATCGGGAAAAGTTCAGTGTGGTGTGCTATGTGAGAAGCCCAAGAGGTGAGGATAATCAGAGTGTCTGGCCAGTTTAGGAGGGGCCTTTACTGTGTGCCAAAATGAGGGGTATCTGAGACTTTAGCATAATGATCAGGACTATGGACTTTAAAGCCAGCTCTGCAACTCCCCAGCTGTGTGAGCTTGGACAAGTTACTTAACCTCTCTGTGTCTCCTTAAAATGGAAAGAACATGGATGCCTGGGTGGCTCAGTCAGTTAAGCATCTGCCTTTGGCTCCGGTCATGATCCCAGGGTCCTGGGGTGGAGCCCCGTCCCATGTCTGGCTTCCTGCTCAGCAGGGGACTCTGCTTCTCCCTCTTCCTCTGCTCCTCCGCTCTGCTCCTTCTCTTTCTTTCTCTGTCAAATAAATAAAATCTTAAAAAAAAATAAAATGGAAAGAACAATAGAATTTAGAAGTTACCATGTATACTTCTGGATGTGTGTGTACGTACCTACAAACGTGTCTTAAATTAAATAGGTAAGATCATCTGAATGTAGTAAATTATAAGTCGAGTCTGGCACGTATTAAGCACCATATAAATGTTCATTATTCTTATTATGGGAGATGAAAGCTTTCCACATGGTAACCAAGTGCTCCCTCCCTACTCACCCACGCTGTTTGCATATGATTAAAAACATGCACTGTCCTCTGAGGGCAGCAGGGCCTCCCTCCCTGGGTTGCCTCCTCAGGCACAATCCCCTCCGAGATCCTAACTCCTCTTCTTCCTAGCGCCAAGCCACGTTCCAATTTATCCGAGGACAGTAGGGCATGTTTTGTAACTTTTCCCATCTCCATGTGTTTTCATCTTTCCCCATGGTTAGATTTGTTGCTTTGAATCTCCTGATTGGTATGGATAAACAGCTTCTGGTGATATAAACAAAAATAACACGCACAGACTGAGGTCATAATCTAGTTCTTAATTTTTTTTGAAAACTCATGAATTGTTTGAATGCTTAACAAGACAGGCAAGCCACTGGTATTCTATCTGCATCCTCCAGAGCCTTTGATCTTTTCTGCTGATAGATAAAGGAAGACTCCTTGTAGCATTCCATCACAGGCTTGCCGGCTGCTTGTTGAAGGCCCTATTTCATAGCAGATGGTGGAAACACCAATTAGGAGTTCTCGGGAGAGCGTTGGGCCTGACCAAAGGGTGCAGAGTAAGAACTGAAAGAAGCCGAGCTGAGGGGGCCATGGGGTGCAAAGGGGAACTGGCCTGGAGGTCGGGCAGCCAGGCTTTGGATCCTGGCCTTAATTTGCTCTGAACTCCTCACTTAACTTTTCTGGGTTGTGTTCTGTCTCTAAGCTCCATGATTCTTGCATCTCATGGGGATTATTATTAATTTCTCAGACAACATTTGTGCAAGATGGCCACAGGATACAGTCCCCAGTGTTCCCTTCAGAAACCCCAGGGAGAAGGAAATAAGGCCCATGGCTCTCTCTTAAGAGCCTTGAGGTTTTTCTTCACAGCAGCCTGCTAAACCTTTCATTTCTCCTTGACCGAAAGTCCCATTTCCATTCTGGGAGCAAGGGAGAATGAGATTATCCTTAAACCAGCCAGGACTAACCCTGGAGCTTACTTGAGGCATGGGGCTGTGGGAGGAAGGAGTGGGGTACCCAAGTTTAATCAATATCCAGTTAGGAAGAAGGGGATGGGATGTATACTTTCATGGATTTCTGCAAGGTGGTGATTTAAAATGCGGATAAGAACCTTAAAGTTTTCCATGAATCATGTTCCTCCACAGAATGGAATAATGATAATTTTTCTTACAGTTTTGAACCCAGTTGTGTCATGAGTGAAGTCAGCTTGATACCAACATTTTTTTTGACGGGAAACAGACAAATATTTTACTGAAATCCAGATCTACCGTATCTACCACAGAGGCTCTACCTCCGAGTGCAGTGACCCAGGCTCAGTGCCTGGGCTTCTTCTCTCTAGCTAACTCAGCCCCCTGCAGATGCCATCCAGACTCACAGCTTTAAATACCATCCATATGGTGATGAAGCCAAAATTTATGTTTCCAGCACAGATGTGTCCCTGAACTCTGTTCCAACCGCCTGTTCAATGTTTCAACCTGGACTTTAATAGGAAGCTCAAAGGCAGCATGTCTGAAACTGGCTTCTTAATATTTCTCCCTACTATAGCTAGTCCCTTCCCTAGTCTTCTCATCATAGTAAGACAATTTCACTTGCATAAGTGAAGACCTTAAAGACATGATTGCCTCATTGCTTTTCCTCACAGCTCTGCCCAATCAATCAGAAATCCTACTGGCTCTGCCTTAAAAATATATCCAAATTCTGACCATGTTCTGTCACCTCCATGGCTACCGTTCCTAGTCCAAGCCACTATGGCCTCGATTATGTCAATAGATTTCTAGGGGGTCTCCTTGCTTCCCCTTTAACTCTTTTTCAGTCTATTGTCAAGAGTAGCCAGAGTGACACTGGTTGGAGAGTGGAGGCAGATTAGATCATTCCTCGGCTCAGACCTGCTAAGAGTAAAAGCTAGAGTCTATACGTCTGCCCGCAAGACCTGTCATTATTTTTCTGTCTGCATCTCCTGCTCTTCTCCTCTGCCCTCACTCAATTCAGCTTACACTGCCTCCTCATTATTCTTGGACACAGGCTGGCCACATTCTTACCCCAGGACTATTGCACATGCTGTTTCATCTACTGTAATGCTTTCCCTTCAGATTTTTCTTGGCTTACTTTCTAACCTCTTTTACTTCTTTGCTAAAGCATCACCTTCTGGCTACCCTGTTTAAAGTTGTGCCCTCCCAAACTTCCTCTTCTCTTCCATTTCATTTTTCTTCCTAGCACTTATTACTTCCTAACATTATATATATATAAATTCATTTTTTTAGTGGGCTCCACGCTGGGCATGCAGGGCTTGAACTCACAACCCTATCAAGACCTGAGCTGAGATCAAGAGAGGGACACTTAACCAACTCAGCCACCCAGAAGCCCCACTAATGTGCTATATATTTTACCTATTTATCTTATTTATTGCATTTCTCCCTCAACAGATGTAAATTCCATAAAGGTTGAGATTACTGTTTTTGTTTTATTCACTGCTATATGCTGATAATCTTGATTCATAATAAGCTCTCAGTAAATATGCACTGAATGTTGAATCAATGAACTTAGTTTGAATAAACGTGCCTGCCTTAGTCCTAGACAGATGAATTCACATGGACATCTGGGAGTGGAGGATGGACCTCTGTAGTTTGAAAATGCTCCTTAGGTGATCTGATGCCCAGGTAGTTTAGGACCCACTGGTCTAAGTCATTCTCTGCCCAACAGTAGTATCTGTTTATTTGTCCCCATTAGTCTATGTGCCTATTTTGCATAGATCCTGAGTATAAATGGGGCACAGACTGTTTGTCTCATTTATTATATTGACTGTCATGGGCAAAATCCTGCGTTTTAACAAAGTAAGGAAGCATTTTGTCCAAAGTAAACTCAAGAAATCAGGAAACTGGATTTTATTTTCACCAGTAGCCATTCTTGTCATGTCAACAGGTTACCAAGCTGAAGGCATTTACAGTGACACAATGGAATTAGTTCTTTAATTACTTTCACCAACGCAAACCTATAACTTCTTGGGGCTATGAGTTTTAGTAATATTTTTCAGAGCATATTTATTTATGTGATCGCCGGAGGAGGCCAAAACATTGATTTATTTCAGCAGGCTTAAACATTCTCCTTTGGCTACATGCACATACAGCCTTCACATCAGAGCTCCTCAACCCTAGAGAAATAGCTCTATTTCATGCAAGAGAGAGGAGGGTGTCAGGTATAGCCTTCTCTGATGGTTCTGGATAGGTTTTTTTTGCTCCATCCCCTTTCTCTTTAGTCCTGACAGAGTTAAATCCTTTCTCATGTAAAAGATTGTGGTTGTGAGATGGGTCTCCCCTGGGATGGGCCCATATCTGCCTCTTTCCTGAAGTTGTGAAAAGGTTGCATTGTAGGATGAGGGGCTCAAGTATGGAATTTCTCCCTTCTCATTCCTTCCCTTTGTTTGACACTCACAAGGCCCCGGTAGGAGAAAGAGGATAATGAATTTGCCTCCATATCTTCCTATTAAGATCCTAAATGGATGCTGGGTCTGAGAGAGAAGGCCGCTGTCATCGCAAACGTCCTCATCAGCTACAGAGAAAGCGAGAAAAGGAAAAAGATGCTGTACCCAGAAGTGAAGTTATCCATAGGCTCTATCCCCAAACCTTCCTTGTTTAGCAACAGTTGGGTCAGCTCTTTACTTACACCCAGAAAACAGATGGGGTACTTTTTTTGTTCTGCCAAGAGTGTGCCTTATTGTCATTTCATAATGTCTGAGGATGTGTTCAAAGAGGCTCTGAAGTCCCTGCTCATTTGATGGGGATGGGAGGATGCCAGAATTGTGTACTCCCCCCCCCCCCCGTTCTACTTTCACCCCCCCCGGGGAGTGAGTCTTCTCCCTCCCAGCCATGTGGTGGGAAGACAGCTAGTTTAGCCTGTTGATGGGCAGCCAGCTGGAAAGTTCAGCCTCAATGATTTTCTGCTTATGGCTAGAAAGGAGGGCACAAGACATGGCACGTTGTGCTGTGAGGATGGTTCTCACAATGGGCCCTTTTTCCTCCTTCCACAATATCCAACGTTGGATGTGGGATTGGGGGTGTGTGTGTGTGTGTGTGTGTGTGTGTGTGTGTAAGGGGAAAGGGACAGAGAACCTCATCCCCCATCTCCGACTTCCCACACTTAGGCCACGGCTTCCCCCATACTCTCTTTCCAGAAAAACAACACATCTGAGGTTTTGCCTTAGCATCTACCTAGGCTCAAATTCAAGGCTACATCACTTTTTCAGGGCTTTGTTTGGACAAGTTTTGAGAGGACAAAAGTATTTGGATTTTGGCCCTTCTTCTCTTGGCTTCCTTCATGGTGGCAGCAATTATCTGGTTGATTGGTCCAGATTCCTCCATTGTCTCGCATGTCAACCTCTTGAACTAACACTTATTCAAGAGAATGAAATGGAAAAATAGGGGCCAGAAATGATTCTCATGAATATTTGAGTAATTCTGAGGCAGAGACATTTTCTGGTTATTGTTTTGTGTTGGGCATAGAAAAGTTAACCTGCTCGTTTAAGTTTTTTTGTCTTTTTTGATCAAGATGGTGGTGATGATGAATGGGTTTGATAACAAGAGGCTTTGAAATTATAGCGCTTTTTACGACTTCATGTATCTATTCTGTCTCCCCACGGGCAAACAAACTGAGAATTGACTGTATACCTATTCAAATGATGCTATTACATTCCCATTTCAGAATTGTACTCCTGGTGTTGTGCTGTTCATCACTTGATAGATGTTCTTATGGTAAATCACTGCAAAATGAAGAAAGGGTGGGGCAGAGAACCTGTCAAATTGACAAGAATCCTGTGATGTTACTGCATTCTGTTCAACTTATGATTCAGAATTTGAATAACAACACGTGCTGGTTTATTAATCATGATGAAAGGGACAACTCACCAGACTTTAGTATTAGAAACCTTTGTTTAGACATTATTTTACAATTTTGACAAAGGTTAAGGATTCAAACACTGCTTTATTAGATCACCTGATTTCTATTTGCCGTGTTCCTGCCATCCTGTCAAACACAGTGTGTGAATCGATGGACTCGATATTGAATTTACTATCTAATACAAATATCAATTTAAAACATGTTGTAGGTGAAGAACCAGTGTATTCTTTTCATAATTATTGGCTACTAATGAGTGAGTTCAGCTAAGGTTTTATAAATGTGACATTCCCTTCAGTGAGGTGTTTATAAGTAGTTGACATGATTGTGCATATATATTATCAATTAGAAGTCAGGCAAAAAGAAATGATAGTTGTAGCATTTTGTTTGTTGTTATTTTTTATCTCTCTTGGGATAGGATTATTCATGAATACAAAAAGGCTTTTCATGGTATACCATCATTTTTCTCTTTCTTGGGGAAAAATTCAATGTGGAAATGAAAACAAGCCATTCAAGTTTAAAATGTAATGATGACAATGATGATTTTTGGCTTTGAAAGGATTTTTAGACTTAGTATTTCATTTAATCCTATAATAACCATATGATGTAAATAGGATATGTAAATTTATAATAAAAATAACTGAGTCTGTACCAGATTAAGTGAGTAGCAAGGTATTTCCTCAACCTTTCCAGAAAAATAGGGATGAATTTTAGCACTTCTGACTCAATGCTTTTATGTCCTATTACTGTTATTGTTTTACTGTGGGGCTATTTATATCCTGTTATGACCTCGGGAAGTATTTCCCCAAGGTTTTTGACATCTCAAATAATATCAGACTGCTTGAGTGGAGTTTCATTGCCAGAGTTCCCCAAACTACCAGGTGGTTCTATTTGGATTTTTCTAACCAGAAAAGAAAATGGCTGGTTTCCTCATATCTGTGTATCAAGACCCCTTCAGTTTCAGGCAGGACTGGTATACAGAAGGACTTAAGAGCCACACATGAAAATCTGCTACACTTTGTACTCTAAGCACTAGAATTTTCAGATAAAATTTGTTTAGGTGGCAGTTTTTATCTTAATAAATGTTAGAATGGTATGGTGGCTAATTTACCATAATAATAAAAAAAAAAATACTGTCCTTCACCATTAAAAAAAACAAAACAAAAAAGAATGGTCTGATCATTTGGTGTCTCATCACTATTTGTCTTGTGTTAACAAAAGATAAAATACAGATGTAAAATTTTTTCAGGGCACACCAGAAATTGTTAGTGGTGATTTCAGTGTTTAAGCAGAGGGGAAGGAAATTTTGTTCCTTTCTGTACTGCTTATAAATATACATGCATTACTTAAAAAATAATTTAAAAAACGTACAATACTCAGGTAAAGGAGAGGAACAAGAGAACTGTAAACTCCTATTTAGAGGACCTGAGAACACCGTGCCTGTGGTGAGAGGTCTCCAGGGCAGGGCCCAGCCTGTATCCGCGGGTCAGACTAGTCTGAGCGTTACGGTAGAGATTTGGTTGCATGCCGCCCCAGGGAACTGATTTTCTGAGCAAATGAAGAACTTGATGATAAAGTAAACACGAAGGAGTGCACATGCTGAAAGTGATGAGGGAAATCAGCGATTCCATATTCAAAAGAAGGTATGTCAGGTATTCTATAAGCTAAAATCACAACTGATAAAAATACCCTGATTCACAGCATAGGGAATGTGGTCAGTGATACTGTAATAGCCTCGTATGGTGGCAGGTGGCAGCTAAGCCTGTGGTGAGCCCAGCAGAGCATAGCATATAGAGAAGTTGAATCACTGTGTTGTACAACCTGAAACTAATGTAACATTGTGGGTCAACTATATGAAAAAAAAAAAATTTAAAAATACCCTGATTCAATTTCATTTCAAATGTATGTCTCCACCTCCTTCCAGAGGTAGATTTTACTACTGTCTGTTTATTCTTACCGTCTTAGTTTGTAAAATGTGTATTTGCATCACTGTTCAAATATACATGAAATGTCTATTTTTTTTTTTTTAGAAGAGGGCAATAAGGGTCTCTCTCTTTTAGGTCTATAAGTTCCAAATAGATGTATCTGTGTTGGGGGGTGTGGAGGGGTTAGCCTCCTAAGCTGGTTTTGAAACAGATGTGTTAAGAACCAAGGTACAGAAAAGTCTGGCTAGTGGATGCTCCCCTCATTTCTCCGTGCATGCAGATCTTTCAGTAATGGCAAAAGTCATAGTTCAAAACGTTCCCTGTTGGTGGTCTTATTTTCACAGACGACCTGAAGTTGCTCTTTAGTCCCCCAATTTGGGAGGAGAGGCAGTGCTCACTCTGGTGTGAGCAGATGCAAATTCCCAAAGACGTGGAAACAGTCTCTGGGCCTTTGCTGAAGGCTCTAGCAAGTGCATGATCTGCAGAAGCACTGCATAGAGCATCAAGGTTAGCTGAGCTTACTCTGAACCAGGTCCTGTGCCAAATGCTTTACCTGCATTATTTGCTTTTGTCCTCAGAAGTGATGTGATGGGAAATATTCTTATCTTCAGTTTATGGATGAGTGTAGTGAGGCTCCCAGAGGAAAAGTAACTTGTGTAAAGTCACATGATTAGTAGTAAATAGCCCCCCTCCAGGCTCCTAGAACACATAAAGACAAGAACAAAAAATATTTTCATTTTTACCAGGGTTATTAATGCCCTTCCTCCTCCTACATCCCTTCTCTCCCACTTGCATCTTCCCCCAAAGCAAACTCTATATCTTCGTTCCTCAGGTGTCAAACCACCTTAATTTCTTTTGCCTTTTGTCTCATAAGTTGTTGTTGTTGTTCTTTTTTTTTTTTTTTTGCTTGATATTCTGGAAGTTTAACAATTGTATTCAATAATTATATTCAATAATATTTCTATAGAATTATTAAAATGTAAGCAGCCAAAATTTTAATCTTTCAGAGGTGTGGCAGATAGATTTCAGGCTGGCTGCCCCATGATCCTGCCTCCTGGTATTCACACCCTTCTATATTCTCCTCCCATTGAGTATGTGATTTGCTTCTAGGCCACAGAGGGGAAGCTACTTCTGATTACATTGTATCACAAAATATTTCATCTTGCTCTATAGACTCTTCCTATTAGCTTGGTGGAGCAAGTGGCCATATTGGAGAAGGCCTACTGGCAAAGAAGTGCGGAGAGCCCTTAGCAACTGTGAACAGCCTCTAGCAGCTAAAGTGACCATAGCTGACAGCTAGCAAAAAGCCAGGGCCCTCAGTTTTACAACGGAGGAAAAAAAAAAAAAAGAATTCTGCCAACAATATCTGTAACCTTGGAAGTGAATTCTTCCCCAGTTAAACTTCCACATTAGTACATGGCCCAATCAACACCTTGCCTGCAGCTCTGTGTGACCCTAAACAGAGGGCTCAGTTGAACTATGGCCCACAGAAACAGATAATAAATGGTTACTGCTTTAAACTTCTGAGTTTGTGATCATTTGTTAAGCAGCAATAGATAACTAATACAAGAGGGTTTTGTTCTTTCTTTCTTTTTTTTTTTTTTTTTTTTACAGCATCCTATTTTCATTTTATGACTCATCTTAAGTACATACATTTGAGTATTTAGAAAGTTTTTCTTCTTTTTCCTGGAGCATTTCTATTCCCTCCAGTGTCAGTTTTTTTGTTTAATTTATTCACTTTCTTTCAGCCTGCTGTTTCAATGCCTGATGAACTTTGGTTGTCTTTGTTCTAAGTCAGAAGGACTAAATATGTTTGAGTTTTCTCTGCTCTTGTTCAAGATTTTCTACCTCAAATTCTCTTTTCTGAGGATGAATTCTGCCTAAAAATTCTGCAGAGTGGGACTGGAAGTGTTGACTAACAGTTCAAAAGAATTGCATCCAACAGTATAGTATTTGGTACACGTGTAAGAAGCCTGTTAGACCACAGACTCTCATGTGAGAGGCTTTAAATCTGGGTCACTGACATCCACTGTGTTAGAAGGCTTACTTCCTCTCCACTGTTTCACTCTGTCTTTAGGGACAAATGGTAACTGTCTTTGTTTTGGTGTGGGACTGAGGTGGGTGATGAAAATGTCACTTTTCATTTCCATCCTCCAGGGGTCAGACCAACAGATTCCTTCTCATCTTGAATGCTGCCTCCTTATAATCAGGTTTGTGCTCTCTTCAGCTGTTTCATCTACCAATGAGCTTTTATCCATCTTCAGTTTTCCAGAAATGTTCTCAATAATGTGTTCCATTGTAATAGGCCCTCCTGTGCTCTTGGATCTCCTGTGTGTAGTCATTTCACTGAGTGCATTCCTCTGCTAGGGCTCCTGTAACAGGGCATCATACACTGGGGGTCTTAAACCACAGACATTTTCTCACAGTTCTGGAGGCTAGGAGTCCAAGATCGAGGTGCTGGCAGGTTGGTTTGTGGTGAGACCCTTCTCCATGGCTTGTAGATGGCTGCCTTCTTACTGTGTCTTCACACAGCCTCTTCTCTGTGCATTACATATGCCTGGTATCTCTTCCTCTTCTATAAGGACACCGGTCCTATTGGCTTAGGACCCCACCTCTGCAACCTCACTTAACCTTAATTATGTACTTCAAGGCCCTTCGTTATGCCCTTAAAGGCCCTAAATCCAAATCCAATCACATTTAAAGGTTAGGGCTTCAACCTATGGATTTTGGGGGGGGGGGCACAATTAAGTCCATAGCAGTGGGACATCTCAGGAGTCCAGCAGGTTTAACTGGGAACCATGCCACTTGTTTAAGAGCATCGTGCTATGTTGCTCGGTCTCGTAAGGTCTGGCACTCTGTGGACAAATGCCAAAGTCCTTAGAGGAGTAAGGCACTATATCTATATGTGTCATAAAACAATAGCAAAAACAACATGAGCAGCAAAAATAGTATTTTTTATTATTTTTTTGGTGATAGTGAGCACACTACGCAGAGCCTACTTTCTTACTTCAACCTTTGGACAATAAAACCAGAAATGACCAGTTCAAAGAGGGTGAACAAGGGAGAAGTATTTTCAGTGGAACCATCTGGCCTCCCTGAGAGAGAGTGAGGGTGGCAGGGCGGGCACTAGCAGCTCCAGGATTCTCTGGGTATAGGTCAGGGAACTGGGAGCCACGAGCCAGCAGCTGGGAAGGGCAGCAGGTGCAGGACAACCTAGGTATTTTCTCTGAGCTAGAAGGGGGGGATTTGGAGGTGCTGCATTCCAGGGAGCCAGCTGGTGGAGCCAAGTCACAAATCGCTGTTCTCTTGTTTCTGAGTGTGACCCCACTGTGGCTCTTGGCTGGTGGCCTGGGAAACACCTGTTGCTCAGTTATTGGGGCCCATGGACTGGTTCAGGCTGCTGCAAGCTTAGGGACCAGATAGTTATCATCAGTAAAAATAACTTATCTTGGCCGATGAAAGACTCCTTTAGTTGGCATCTTTGAGCAAAACTCACTCCCCCCTGTAAAAAATTCTTTTGTGCAGGTACAGATCACAAATCATGCCTCTGTCTTTTAGAGCAGTTGCAAAAATGAAAGAAAACACATTAAATGGATAAAATGCTTTTGACTATAAAAACAGGTGATTGTTTTCACTTTATCTCCTAGCAACACCCTCACTTTTCTGTTTTGAGCTCAGTATTTACAGGTAACTTTAAATTATGATCTGTTTCTCCCTTATATTGATGCATTTATTCACAACAGAATTTTATTTTTATTTTATCGTGGTTGGGTATTTCTAGTATCCCAGATGCTTTTCAGGGTGGTAGAGTTTTTGTCCTCACAATTTAAAGTCAAATATAATTTTGTGTTATAAGTATAGAAAGAACAAAAAAAGACTATTCAACTTCTTTTAATTAACTGGAACTTTGCTGTAAATATTTCTTGAAATATTTGTATGACCTAGAATTTTCAAATATGTTCATCTTACAACAATTGTTAAATATAAAGGCATTTTGAGTATTTTATCTTCACAAATTTCTAAATGTTGCTACTTCTGTCTTTATAACTCATATGGCACTTTAATAAAAAGCAGAATATACAATTTTCCTACTTTAGGGTACATTTCCTAACTCAACAATGGTATTGTTATTTCTGTGGGGAAGGGTTGCACCACAGTGAACTTGAAGCTCAATAGCAAATGTTTCTTAAGCATCTACTATATACTAAATTCTGTGCTTGGTACTTGGGAAAAAAAGACACATCAATTGTCATTGTACTCAGCAGGCATTCACTGTCCAAGTAGAAATACAACACCAGAAAGATAATCTCAATATAGCATAGATCCCCAAATAAGAGTATAAGACAAGCAGTTCTCAAAACTTTTTGGGTCTCAGGGCTACTTTATACTCTCAAAAATTAATGAGGACTCCACAGAGCTTTGGTTAGCTAACAATAGATATCTAACAATCTATCCATTAGAAATTAAAATTGAGAAATTAAAAATATTTATTGATTAATTTAAAAAGAATAAACCTATTGTATGTTCACATTAAAAATATATTTTCCGAAAAATAACTATGTTCTAAAACTAAAAAAGTACTGGTAAGAGTGGCATTATTTAACACTTTCAGAAATCCCTTTAATAGTTGGATTAATAGAAGACAACTGGGTCCCCATATTTGTGTCTGCATTCAATATATTGTAAGTTGTTTTGTTTGCAGTATATGAGAAAATCTGGGTTCATGCAGATATGAGACATGAAAAGGGATGAGTATTGTAATAGGCTTTTCAAATAATTGGGTATATTCTTCTTTGATAATACATCAAAATCAGAAAGTAGTAATTTCTTTTGGGTAGGTGCAATGTGGAATCCGAAGCTATATTAGTGAACTTTTTGTGTTTTGCATTGAACTCCACTGGTATATTTTGCATTTTGATTTAATCTTTTTCCAATGTATGATTTTTGTGACACAGTGCGTCGGTTGTTTGGAAAATACTGTTTCACTGAGTTATGCAGAATTTTCAAGTGTTGACATATTTTAATATACGATATTTTAAAGATCATGCATATTATCATTGAGCTAATCTAATCACTGATTAGAAATGTCTTTAAGAATTAGGAAGCTGTCAAATGCATGGTGGCCAATACATGTTTATCAAAATTCTAATTTTCCCTCGAAAGATTAAATTTATTATTGGCAACAAATACTACCAATAGTTTTCCTTATAGTGACTGGCTAACTTGGTTTCACTTTTGAGAAAATGCCCACCTGCCAAGTATAGAAGGCTGAAGAGCCATAGTTTATTAGTTATTCTTTCAAGTAAAAATGATATTCCACGAAAAAAAAGAAAAAACCTACCTAGCTCAGCTTGCAAGTCAGACATCATGCAGATCTTTAAGACAACTATCAAGCTTTGATAGGCAGCAGGAGTGCTTTATGTGTACATCCCATTTTGCTGGTCAGAATTAAAAAGACTGTACTTGAGGGCTGAGACGTAACAAAATTAATATGTGAGTACATAGCAGTGAAGACCATTAGAATATTTTGGTGTCACTGCCTGGATTCATGCTGGCTTCCAGTAGTTTTACCCATCAGTATGAAAATATTTTTGTCCTTGTGGGCCCCATAAAATTTTCTTGGGGACTTTGAGAATCACTGCTTCAGGAGAACAAAGAAGAGGTACTTAGCCTGGCCTGTTTCGGGGAAGGGTTGGGGCAGTGGGAGGAGAGGGGCGGGGACAGGCTCACGCATGGGGTGACTCTCCAGCAGGAGCTCAGGGGGTGTTGAAATTATTCAGTGGAAGAAGGTAGGAGATAGTGTATAGAAAGTGTATTATTTTTATATCCCTTGGTAATAAATTATCACAGACTGAATGGCTTAAAACAATACCTGTTTATTGTCTCACAGTCCTGCAGATCAAAAGTCTAGGTGTGGCCTGGTAGGTTCTCCTGGTAAGGTCTCACCAGGCTGAAATTAAGGTGTTAGCTCAGCTTTGTTTTCATCTGAGGCTTGGGGTCTTTCTCTGGACTCATGTGGTTGTTGGCAGAATATAATGAATTGTGGTTGTAAGACTAAGGTTTCTCTGGTCTTGCTAGCTGTCAGTCAGGGGCTGTTCTCAGCTGCCAGAGGCAGCCTGTGATTTCTTCAGTGGGGTCCTCTTCAAAACATGGCAGTTTGTCTCTTCACAACCAGAAGATTCTTTCACTTCCAGTTTTGCCCTTCCCAAAGGTTTTCAAGGTTCACCTTCAGGTCAGGCCCGCCTAGGATAATCTTCCTCTTGATAAACTCAAAGTCAACTTTTTTTGGACCTTTATTTCTTTTGTATAATGTAACCTAATCCTGAAAACTAAATTCACTATATTTACAATCTCACCCACACTTAAGGGGTTTTAGAGGGTCTGTACACCAAAGGGCAGGAATCTTGCAGGAGCGTCTCAGAATTCTGTTTACCACAGAAGGACACAAGGACAGTGCAGGCCAGAGATTCAAAAATGTGGGGAAATCAAAGTCTTGTTGAGAGCATTTTTGTGGTAGGAACTGAGGATGGCATGGGAAGGAAATGGGGCAGAAAGGGAAGAAGAAAATTATCTACTTCAAGATTGTCCTCCTGGCAGTTCCCTGGGGTGTCCCACTAGATTGCCCTCCCCAGATTCTCTGCCTTCCCCATTCGTGCTGCCTATGGCCTCATAAGGATGGCTCTGAAGAAGAGATGAGCTATCTTTCAAATTTCATGGAGAAACTTTCCAGAACTGTTTCAAAAGAAAGTCTCAGCTGTCACAGTTTACTTAATTTGAAAAGAGAAAGGTCTTCCTAACCTCAGGCAACAAAATGCATTTCAACACAAAATCAGTCCATTGAAGGGATTCTCCCAGACTTAATAACTCAGAGGCTAGGTGTACACCTAGAGAGTTGTGATTATGTGTCCGCCTACTCCCCAGCCTCCCCAGTTCCAGTTCACCTTCCTACGCAATTGCCAAAAGCATCCTCATCAAGACTTTGCTTTTAATTAAGTCACTTGTCTTCTCAGAAGTCTGGGAAGACTCCTGAGAGTCTCTTGGGTAAAAGTAGAATTTCTGATCATGAATTATGAGGCCTCTGCCCAGATGTACCTTTATTCCTAGCCCATCTTCCTCATTTTTCAGGCATTATTTTGTTGATCACAAAGCACCTAGCCGGACTGTTGTGATGAGACGTCAAACTCCACTTGGGGTCGAGAAGGTGAAATGAGGGACGTGTCAAGCCCAGCTGTTCTCAGAAGCCCCTCACCAGCTGGGACCTTTGAGACAGGCAGAAATGAGAAAAAAGTTAGCTCATTTTCTCTGTGAAATCACAGCGCTCTCCTCCTTAAAATGCTTCTCATATCATATTTCAGATGGCTTTTTCGGAATCATTCAATTTAGCACAAATTATTTGTAGACATTAGGAAACAATGGAAGGAACAAGCAAGAAACAACTGGTTGGCTGAATGAAAACAAAGCAGGGCAATAAAAAATACATTTTTTTTTTTTTACAAAATCCTTCAATCTTTGACCATAAATGCAGCATTCCTCCCTTTTGAGTTGAATTCTTTTGTCTCCAGCTTTTCAATATCTTCCTTCTTTCTTCTTCCGTCCCTCCTTTTTTCTCTTCTCTTAATTCCCTTCTTCTTTCCTTTCTTCCAACACGGACTAATGGAGCTTGGCATGGAAGCTATAAAGATGAATATAACAGAGTGTCTCCCATCAAGAAGGGTAATTTCTAGAAGGAAAGACACGTAAAGAAATGTTTCAATTCAGTGTGATGCAAATAGAAAGTGGTCACTTCTTCCCAAGGGTGTGGCGGTCAGCAAAGTCTCCATAGCGGATTCAGCTTTTCAGCTGGGCCTGAGAAAATGAGTTTATTGTTTGTTTTTTTCCACGTGGACAGGTGGAAAGGTTTTCTAGGAAAGGAAACAATATGTATAGAGCGTGAAACTTTGGAAGAGCAACACGTAATTATCTATTCAACTTTAATTGGTGGTATCTAGTTCTACACCACTAGATTCTAGAAAGGATTTGAAGTCATTGATAAAATGCATGTACTAAAATAAGATGAACCCAAATGAAAAAGATAGCTGGGTGAGAAAATCAGGTCAGAGAAAAATTAGGGTAGGAAAAATAAGATAAATTTAGTATACAAAACACATGGTGTATGACTCTGTCCACTTGCCAGAGGAAGGCCATAAATTTGGATCTAAGCCTTTTCGTGCCAACCCTCAAAGAGAGAGATGCAATTAATTATAACAGTTAGTGTCCACAGGACCAGATGAGCCAGGTGTTCAGGAGCAGTGCAACTATTCCTGGTGTTGATAACAAAGAGGAATTTCTCCCCTGGGTCTGCACAGAGAGGGCGTTCAGTAATTCTGGGAATGCTGCCCTCAATAGCTTCTTGATAGCAGCGCGAGGTTGAGGCTCATGAAACTATTTCTCATAATGCCTTCAATGTAGGCTAAGGACGTATTTCCAGGGTGCCAGTGAGGAAAATATTTCTACATTGCTCAAGGTTAAACATGCTCAAGACTTTTGACTGTTTCCCACCCCCTCCCACACCCCTTTCTCTCTTTTTAAGCCAAGGTAGGGCCTGAGTTACAGGCACTTTAACATTTTCCCCCAGGCTAAAATTTTCAGTAATGCTATGTGGTGTGTGTTTGATTGACCACTGATCTGGGTGCCAGTTGGTTTTATAACCCTTTCATTGGGGTTCTTTAGTTTATGCTTATAATGATTTTGTCAATTTACTGCTCAGTTATTTTACAATTACTTACTCTTTTTCCTCCATTAGATAATAAAACTCTTGCAACGGAGGCAGAGGAGTCCAGAAAAGCACATTGTTCTATAGCTCAGCCTAGAGTTGGTCTCTAATTGATGTAGCTGATGGACTGATTTTGGGTGATATCATCTGACATCTACTTATTTCCTTTTTCTTCCTTTAACAAAGCAATTTCTGATTCCTTTAATCTTTCCTGATCTTATTGTCCTCGAAAACATGGCCTAGTACATTAATCCTTTGATTCAGACACTTTGGCAAAGTTTATTTTAATATCCCCCCAAATTCAACACATCTAAGAGGTATCTAAAAATAAAGATAAGAAATATTCTGGATTCTTAAAAGGAGAAAGTAATAACCTTGTCATTTTCAAATGTGACACATTTATTCAAGTGTAAATCAAAAAGGCTTTAATGGTAAGATAAAAGGACCTATTAATTTCAGTATTTAAACTTAATTCTGCAACATTAACAGCCCATATTAGATTTGTATTATTATTTCTTTCTACCCGTACAAATCTATCATTTTTATAAGTCTAGAATGCTTTTTAAAACAATAAATATTATATGCTAGCCTAAATAATACTTATATCTAAATATGTCAACTCTAAGTTAATCTAAATGTAGGACTATTTGTAAGAAAGCCGAAGGGAATATTTTAGAAATGTAATGCATTAAAACAAAATAAAACCCTAGGAAGTTCTGTCATAAGTTCTCACTGGGTAGCAGTTCTAAGGTATAATCTCAGCTGTGCAAAGGGATGAAGGGTGGGCTATTTATAAAATGATAGCAAAATGATACACAACAAACCTACTTCTCTCTGGGAGTTCAGCTGCACGGAAATGCTTCTCTTCTGTGATGGACTTTGGACTCCACTGAAGCTCTTTCAGAAGAAATAGATGAAGGATTCTTAATTTAAGACCTATTCCAACCTTTGATGTACTGGTATAAAATTCAAGTACAAAACCAAATACCCTTCCAAAAATAAATAGTAAAAGGCCAAGAGTAAGGCAAGATAGTAAAATAAACAGTAAAAAGGCAAAATAGCAAAAGGCAATATGTTAATGATAGAATATAAAAATAATCAAGAAGATTGTGGATTGACGTGTGGAAATAAATGAAACCAACCAATGAGAAAATCAAAGGCAATTTTTTCAGAGCTTGCTATAGCATGAGAGTCAACCACCGTTACTTGCATTTGGCAGTAACTCCAAGGTGGGCAGAGGAGTGGGAAGCTTTATAGTGGGGGGATAACAAAAGCAGCTTTGGGTGTGCTCTGACTAGAGGCTGTTGGCCTGGGGAGGCTCTAGGTGAGCTAACTAGAAGCAGAGCATCTGATATGATTGGTTGGGGGTACATATTTGACTTTCTCTGGTTTATCCTAAGTTGGAAACAGACAAAAATTAGGGATGCTGTCAGTTGTTAATCAAGTCCTGGACCTTTGGGGCCAATTGTTAACAGAAGTTACTGTTTAGCTTCCTGGATTGTTAGTAGAGATAGCAGTCTGACTTCCTCTAGCTGGCTGAGCTGATTACTATAGATAAGGGTTGGTTTCCTGGGAAGATTGCTGTAGGTTATAAATCAGAGTTTATTTTTATCTATGGTCTGGCCATTGTCCATTTGTATATTCAGTCTCTCAGAGGACAGAAAAATTCCTAACGTAGCTGCTGGCTCTCTGAAATTTCAGATATGGCTTTCTAGCTCTGCAGAAATGATCAGATTCTAGAGAAAAAAAAAATGGCACACAATACAATTAAAACAACACTGATTTTTATTCATTCATTTACTATGGAAATTGTCTCTTTTCAGTTCCAGTTTAGGGACTCAAATAAAAACCAGAAACTATTTTTGTCTCAAATGATGGTGGAGATGGCAGAGGAAAGATGAGTGTGAGAATCATGGTAATTTGTTGTGTCTCTCTTCTGTTTGCAGAATATATCAGCTACAGGGTGGTTTATGTAGTTAAAGTTTTCTCAGATAATTCCTGAATATGCTCTGGACTATTGCCCACCCCCCCAACCCCCCCCCCCCGCCCCACCCCATCTATGACAACCCCAATGCTGGGCAGGGCAGGAACTCTGTCTGGTGATGTATACACTTGTCTTCAAGTTCTCCTGGAGAAATGCTACTCCTCTTACTCTACTAAATGCTGACAGGATAACATTTGGACAGTTATGAAAGTGCATCCATATCTTTCTTCCTAGGATAGAGGGAGGGGTCAATGAGGGAGATTTACATTTTTACAGTAGAAATACAAGGAGAAAAAAGGGGATAACATTCAGATTCTTAGAATTTTACAGCAAAACAACAAGCTTGAGAGGCAGGTAGTGTTGAGAGAGAAGGGGTCATTTAAGTTCCTTTAGATCCCCACTTAGTATATCCACAGCCAAGCCTGGGGTCCCAGGCTCACAGTGTTCCGTGTGCACCTCACACCCCAACTATCTTAGGGAGAAGAGCAGAGGGTAGGAGACAGATACGTGGCATTTTCATCCAAGGGAAACTAAAAGGAACCAAATGGACTGTCTCAATTCTTCAGTGATTCCACAGTAAATAATAGATTTTGCAGTAAGAACTAATACACACACGCACGTGCACACACACACATAGGGGCACGGGGCACTGAAATACATTCCATCAAATAATGCTGACTCTGTGTCATTCAGATATGTCTTTTTTTATTTTATTCTATTCCTTTTAAAAAAAAATCAATGACGGTGATAACCTACTAAACTAAAAATCATGGCCAACTAAAGGGTCATGCCCCCCCCATTTGCAAGTAGCAATTTAAATTTTGGCTTGCTCTAAGTGTAATTCACATTTTACATTTAGCTCATTTCTTTTCCTACTAGCTATCATGTGGAGGCTGAGAGGCAATATCCAAATAAGTACAGGGGGAAAAAAAGAAAAAGAAAAAAATGGATATTTGTAATATATCAAATTTGTAGTGTGAATGAATTTCATGACCTCATCTCTCAAGCTTCTTTCTAGTAATTCAAAATTTCTCTTTTTTCCTTTAGGATTAATTAATGCAATTCATTCAGTCATTCACATCATAAACTACTCTTCTGTACCAGGGGCTGTTCACTGCCTTAAGGATAAGTGTTGTAAGTAAGATAGACAAGGAGCAACTCCATGGAGCTTATATTTCTATTAAATCAATATTTGCATCAACCATGATGGCTTTAGAAAAAACAAAGCTTCTAGTAGGTAGTGTTTACTTTTCAAACACACTTATTCAAGGCCCTAATTTTAACTTTTCCTTCAGATTTCAGAGGAAAGAGTATGGGATAGTAAACACCCTATCATCGAGTCAGAAGCCAGTATCAGCCTGGCCAGTGAATTCAGTGTGATTTTCCTGGGAGGAGCAGGAGCACTGTCTATGTGCACTATTTCATGAGCTCTTACTATGGCCCTATGAAATAGGCATTATTATTCATCTTCCCTAAACTGAGGAAATCCCTTTAGGGGGACTATGTAACTTGCTAAGTCACATAGCTGGTAAATGGCAGAGTTAGGATCAAGCCCAGGTGTGTTTCTATAAACTTTCCACTGTCATGCTGCATAGAGAATGCAGGTGATGATATTCAAACTTTTTAAAATGCAGTATGGAAGGGTTATCTATCTATCCATCCATTCGTCTTCTATCATCTCTATATAGATATAAATACAGATATTTATGTATCTTTCAACCTATCCAATTGGCCAAACTAGTATAATTTGTAATGCAAATTGTTCATCAAAATATTCTAGTGATTACGAAATTGTTGAGTTTTAGAAATTATAGCCATCATAATTTGACAATGGCCATCACTAGGTAAATAATATATTTATATGAACCATTATTTGACATCAACTCTTAAAAAGTTCTTCATAGGATGACTTCTATCATCAGTGATACTGTTCGTAATATTGAGTGAAACTTCTTTCAGCTTGTGGTGAATCAACATCAATCACGTTTAAAAATGCCAGCCTTTAAGGTAGTGTTTGAGAATTTTATAATCTCAGGATCTCCTTTTTTGACTATGCTGATCATCAGATTTAAATAATCTTCCTGAATTTGTTATTTCAAACATCAGCTCTCATATTCTTTAATTATCTGTGGTATTTGATTCACATTTGAAATAGAGGATTTAAAAGGATTTACTTGAATTATATTTTATTGCATCATCCAGAGAGTGAAATGCCAACTTAGAACATCCAGGAGTTTTCGTACTTTTCCACTGGTACTTTCTCCAAAATTCAATAAATATTTTTCAATGAAGCCATTTTTCCTGAGCTCTGACCATAAAGTTTGATAAGTCATTTCATATATATTATTCCACCTTCATGAGACCAACAAAAACCATTAAACTATCCACAAATAGTGAATTTCATGTTTTAATTAAAATATTAAAATACTTTCATATGAAAGTTGAGACATAGTTGATACTGATAAATTAGTACATTTTCCAAAATGTGGTTTTCTCATTTCAGTATGTGTGTGCTCATGCCATAAGTCAAGTTTGTAATGATATATCCATAGTGTTCATTTTTTAAAGTTCTAGAAAATCTGAAAATAACAGATTGTGTTCACTATATAACTGATAGTAATATAAACCTAAATTTTCTTTATTTGAGTCATGACATTTAACAGAACACAACTGTCATTTTGATGTAATGCGTAAATGTGTCGCAAATTCAATTTTGAGTGATGGCATTTGGAGCATCATTTGCATCCCAATATTCGTCAGTTATAATAATAATCCACTTACATTTTTGTTGAAAAATCATTTCTTTTCTCACTCCAGAGATACAAATAACGTGTGTAATGTCTGCTGACTCTTGCAGTGTCTTAGAAGATCTTCTGGGCTGTTTTAATTTTTGCATCAAATCAACCTACGTTGAGATTCAGTATAAATCTCCCTTTTTTCTTGGTTCTGTTGTGCATTCAGAAAAGCAGGCTTCTATTTATAAGAAAAATTATAAACTTATCCAAAATATCTTGCCTCTCATTCTAAAGGTTCGTTCAAAAATATTTATTCATGTAAACTTATGACTTTCAAAATACTGCACGCTTAAGACCTACACAAGAATTACAAGTTGCTCATGTATGACCTATACAGTTGATAGTCACCAAAGGAAAAAGTAAACCATTTAGAAGCAGCAGCAAGGGACAGCTAGGTGGCTCGGTTGGTTGGGCATCTGCCTTTGGCTCAGGTCATGATCCCAGGGTCCTGGGATGGAGCCCCGCATCAGGCTCCCTGCTCAGCGGGAAGCCTGCTTCTCCCTCTGCCCCTCCCCCTGCTTGTGCGCTTGCTCTCTGACAAATAAATTTAAAAAAAAAAAAAAAGCAGCAGCAGTAGTGTGAATGCAGATGTGATAAACCGGCTATTCTCATGGAGCACGGGCTTGTAAAATTGCTCAGGAATGCACTCAGGCTGTGTGACCTCAGCTGGACAGGTAAACAGTGTTGGAAATATTCTCAGATGTTGGTGGATGGGAGCCCCAGATTACAATGGTTGTTGTGACAGCCTTCAACTCTAAGCTGGAACTAATGAATTCATATTAGAATTTTTTATTACCAGTTGGTGTTGTTTATTGCAGTTACCATTATATTATTTCCCAACTGCTATGGAAGCTTTCACTATTTTAGCAGCTGGTACCACCATATGGATTTGCACTGGCTGATGATCAGTGCTGAGACTTCAGTTCTTGAAACTCTGAATTAACTTATTAAGTTTACTTTCCTGTTTCTTCTTGTGCACCTGACACTCCGCCAAACTGAGCCATTTGTTCTGCTCTAAACACCTCTATTTTCTACCTACAGTTTCTGCTCCTGGTTTTCTCTCCACTTAAAACGTCTTGCTCCCATATCCTTTGCCTGTTGATTTTTTTTCTTTTCCATTATAATTTGGCTCAAATGTTATTCATCTGTTTCACACCCACCAACCCATCCATCCACCCATGTAGCTGGTACTTTATGGGATTTATGATGTACTAGGTACTGTCACAGAGAAAAATACAGTGATGCCACTTGCTATATCAAACTTTTATATAAACCCAGCTTAACCCAACCTGATGAAGTTTCTCCGTCATCGGAAGAACTTATGGAACATTATGTATTTCGTCTTATATTATGGCTCATCCTGAAGTAGGTGGTCTAGTCTGTACACTACTCCAGGCAGAGAAGTTCTGCATTTATTTTTAATCTCTTATACAACCTGGCATATCATCTTGCACAAAATGTTCAGTTAAGGAATATCTGCTCAAAACTTAATTGAAAAGAATAAAAGCTATGTAAACATTTTCTTCAAACCCTCTGCTCCTAAAATGCTCTTATAATTTACCATCCATTCTTTGTAGAATGTTGTCTCTCAGGTAACTTTTAAAAAACATTCATATATATATATATATATATATATATATATATATACATACATGATCTATATGTATATATGATAAGATCAGTTCACACCCTCTCTATTCTGTCGCTTGTGTTACTCCTGATCATCTTACAGTCAAATCACTCTTTATGCTCAAACTTCAGCCGAAATAGCTTCTGTGATTGACAGGGCTTCTGTGAAGGCCTGTAACATAGCTCACGGAACAGGTGAAGTGCTCAGGCTCTTTAATATGTATATTAAATTTAGAATATCAGATACTAAAATAAACCGTGAAATTGTCCATATACAGAGGATTTGAAAACATAATAAGTTGTTCAAGAAATAATTCTTTTTTTGGATTAACAAAAATAGGACATGAAAATCCGGGGTGTGTTTTATGAGAATCACTGGGTAAGAAATGTTGGGGTCGCGTACAAATAGATAGTAATACATAAAAAGATTTAATGAACACAATAATAAAAAAAAATGGACTTGGCCAGTTAGGGTTTTTGAAATACTAATAGAAAAAGAGGAGTAGGCCAAGAAAACACAAAAGGCCTTTTCCTAAAAGTCATAATTAGCCATGGTAAGTACTAGGAGTGCGGGATATCCATGAAGCTGATACTAGTCAGAAGATTAAGAAAAATATTATAGTCCAAGGTCTGATTGGGTAAGGAAAGTTTAAAAGAAAGGAGAGAAAAGACGCTGGATTTGGCTCCAAGGATGTCATTGGCTCTAGTAATAGCAGGGGAAGGATGTACATGAATGTCAAGTTGTGTGGAACATAGAAATGAATCAGAGAAACACAAATTACAACAGAGGGGGAGTAACATGCTGCCGGTCTAGGAATATGAAATGGAAATGAGAAATAGGATAGAAATATGATCAAAATCAGCTATATGTAGTGTATGGAGCCATATGAGAGGTTTTTAAAGTTCTATTTATGATTCCCCAACTTGAATGGTTGAGATAAAAAATAAATCAGGAAGAAAGCATCAACTTTGCATGGGCATTTCCTAAATACAGAATATTTTTGATATTCTTTTCTTAGGGAAGATAAACAAACACATAATTATATACTTAGCTTTTATATGAGTATATATTGATTTATAAAGTACTTAGAGTTAAAAATGGCTTTGCAAGGCAGTGCAAGGCTAGCCAGAGAAATATTTCGATTTGTTGCCTAATGCAGGTGTCAGCTCAGGTCCCCCGTCTATCAAGACCTACATAAGATTGGTTCAAGCCCTCATTCATTCTGTTCCCTGTGTTAGTCCTGACTCCCTCCTTGTGGTCACATCTTGTTCTGATCCTAGGCTTCCACCAAAAGAGTTCAGTTTATTTGCTGCCCTGTAACATATCTCATGGAACAGGTGAAGTGCTCAGACTTTTCACAATTTCCACGATAAATAAGCAAAATAAACCCTTGATGCCCCAAACACTATTAGTGGGTAAGAGATTTTACTGATGATTTCAAGAACACAAAGAGAGTGTTTACACCTTAGTAGTGTCAACAGCTTCTGGTTGAACTTGAGACATCTTTCCTTACCGCAGTCTCTTGTCTCTACCACCTGTGAACCTTTATCCAAGTTTCCAAAATGGTTCCTGAAAATAAAGAGAAGGCATATGCAAAGTCCATGGGAGAAGCTGAAGAGTTACTGTTTCATGCGCTCCACTGGCAATCTTATCACGAGTTAAATGTAGATGATTGGTTTGAACGGAGCATGTTTTCAAAGCTCTGCAAACCGCCCCCCCCCCATTTTTAAGCATTTACAAGTCAGTACATCATGCAATGCAATTGCATTATCACACAGTTGTAACTACAGAGAAAATATATGCAATCAAATTATGATTGGAAAGAAAATTATGATTCCATGCCATTCTACAAGTTGAAAAAAATTGAAAAGCAAAAAGGAAAAGAATGAGTAACGAGAGCTTGGTTAAATTGCAGAACTTTAGGAGTCAAAAGAAAGGATTTTTTTTTTCCCCATCTCTTTCTTCATAGGCCTCCTAAGAGCACATTTCTTAGTGCTCCCTCCCTGGCCCACCCTTGAACACCCAAGTCGCCAGATCTGGCACAAATTAAGCCCCCGTTTCATGATAATTATTTCAGAGGTTATTTGTTGCAGGGTATACTAATCTCTTAAAGTATTTTTAAAAAATGGCTTTTTGGGGGCCCCTGACTGACTCAGTCGGTAGAGTGTATGACACTTGATCTTGGGGTCATGAGTTTGAGCCCCACACTGGGTGTAGAGATTACTTAAAAAAAATTAAAAAATGTTATTTCTTTAAAAAAAAAATCAGGAATATCATTTTGAGGTTTTTTAAAATCAGGAGATTGGACTATAATTTAAAAATCTCTAAGACTTTGAAAAGATAGTTCAAAATAAGCAAAATGGAAATGCATTGGGAATTCTAAAGAGGAAGGTACATTTTTCTTTACCAAGGATTTGCCATTACTCATGTAAACTTCTCTAAATGAGCCCTGTTTTACAGATGTTAAAGACCTAAACAAGTTAACCAAACTTACTGTAGTAACCATTTAACAATAAACGTAAGTCATTATGTTGTGTACCTTAAACTTCTACAGTGCTGTATGTCAATTCTATTTCAATAAAGCTGAGAGAAGAAAAAAAAAAAACACCTAAACAAATAAGGCGGTATTGGAAGAACCAATTATTATTATTATTGTCAAATAATCTTTGACAAAGCAGGAAAAAACATGCAATGGAAAAAAGACAGTCTCTTCAATAAATGGTGCTGGGAAAATTGGACAGCCACATGCAGAAGAATGAAACTCAACCATTTTTTTTTTAGCTTTACAAAAAAAGCTAAAAAAAAAACCCCACCCAAAACAAAACCAAAAAAAACAAAAACAAAAAAACCCCAATAAATAAATAGATACACATCAGTACTATACTTTTTAGTAATTTCCATTGACCACAATGACTTTGGTTGTTGCACATGTATCATTCTGTGCCCACTGTTTTGTTACTAATGTATTTCACTGGGCTCTTCCTTATTCTTTTGTGTGTGTGGGTTTTTTGTTTGTTTTTTGTTTTTTGACTGCTGCATAGTTTTACCAAGGAAACCTCAAAATGAATGAATGACTGTGAACAACAGCTAATAATTGTGCATTTCATGCCATTTTGGTAGGCAGAATAATAGCCCCTCGAATTATCCTTTGTTTTGTTTTTTAGTTTCCACATATGAGGAAAATCATGTGGCATTTGTCTTTCTCTGCTTGACTTACATTTCACTTTGCATAACACCCTGTGGGCCCATCCATGTTGTTGCAGTTGGCAAGATCTCATCCTTTTTTTTATGACTGCATAGTATTCTGTATGTACGTATATATAAAAAAATCTTCCTTATCCATTCATCTATTGATGGATGCTTTGGACACTTAGGTTGCTTTAGGTAAATACCCAGTAGTAGAAATATTGCATTATATGGTATTTCTATTTTTAATTTTTTTTTTTTTTAGGAATCTCCATATTGTTTTCCACGGTGACTGCACCAGTTTGCATTCCCACCAACAGTGCACGAGGGTTCCTTTTCTCCACATCCTCGCCAACACTTCTTATTTCTTGTCTTTTCATTTTAGCCATTCTGACAGGTATAAGGCAGTATCTCATTGTGGTTGTGCTTTGCATCTCCCAGATGATTAGTGATGTTGAGCATCTTTTTGTATGTTTCGATGTCTTCTTTGAAAAAATTTCGATTTAGGGCCTCTGCCCAGTTTTTAATTGGACTGTTTGCTGTTTTGGTGTTGAGTTGTGTACATTCACTCATACGTAAACTCTAAAAACCAAAACAAATGAATAAACAAACAAAAAGCAGAATTAAATGTATAAATACAGAGAACAAACTGATGGTTATCAGAGGGAAGGGGGTGGACGGATGGATAAAATGGTGACGGGGAGTGGGAGGTACAGGCTTCCAGTTATGGAATGAATGAGTCACAGGTATTCCAATTGGCAAAGAAGAAGTCAAACTCTCTCTTTTCGCAGATGACATGATACTTTATGTGGAAAACCCAAAAGACTACACCCCCAAATTACTAGAACTCATACAGCAATTCAGTAATGTGGCAGGATACAAAATCAATGCACAGAAATCAGTTGCTTTCTTATACACTAACAATACAACTGTAGAAAGAGAAATTAGAGAAACGATTCCATTTACAATAGCACCAAAAACCATAAGATACCTCGGAATAAACCTAACCAAAGGAGATAAAGGATCTATACTCCAGGAACTACAGAACACTCATGAAAGAAATTGAAGAAGACACAAAAAGATGGAAAAATATTCCATGCTCATGGATCAGAAGAATAAACATTGTTAAAATGTCTATGCTACCCAGAGCAATCTATACCTTCAGTGCCATCCCGATCAAAATTCCAATGACATTTTTCAAAGTGCTGGAAAAAACAATCCTAAAATTTGTATGGAATCAGAAAAGACCCCGAATCACCAAGGAAATGTTGAAAAAGAAAAACAAAGCTGGGGGCATCACGTTGCCCGATTTCAAGCTATATTACAAAGCTGTGATCACCAAGACAGGATGGTACTGGCACAAAAACAGACATACAGACCAATGGAACAGAATAGAGAACCCAGAAATGGACCCTCAACTCTATGGTCAAATAATCTTTGACAAAGCAGGAAAAAACATGCAATGGAAAAAAGACAGTCTCTTCAATAAATGGTGCTGGGAAAATTGGACAGCCACATGCAGAAGAATGAAACTCAACCATTCTCTAACACCATTCACAAAGATAAACTCAAAGTGGCTGAAAGACCTCAATGTGAGACGGGAATCCATCAAAATCCTAGAGGAGAACATAGGCAGTAACCTCTTTGACATCGCCCACAGCAACTTCTTTCAAGATACATCTCCAAAAGCTAGTGAAACAAAAGCAAAAATGAACTTTTGGGACTTCATCAAGATAAAAAGCTTCTGCACAGCAAAGGAAACAGTCAACAAAACAAAGAGGCAACCCACAGAATGGGAGAAGATATTTGCAAATGACACTACAGATAAAGGGCTGGTATCTAAGATCTATAAAGAACTTCTCAAACTCAACACCCAAAAAACAAATAATCAAGTCAAAAAGTGGGCAGAAGATATGAAAAGACACTTCTCTGAAGAAGACATACAAATGGCTAACAGACACATGAAAAAATGTTCATCATCATTAGCCATCAGGAAAATCCAATTCAAAACCACATTGAGATACCACCTTACACCAGTTAAAATGGCAAAAATGGACAGGGCAAGAAACAACAAATGTTGGAGAGGTTGTGGAGAAAGGGGAACCCTCTTACACTGTTGGTGGGAATGCGAGTTGGTACAGCCACTTTGGAAAACAGTGTGGAGGTTCCTCAAAAATTTAAAAATAGAGCTACCCTATGACCCAGCAATTGCACTAGTGGGTATTTACCTCAAAGACACAGATGTAGTGAAAAGAAGGGCCATATGCACCCCAATGTTCATAGCAGCAATGTCCGCAATAGCCAAACTGTGGAAAGAGCCGAGATGCCCTTCAACAGATGAATGGATAAAGAAGATGTGGTCCATATATACAGTGGAATATTACTCAGCCATCAGAAAAGATGAATACCCAACTTTTACATCAACATGGATGGGACTGGAGGAGATGATGCTAAGTGAAATAAGTCAAGCAGAGAAAGTCAATTATCATATGGTTTCGCTTATTTGTGGAACATAAGGAACAGCATGGAGGACATTAGGAGAAAGAAGGGAAAAATGAGCGGGGGAGAGTTGGAGGGAGAGATGAACCATGAGAGACTATGGACTCTGAGAAACAAACAGCGTTTTAGAGGGGAGGGGTGTGAGGGGATGGGTTAGCCTGGTGGTGGGTATTAAGGAAGGCATGTACTGCATGGAGCACTGGGTGTTATACGAAAACAATGGATCGTAGATCACCGCATCAAAAACTAATGATGTATTGTATGGTGACTAACATAACATAATAAAATTAAAAAAAAAAAAAAAGGCACAGCACAGGGAATAGAGTCGGTGATAGTGTGATTGGGTTGTGTGGTGACAGATGGCAGCTACACCTGTGGTGAGGGTAAGGGTAGCATAACATACAGAGAAGCTGAATCAGGAATTTAATTTATGATTAAATTAAGTGGGAAGATTAAATGAAACTGAGTTGGGAAGATTATTCTGGATTATCCAGGTGAATCCAATCTAATCCCATATGTTCTGAAAAGTAAAAAACCTTCCCTGGCTGTGGTCAGAGGGAGAGGCTACTCGGGGAGAATGGTTTAATGATGATGACTTGGAGAAAGGAGGCCATTTCTGGAAGCTGGAAGAACAAGGAAATGGATTCTTCCCTAGAGCCTCTAGAAGGGAGAGCAGTCCTGCCAACACCCTGATTTAGTGCTGTGTCAGATTCTGATCTACAGATCTGTAAGTTAATATGGACAGTCCCCAACTTACGATGATTCTACCTAGGATTTTTCAACTCTGTGATAGTGTGAACGTGATACACATTCAGTAAAAACTGTACTTTGAAATTTCAGTTTTTATCTTTTCCTGGGCTAGTGATATGCGGTATGATACTCTTTTGTGATGTGGCTCCCAGTCAGCCATACAGTGAGTGTAAACAACCCACACACTTGACAACCATTCTGTACCCTGCAACCATTCTGTTTTTCACGTTCAGTACACTATTCAATAAATTACCTAAGGTATTTAACACTTTATTATAAAATAGGCTTTGTGTTAGATGATTTTGCCCAACTATAGGCTAATGTAAGTGTTCTGAGCATGTGTAAAGTAGGTTATGTTATGCTATGATGTTAGGTGTATTAAGTAGGTTAGGTGTATTAAATGAATTTCGACTTAGCTTATTTTCAACTTATAATGGGTTTATTAGGACATAACCCCATTGTAAATCAGGAAGACCTCCCTGTGTGTGTGTGAAAAAGGGAAATAGTTCTTACCTTGTCTTCTCTTTGAAGTGAGCCAAAGAGGAGACAATTTTTAAGGGTCAGTTTACGAGAGCCTTCAAGCGTCATAATACAGACTTTGGACCATGGGTATAGCTTCTTAAGGATACCACATATTTAGAGATTTAAATTAGGACAGTTAAAAAATTTTAATCAGTATTCTTTCACCACTTTACATATACATGTGCATGTCTCCTGAGGATTTATATTTAAGAATTTGCTTGCAAAGCAGATCAATCACCAAACATACACTTGTAGACTATGTTGCTCCTTGTCCTCCCCTAACTCATCATTAAAATCCCAGAGTTCCTGAATAAAAGATGAATATGGGGCAGAGAAAGATGTTTATGGATATGCTTCTGAAGTAAATCACTTACCTAGTGCTTCATTTCAAAGTTAACTAATCTTCAGCACAGTCCAATAAGGAAAATATTTCAGTTTACAGTAAGTGAGCAGAAGTGCAGAAAAGACCATGATAAAATCTAAGCCTGCTCTTGGGCGCTATTGAACTTTAAAGTTGAGGTGGAAAGAAATCTTAGAAGTCATCCAGCCTAACTCCCTCATTTATGGACACTCAGGAAGGCTAAGACATTTATTCAAGCTCAAACAGCTATTCGGTGACAAGGTAATGAATTCACTCCTGGTTTCTGCACTTTCTTCTTCATCACGTTGCACCTTGATCTTTTCTCCTGCTTCCATGTCTCCTACATTGAATCTGCCGTGTAGACCTGTTGATTCCTCTTTGGAATTAGCTCTTAGATTTATTCTTTCTTCATTCCTGACACATCTTCCTCATTTTATGCCTCAGTTGCCACAACTGCGCTCTGACCAGTTTCTCACAGCCTGATTCATCTTACACCTGACCCACCAGGCTGATCTGCAGAACACACCACATTCATCCTTCTGAGCTGAGACTTCCAGGCCTTTCACAGAGGACATTTGAACTCTTCACCCTGCCATTCAATCCCCCCTGTATCGTCTAGTATCTGTATCGTCTAGGTGTTTTTTGTTGTTGTTGTTGTTTTTAAGATTTTATTTATTCATTTGAGAGAAAGAGAGAGAACATGAGCAGGGGGAGGGGCAGAGGGAGAGGAACAAACAGACTCCCACTCAGACTCCCCACTTAGCAGACTCCCCACTCAGATGAGGGGCTTGATTTCAGGATCCCAAGATCATGACCGGAGCCAAAGTCAGACACCAACCGACTGAGCCACCTGGTTGCCCCTATCTCTGTAGTTTTACCTCCTGATTCCTAACGTGAATGTTCTGTGCCAGCCAGAGTGGTTTCCTTCCTAATTCCACAGGCTCCCCCTCATTTCCACTCTCCTACACTGTTCATACCTTTTTTCATGGCCTGAAATTTCCTTTCTTCTATTCTACCTGCAGAAGTTACATCAGTTTCCTAAACCTATCTTAACATTTTCTTCCTTACTTTGACTCTAAGAACTCCAACCACAAAGAATTACTCTGTCTCTTGAGTACCTTGAATAAACACTTCCCATGAATCACATTTTAGCTCTTGACTATATCCAGTCTAGCTCTTCTCTGTACATGGCCTCTTTCTTGCTGTTTCATGTGTATAATGGGAAGATGGATCCTTTTCATGGGAGAGACGTCAGGTTTTAGAGTTGATTTGTGAGTCGTGAGGGAAATCAGTGGTGGTTGATGCCCTGGGATTGCAGGATGAACCTGAGGGGAAAGCATGCATGGGGAGATTTTGAGAAGATGAGGGTAGGACCTGGTAAAGAGAAGAAAGAAGACCAGGAGCTGGAGGGAGGTTATGAGAGGTCAGGAACACTCAGTGGAGGACCAGGGAGAAGATGCCAAGAAACAGCAGAAGCAAGTTTCCAAGGAGCCTACTCTCTTCATTGGAAGTGTTAAATATTACTGTCTTTATTTAAGACAGAAGGTTTTATGGGCCACTAGATAAATTTTAGAGTTAAAATTCGGTTTCTCCAGAAGGCAGCTTGTATATAAGAACTCCAAAGTAGAAAAATAAAATAAACATGAAGCTACAAGCTAAATAGTTCTTATTTTAAAAATGCTTGACTTTGTCAAATATACCTCAATAAAGTAAAAAAAAAAAAGGCTTAAAGATATAATGTTAACTGATGTTTCAAACATGTTACTAAAATAAATAGGATAAAATGACAAGTTTCTGTGAATTGAAGAACTGTTTAAGAACCAAAAAAAAAAAAAAGGAGAAAAGAGAGAAAGAGAAAATAATTTAGGCTACAAAAATGGAAGATAACAACTAGGCTGTTTATTGTAACAACACAGCCAATTGTTGCCAAGTTACTTCTCCCACCATGAAATAATTTAGTCTGGCCAGATTATTCCTTCAGGGAGACACGCTGCTAATTGCATACACCTTGGTAGTGACCTTAAGAAAGAGCTGTGTTATTGAGAACAACCAAATTACTTGGGTTTGATTTATTATTCCAGCTAATTAGATGAGCCTTTGACTCAATGACAGTCTAGTTTGATTGAGTAATAGACTACCTACAGAAACCAACCAAGTCACTTGCCATTATAGGTATATAAAGAGTCTAAAGGTGATCTTTAGAGTGCACACATGATCATGTCCTCATTATCAGGAGAGAAAAATTAGATCCATGAATCATTGTAGAGCAGAGATTCCAATATAAAATTCGGATCAAAGCCCCTCCTTTTATTGGCTGTGGCAAACTAGGAATATGGTACTCTTAATGTTTGTAGTGGGTTGAATAGTGTCTCCCCACAATTCGTGTTCATCTGGAACCTCCACATGTGACCTTATTTGGAAATAAAATAGAGCCTTTGCAGATCTACTTGTTAAGTTAAAATGAGGTCATACTGAGGGAGAGTGGGTCCTAAATCTAACTGGTGTCCTTATAAGAAGAAGGAGAAGAGAGACTGTGTTTTGACTCCTTATGTACCTTTTATGTTTTCAGAGTTTCTGAGGAGTCCATTCACTGAAATACCCTCCCAGCATGGCCCCAGCCCTCCAAATTGCTCCCTGTGGGAGCTTAGCAGACATCTCCTTTGAGTGACACCGTGTGCACTCAACTGCCCAGGGAATGTGATTTCTATTCTGTGACATTCCCAACCTCGTAAAGGTCATCCAGCATTCTGGTGCTGAAGAAATAAGCCCACTGGGGGCCTGAGTTGCTGCACCATGGGGCCCAAGAACCATTGGGAATTTTCCTTAGACAAAAGGCCTTTCCTTTTTATTGCTTTTGGACATTGTTGTCTTTGTTAAAGCCTGACCTCTAAGCTCACTGCTTTAGTATTCTTTCAAGAGTCCTAGTTGTCTGGTCTCCATAAGAGAGCTGTGGATCTGGAGGTGGTCTCTGGGTTTGGAGATCATTGGTTTGATAGGGCAAAGGATTGCTGTTCTTTTCTGTGCCACACACTATCGTGTGATGGTTCCAGGGACAACTCACAGGGCCAAGAGGGTATGTGTTTCAAGCTTGCTTGTTTGCTGTCTGTCTGCCCTTCAGCATGTTACTTAACACCTTCTACCTCAGTTTCTGTCCATCTTATCAGGCCACTGTAAATTTAAATGATTTCAAATATATGTAGGTCTTAGAACAGTGCATGGTACTTTATAAACTCCAGATACATGTGACCTCATTATTAATCATGATTACATCTCAGATTGAGATGCTTCTTAGACTCAGCGACTAAGGAGTAGGCACAGTTTAAAGCCGGTGAGTCGCATTCAGGTTTCTTATGATTCACTCTGTCTACCTGTTTCAGAGAGCTGCCTTGGAGGTAGGGATGGCAATGCTATACTGGGATAAAAGTAAGAACTATTATCTCCCAGCTTTTCAGGAACTACTATTATCCAGACTGCGCAAGTAACAAACGTCTGGCTCTTTTGGTTAATAGAGCAATGTAACTGAAAGCACAGATGACTCGTCAAAGCATTACAATCAGTAAAATAAAGAGGCCTCTTGTTTATGCCCCTGACAAAATATGACTGGAAGGGATGAGGGCCCAGAGTGGTCACCAGAAGCCAGAAGGAGAACCATGTAGAGGAGCCTTGTGGGGACAGAACGGTGACCTTCCACGAAAGGATACAACCACCTGAGGTGCTCTTATGCGGAGGGAGTCAGAGTAAAAAATACCCGGGCCTCATTCCCCTCCCTTCCTGCAATCTCCTGCCTCTCAGTACTGAACCCCAACAGAAGCCAGAAAGTGTGGGAGTCTGTTGGTATGGTTCATACAGTTCAGTCTGCATGGGGATGGATGCAGAAAAGGGGAGAGGGAAGGGTAGATCTGAAGAAGCAAAGGAAAGATACCACCCCTGGGTCTTGTAAACGTTAGTTACACAGTGCCTTCTATGGACAGCAGCAGCATTAGCGAGTTTAAGACCTAGAAATCCATATCTACATGGGGCAATGCCAGAATAGTGTTGTAGGCAAAAAAAAAAAAAAAAAAAAAAAAACCAGTCTTTTCAAAAAAAAAAAATTTCAATGCAACTAGTCTTTTCCTTGGTTTACTTGAATACTCTGAGGCCATAAGCAGACCCAAGAATAGTTGTTTAAAATCTGTATTTGATCATAGTTTCTTCTGTTTCCTATGCCTCTCTCTTGAAGACTTCCCTCTCCTCCTAAAATCTCCTCCAGCAGTCCATTCCACATTTTACCTGTTGTCCACCCCCATCTCCCCACATTCACCCTCTGTTCTTCCAACACAGAAAGTCTCATCTTCTAGGTGGGGAGGACCCTTGTTTGAGCGGGGGAGGGGGTTTGGGGGGGGAGCAGTGTATGGGAGTGGCCCACAGGGGAGGGTTGTAGCGGGAAATGGCGGTCAAGCTTCAAATAGGCAAATATTTTCACCCCATTTTACAGGCATAGGAAGAACCTGCAGATGCCCAGCAGTCAAGCTCTGGCGAACGGTGCCCAAGACTTTTCTGAGCTTATGGGCCTGCATCCAGTCTTAACCCTGGTGATCTCACTGATCTCTCTGAGATGAGATGATAAGCAAGACTGTCTTTTCAAAAGATTCACTGGGATCAGTGCTATTGAGGGCAAAACATGTGATCATGTAATTGATTACCTTTGGGATTTATTCCTAAAGCAGGAGCTAACTGCAGCTGTACTGGCCTTCCTCTCCCCTTCTGGATCCAGGGCTGGACTGGGCGAGGCCGGGAAAGCCAGTGGCTCTCAAAATGCTTATCGCCACGTAGATTTCCTGAAGATGAAATCCCAGGTCAAAACAAAATTAATGATCGTCGTGCTGACAATCTCTAGTAACTGCCATAGTAGATGTGTCTTTGACAATAACTACAACGTTATGGATATATGTGCTAGGATTTGTATTTACTCCACCAATTCAGCTAATGTTTACCCCCCAAAACCAAGAAAATGAACACATTAGAAAACGCCACCTCGAAAAAGCTTCTACCCCTTCCTGAGAACCTAGTGCAGGGCAGTAACCGTGATGCATTTTCCTAGTGAAGCGCAGCCGGCTTACACAATGTGTATATAAATATCCCCATTTCACAGATGAGAAAAGTCAGACTCACAGGTGTTGTGCAACCCGCCCCAGTCTGCACATCTAGTAAAGGGCAGTTAAAACCATATGGTCAGTTAAAAACTTACGTTATTTTTACCATGGCTGTGTTTTGCTGCTAGAAGCACAAATCTGTACTGATTGATTAGATTGGTCTTGACATTGGAGGATTAGGAATAAATTGAACTTCTTTACAACCTGAGCCAGATAATAGAAAAGGTCTTCCTCCTACATTCTGTTAAGATCATTCATGCTCACCTTTTTCTTTCTCCTTGTGTTTTCCTATAAACTTGAGAATATCACACCTCCGTAGATGGCATAGACTTGGGGGCCAGATAAACTGCTTCTGGAACTTCCTACGCCAGTGTAAAATATCTGAGGCTGTTTCCTCATGTTTAAAAGACAGATAGCTTTTCACATTTCATGTAAGGTTCAGAAATAGTACATGCAAAGTATCTGGCACAATTTGGATAGCTCAAAAATGGTAGCTATTATTGTGCCTTATGAAATCATTCTGGTGAGGAGACTTGAGCCTGCTGCTTGCTTATTTGCTTCAGAGTCCTCAGTTGATGTGTGAGCATGTAAGTATACTAGCTCCTAGGTGGAGTGTGAGCTTGCCAACTCCAGCTTTGCCCCTGCCTCAGACCTATACATACACTGCACCTAATGTCACTGCAACGCTCAAAGATGATCTATGTTTTTAGATTTTTTTTCAGATTTTATTTATTTATTTGTCAGAGAGAGAGAGCTCACACAAGCAAGGGGAGTGGGAGGCAGAGGGAGAAGCAGGCTTCCTGCTGAGTAGGGAACCCGATGCAGGACTCGATCCCAGGAGCCTGGAATCATGACCTGAGCTGAAGGCGGACACGTAACCAACTGAGCCACCCAGGTGTCCCTTTAGATTACTAAAATAAAAATGCTGTTGCATTGAATAGTTCATTAAGTTTGCACATATCTGTGGATTCTGAGGCTGAGCAGAAGAGTAATAGAAAGATTTTCATTGAAAGACAGTAATCAAAGAACTAGAATGCTCCATCAATCTAAATGTGTATTTCATACTCATAAAATAGGATTAAACAATTAGGGGCTTTTTATTTCAAAAACTGGAGGTCTTCAAGTCTTCTTAATAACATAAAATCTAATCTATGAGTATGTACCTCATAAAAGTGGCAATATGTTGTCTAGCACAAAATTATATTCAAAGGTTTTCATATTATCATACTGTTCCATAAATCAGTACTATTTTGTAAGTGTACACACATGCATATCCAAAGTCAGTATCAGCAGATTCTTCAGAATATTTAGTGACAGAGTTTAAAACTCCAGTATGATTCAGTGGCACATTTTCATTGGCCAGACTTGTCTATTGCCAAACGCATTCTCTTCTCCGTTCTTCTTTTTTGCCTTTCTATCATATCTTCTCTTTCTGCTGAGTTTTGCCTTAGCTGAAAATTGAGTGGGTTCCTGTAAATGAATCATAGCTTTCAATAGACTATAGAATAATTTTGGAAGCATTACTTAAGCTGACCAATTGAAGGATATTATGTTTTGATTTCTAGAAATAAAAGCATTCCAAAAGAGCCTGGAAATGCTGAAGAGAAAAAAAGTAAGAAAAATTTGAAATTTGAGAAGGCATATACCAAATTAATCACCTCAGAACCCAGAGATAGAAGCAGGAGAGCAAAAAAACACACACCAAAAATCCTTCCCTGGATTTGTTTTCAAGATTTAAGCTGAATGAAAGATAAACAGGACAGGATAGAGTAAATGAGCAGGATCAGAGAAGTTTTAGAAGGTCAAGTAGTCAAAATTCAAACAAAGAAAGATTATTTCAAACCTTTTATCATGGACTCTCTCTCTGTTTACTTCTATTTCTGCTACTTTTATGGTAAGCATGATAAACTTCTAGTGCTCTACTCTTCTAAAGGCAAATATTACTCAAATTATTACCTAGCTGGGAGTATAAAATGAACATTTTATATTCTAGGCCGGTTTTAGCCTAGACTCAATAGACTTCAATTCATAAGAGCTTCTATTCTCATCTGACAGCATATGATGTTCATCGTATGGTGCACAGTAAGACAGACACAGGTTTCCAAATGTCATGAAGTATCTCAGAGGCATGAATTTTATGAAATAAAAAAGTCACATCAGAACCCTGTTGCTAGGCAAGTTGAACCCAGCTGTGCTCAGAGTCTCTGACACCAAGAAATTTCATTCACTGCTCTACAATGAACACACATGACCTGTAGTAGGAGCAGAGCCTATTCCCCAAAATACCAGGATGACAGACCTCTCTGCAAATGCTCTAGAAGTGTATACATAGAAATTTGGGGCTGGACACATATGCAAAATCATTTGCTCTTTTAAGTCTAAACATTCCTATTACTTTTTCATAGCTATGAATTCGCAGCATGAATGAGAATGCCAATAACCTAAGATACAGTCTGTGTTCTTTTATGAGAAAGGAAACTAATATGAGGGTACTGTAAAGGAGTTAAAAATGAACAGTCTTGTGATGAGTATTAAAGAGGGCACGTTCTGCATGGAGCACTGGGTATTATACCCAAACAATGAATCATGGGACACTGCATCAAAAACTAATGATGTAATGTATGGTGATTAACATAACAAAAAAATGAACAGTCTTTTCAATAAATGGTACTGGAAGAAATTTACCCATATGGGAAAAAGAGAAATCTGGCCCTATTTCAAATCATAAACAAAAATCAATTTTATGTATATTGTAGATCTAAATATGAAAAGCAAATAATAAATCTTCCAGAAGATAACATGTGACTAAATCTTCATCATATATAGGTAGAACTAGATTTTTTACACAGGACACAAAAAATACTAACCATAAAGGAAGTGATTGATAAACTTTACTACAATAAAATTAAGATCTTTGGTTCCTCAAAGACACTATGAAGTGAGTGAAAAAGTGAGCAAAAGAGTGGGTAAAGAAGCTGGCAGCATGTATAAGTAACAAAGACCTGTTCTCCCACACATTTCCCCCTGTTTTATTGAGCTATAATTGACATATAACATGGTCTTAGTTAAAGGTGTACAACATAATGATTTGGTGTATGTATGTGGTGCAAAATGATTACCCCAATAAGTTTAGTTAATGTCCTTCACATCGTTATAATCTTTTTCTAGTGATGAAGACTTTTAAGAGTTACTCTCTCAGCAACTTTCAAATATACAATGGAATATCGTTAACTATAGTCAACATGCTGTACATTATATCCCCTGAATTTATTTATCTTACAACTAGAGGTTGCTTTCTTTTGACCACCTACAGGACATTTCAGGAACACTACAATATCATTACAATATAACACTACAGTATTGTAGATACTGCAATATTGAGTGTGGGTGAGGATGTGGAATCCTGGGGACTCCCATACACTGTTCTTGGGGGTGTAAACGGGAACTTTGGAAGACAGTTTGACATGATGAGTTATGCATAATCTGTGACAAGCAATTCCACTTCTAGAAATGTGTGCTTAGGTACAGCAAGACATACCTACAAAAACATTCCCAGCAATGTTGTTTGCAAAGTTTACCAACAGTTGAATGGAAAAATAGTGGTATAATCGTAGGAGAAAGTACTAGAAAGCAATGAAACTGAGAGAACTCTCGCTCCTTGCATTACATGAGTGTCAAAACGGAATGTTGAGCAAAGGAATCCAGGCATGAAAGGAGACAAACTATAGTTCACGTACACATGGCTCAAAAACAGCGAACCTAAACCGTTGTGTTCAGGAAAATGTGCTTATGCTGTAAAATCACATTTTAAAAAGAAAGCAAATGATTAACTTAAATGTAGCCATAGTGGTGACCTTTGAGGGGTAGAAAAGAGGGAACAGCAAATAGGAGGGACCATGTGTGGGCTTCTGAATGACAGATGATTTTCTATTTCTTCACCAGAGTATCAGTTAGGGTGTTTCCTTTTCGATAAATCAACATTATTATACATGCCATTGTCCTTTTTTTTTTGGTATGGGTGTTTTATTTCGCAATAAAAAGTTCACCCAAAAAAACCAGGCATATGAGACAGAGATTCAAAACTCATTTTTCCTGCACTTCGACTATAGGGAGTAGGTCAGGGTACCTAAATTACTGTTTCTGCTTCGGTGTGTCATTGACTTCATTCCGTTATCACTGTTCGAAGTGTGGCTGTGGAGAGAAGGCATGTTGGGGGCTTTCTAATCAACTTCACCAATGTGCTTCCTGGCAGAATAAGATGACAATTTGAAAATACAACTCCATATAAAGTAAAATGCATGTGATGTTTTGCTCCAAACAAATCACAGTTTTCAGTGGAGCCATCGAAATAATCTCATGGCTGTGAACAAGTTACCTCTCATTTGGTAGGAGGGACTCTGCACAGTCTTGGCTGTGCTTTCTTGTCTCATCTGTTCCACGCACAGAGATTCACCGCACAGCTTTGCTCTAGCCACACAGGTCACGGAGTTTGCGAGATTACTAGTCCAGTGTTTGGAGCCCGCATCACTGAGAAGTACATCTCTCACTAGCAAAACTGACACTTTGTCCAAAGAGCTCTAATTGACATTTATAAATTAATTGGACTCTCTCTTCCTGCGTATCTCAACTAGAGATCAAACTTTCAGATGAATGCACCCAAGAGGAAAATAATGCTGTATATGTGTAACTTATTCTTTTTTGATTTCACTATATTTCCTAAGCTGTTTCTTTTTTCACCATGAAGGAGGAACTTCTCTTTTTGTTCAGGCCATTGGCACATGAGAATTTGCTTAGCCTGATTGGTCATATAATATAAATAGTTATAAAATGTGCAGCCTCTTATATATTTTTTTCCTAATAGCGTGTGTGGTTAACTTCTGTCTCATTCACCTGTAAGCAGTCCACAGCTTTCCACTTTCACATATTTTTGTATGTCCCGAGCACATTATCAAATCCTTTTTAAAGAAGTAATTGGAAAAAATTATCAAAGCCAAAATTGCCTTTTCCTAGAGTTTGGAAAATGTAATAAATGTCAGCATTCACTAATTGAAACTACCAAAATAAATTAGGAAGCATCTACGATTAACACAAAGATGTTTAAAAGAGTCTTCATTGTTAAATTAGGTTGTTTGTTATTCTTACTCAAGTAAAACATGTCTGCAGAAAAATTAGAAAGCTCAAAAAAAAAAAAAAATCCCCCGTAAACGAAGATATGACCCAGAGACACCACTTTTTTAGTGGTTTTTTCCAAATTCTCTGCTCTGTATGCATGTACATTCACTTGCCGTAAACATGCTCATACACCGTTATTTTGGTTGAAGGAATAATAGTTTCTTATTTAATAATACATACGATCATTTACTAATTATCTAAACCCTGTCTGCTGCTGAAAAGCTGTTCCAGGTGAGTAGCCACAGAGCTGACTGCTCAGAGCATGAAGGACAAGTGAAAGTCATAGGGCACCCTGTGTGATTACTTTGAAACTTTTCAAACATAGATCAGGCTGTATTGGTGAGCCACCAAGCGTGGGTTTATAGGTAGATCTCCAGAGTTGAGTCACACCCCTCCTCTGCCCCCAGGGACCTATCTTCAGCCGGCAGGAGCTCGCTGTAAAGCTGTTGTGACAATATAGAGAATCACGGGGCCTGGCATGACAGTGTCACCCTCCCTCATGTTTGCATGACAGTGAGCATTTCAACAGTTTGATCTTTTCAGCTCTGTGCCATATGCAGCAACGAAGATGCCTAAGTCAGGAATGATTATACTCACTTTACATGTATCCGAGGTGTGGCAGGTGAACCTTCCTGTTAGGTTTTGAATGTTGCAGCTTGCAACCCAGTGAGGGGCAGTTATGGGGTTGAGCAATACTGAATCTCGTGGCCAGGGAAATTTTGCTTCTCCAGGCCCAGGGGTCCCCCTGCAGATGCCCCAAGCCACTAGTTGATGTACACAGTAGATTCAGCTAGAAGTTTTCCTACTATATCATTAGGAACACATTATTTGCTAGAGAACTTAGATTGTGAGGAACCATACTAAAGGGTCGATTAGGTATTTTTACTAAATATTGTATGTGTGCAGGTATGTATGTATATGGTGTGATATATAGTGAAAAGGTAGTCTGTGGCTGTGAGGAGACCCAAGAGGAAGAAAGGAGAAAAAAGGAGAAAACCAAAATGTAACCTTAGGAATCAGAAGGTATTTGACTATGTTCACCTGTAATAAAGGACTTGATTCTGATCCTGAGGTAGGTTCATTTCCATCACCACTGGCAATTTTCCATTACATCTGGTCTTCGAAGACAAGGCAGCTGTAATATTTTATATTTCTCCTCCTTCAGGAAGGGTGCTCTGTGGAGGGAGCGTCTTATAAAAAAGAAACGTTATTTAGAGGGCACCTTCATTTGAGAAACATGGAGATAACCTGAAACCAGCGATGTCTGACATGTAACTCTTCTTTTCATGGGACACATTACGGTTTTAAATACGGGGTTATCCCCCCTTGGAATAAACAACCTTTACTTGTGGGAAAACTGTCCAGGGTGAAAACCGAATACATATGGCTTTATGAAATGTTACAGTTTTACAGCTGGTATGAAGAATTCCACTTGGGATATTTGGACCAGTTCAGCATCAAATTTGATTATCATCCCCTTGCAGACAATACAAGCGCAAATACATCTGTTGTTTATTTATGGAGTCGAAATGTTAAAGGAAGAAAACACAGAGGCTTGGTTTGATTATTTTCTGAAGCAAAAAAAAAGGTGTATTTTTAAAAGTCTTTACTGAAGGTCGTAGCCTGTTCCTGAGTTCATTTAAACTCAGAAATGATTTTTCTCTCTTCTGAAACTATTCTCCCTCCAACCGTACCCACACACCCAGCCCATTAGGAAATGCTTCTCTTTCCTCTTCTATTGGTTTGCACACTATTCATTGTATACCAGCTTTTTCTTGATTGAAAGGGAGGTTGAGTGACAGGTATGACCTGGGCTGCTGGGCTTCTGATCCTGCATTATAGAAGAGGCTTGTCAGCTTCCTGACACGAGCTGCTTGTTTTCTGAACACTTTTCTTTTAAGCTCTTTATTTTTGAAATTATTTTATTTTGGATGATTCTCTTTCGATATTTTACTTTTGTATGACTCACTGACTGCATAAAAATTATGTTAATTCCCACAGAACTGTAGGTTGGCAATACTCTCCTTATAATTCTAATTAATTTTTTAATTATAAAAGTAGTGCAGGGCGCCTGGGTGGCTCAGATGGTTAAGCGTCTGCCTTTGGCTCAGGTCATGATCCCGGGGTCCTGGGATCGAGTTCTGCATCGGGCTCCCTGCTAGGCGGGGAGCCTGCTTCTCCCTCTGCCTCTGCCTCTCTCTCTCTCTCTGACTCTCATGAATAAATAAATAAAACATAAAAAAAAAAGTAGTGCAAAATTATGGCTTTAAAAAAAAAAAAGCTAAATGGTACCAGAGTATATAAAGTAAAATGTAAAATTTCACATCTCTACTCCCAAATCCCATTGAACTGTAGTAAATTTTACATCTATAATCCATCCATCCATATAGACTTCCTATTTGTATAAGAAAAAACACATTCATACTATTATTTTATTTTGCCACAGTTTATTTTACCACAGTTTAGACAGTTTGGAAACCTGTCTTTTATTAATGGACATCCATTTATGTGTGTGAATAAGTGCAACATAATTTCTTAGAAGTAGAATTTCAGCATCATAGCATAGTGGCATTTGAAGTTTGGAAGGTATTGCCAGGTGGTTTCCTAAAGCTTACACGAGTCCATACTCTACTAAGTTACGAAAGGGCAGTGTTCCATTTCCTAATATGAATAAGGGGGTACTAACAATTAATCTTGGACATATTGTGGTTTCAGTTTGCATTTGCTTTATTTTTAATGACATCAGACACCTTTCCATATCCTTACTGACCATATGTATTATCTTCCTATAAAATACATTTCTAGGGGCACCTGGGTGGCTCAGTCTGTTAAACGTCTGCCTTTGGCTCAGGTCATGATCTCAGGGTCCTGGGATCGAGTCCCATGTCAGGCTCCCTGCTCAGTGGGGAGCCTGCTTCTCCCTCTGCCCCTCCCTCTCCTCATGTTCTCTCTCTCTCTCTCAAATAAATAAATAAAATATTTTTTAAAAAAATATTTTTATGTCTTTTGTTCACTTTTCTGTTTTCTTTTTGGTCATTGTCTAATTGATTTGTGAGCTTTTTGTTTATAGTAGAGAAATTAGAACTTTGTCATAATTGTTGCCATTTTTCATTAAATTATAATTTAAAAAAACTTTGTGTATGGTGCTATTCTCAGGATCAGTGTTTTAAAAAATTTTATATGGGTAAATCTTCCTTTGTAATTCCTGGGTTTGTACCATACACAAAAGGCCTTACCCCTCTTTCAACTGTAGACACATTTACATTATTGATTTCTGAGCCTCCAACTGCATACCTCTCTCTCTTTCCCTTCTGTTCCTCCCTCCCTCCTTCTCTTGTTTCTTTTATTTCCTTCTAACATCGAAATATTTCCTTCATCTAGAAGCTATTTTGACATAGGAAGTAAGGCAGGGACTCATGTTTTTCCTTAAATAGCTAACCAGTTGTCTTAAACAATTTATTGAATTATCCATCTTTTCTCCATTTCTTTTAAATGAGCCACTATCACAATTTTTAAACCAATAATTTGGCCTGAATTTTTAAAAAATGGGGTTTTGTTTTAGTCTGCTCAGGCTGCCATCACAAAATACCATGGACTAGGTGGCTTTAACAACAGAAATTTATTTCTCAAGGTTCTGGAGGTGGGAAGTCTGAGACCAGAGCACCAATATGGTCAGGTGCTTGTAAGAACCCTCTTCTGGATTGCCAACAGCCATCATCTTGCTGTGTCCTCATATACCGGCATGAGAAAAAGCTCTGGTCTCTTTCTCTTCTTATGAAGACAGTCCCCTATGAGACCTCCATTCTCATGACCTCATCTAAACCTAAATACCTCCTTAAGGTTCCATCTCCAAATACCATTACATTGAGGGGTAGGGCTTCAACATGTGAATTTTGGGAGGGACACAAACATTCAGTCTCCAAAAGTTTTCAAAAAGCATTAAATAAAAGATATCAGATTATGTTTGAGCATAATAAAAAGCCTTATTTCATTACTTCAAAATCTATTTAGCACATATTACATTCTAGTCAAGATGCTCCAAAAATGAATGGGCCAGGGGTGCCTGAGTTGCTCAGTTGGTCAAGTGTCAGACTCTTGATTTTTGGCTCAGGGTCATGAGATCAAGCCCCATGGCGGGCTCCACACTGGGTGTGGAGCCTGCTTAAGATTCTCTCTCTCCCTCTCCCTCTGCTCCCCTCCCATGCACACATACACGCAAGTGATCTCTCTATCTCTATCTCTCTTTAGAAAAATGAATGGGCCATACCCTAAAGACATGTAGCTTATAGTCTTTGTGGCAACTGGTATCTAAAACAACAGTTACAACACAACGTGTTAACAACTCTAACAGAGCTGTGCATTCATTCACAAATCAACTCAACGAGATGCCCCTGGAGAGAAGCATGTGGAACTATGCCAAGGGAGGGCCTTCTTCCCAGGGCAGTGAGGCTCCCCTGAGCCTTGCGGAATGCTAAGGGTAACCTTTTGAGGGTACTTGTCCCCAGCAAAAGGGCCTGAGAAATATAATGTGAATTTGCTTTTGCCCTGACTTACCACAATTCTACCCACCAAATAAATGTCACGTGTTAAGTACTGCAGGAGATAGGAAGGAATGTGATGAAATTTGGCATTATTTTACAAAACCTTCTGCAGAGAAGACTTCCATTAAATATCAATTAAATAAAACTTGAGGGACATTTAAATTTCTTATTGGGAACTTATCACTCCTTTTCAAAGATTTCCTTATTAAAAAATATTTCTAGGAAAAAAGCGATGAATAATTAAGGAGTGACAAATTTCTGTTCTGTAGGATAGGATAGGATCTGAAACTGCTGGAGAAACTAGTAAGCCATGTAAGTATTGTATCTAGGTCAACAAACAGCTGTTCAAAAAAAAAAAATCTGTGCTATTTGCTGTTTACTCTGATTGCCTTGGATAATAGTCACTAGGCAACAGGATGGTCTGCTCTGATGTGCATGGTGGCCATTAGTTAAGTTGTTATATAATATGTCAAAGCCTGTTCTCTGTTATTGAGACCAACTGAAATGAACGCAGTCATGCAAGGAAGCGTGGAATCAAGTGATAGTAGAGCATGTGGGTGAGAGCACTTTGCATTCTCCAATGCCTTACACAAATATAGTAATAATATTACTCCATTACTTTGATTAAGATGATTTATGGCAGATTAAAGGGAAAAACGCATCTTTATTTTTTCGCTGAATGTGTGTCTCAACAATGTCTGCAAATGTCAGGGGGGAAAGTAGCATATTAATATCCTGGAAACCATCTTTTTCTGCTATAAATAGGTAGGAAGCTGAGAACCAGGAAAATCCTGGCAAAAAACTAGGGGGCTTTTTTTTTTTTTTTTTAACTTTTCATTAAAGAATAAACTTAAAAAGGGCACCAATCACAAGTATACCACTTGATGAATTATTACAATTATTATAATTGGTGCCCAGCTCAAGAAATAAAACAATACCCCAAGGGGACAGTTTTAACCACATGACAGGCTTGTCAGGGAGGATACGGTAGGCGTATTTTATGGCAAGACACAGGAAACAAAGAATGGATAAAAATTAAGGATTCTGTCATGGGAGGATTGTTTCCATCTCTTCTCCTTAAAGATGGGAATGCTCCTAATATTCATAAAGAAACACAGAGAGCCAGGGAAAGTGTTTCTGGTCGTTCTTAGGGAGTCATATTTGCAGAATTGGAAGGAGGGCCTCACTGTGGAGCACCGGCAGGGACACCGCTCGGCAAACACCCACAACGGACAAACATGTCTGATGAAGACCGGAAGTGGAGCATTTTGAAGTCGGCTGAGAACACTTTGCATTTAATATTACAGTAATTGACAACTCAGGAAATAACTGGTCCAGGACGCACACTGGCTCATGTGCATGGACTAGATGCAGACCAGGGCTGCAGCAGGCTGAGAATTGCTTCAAAGGAAACTGACAAGAACCCTTTCTAGAAGGACACTAGAAAGGAGGGACTGCTAATTCATAAGAAAACTCATACCATCATCCTCATTGTTTATTATCTGTGGTTTGTGAACATATTTTTGCTTGTTATATTTACTGACACTGGTCATTTTATGTGAGTTCTGGTTTTTTGTTTTTTGTTTTTTCAAGTAGCCTTGTTGTGTTCCTTTTTAAAGTCCTCAGTTAGAAACACTACTTCCAGTGTTGCCTGTGAGTGGTATCGGAGCCAGACAGACAACTGCAGTAAAAGGGTGTAGAAGTAAAATGTGGATAAATCAAAGAAGCACTGTGCAGGTAATGAGTCCGTTCTTGTTTGGACCCATGGATTGTTTATATGACGAAGGTTCATGCCAGCCTTATGAGACTACATCAACTTTTATTTTTTGTCTTTATAGAACAATAGTGTCTTTTTTTTTTTTTTAAGATTTTATTTATTTGACAGAGACACAGCAAGAGAGGGACTGCAAGCCGGGGGAGTGGGAGAGGGAGAAGCAGGCCTCCCGCGGAGCAGGGAGCTCGATGGCGGGCTCGATCCCAGGACCCTGGGATCATGACCTGAGCTGAAGGCAGACGCTTAATGACTGAGCCACCCAGGCGCCCCACAATAGTGTCTTTAGTATATCAAAATGGCAGGTATAAGAGATAAGTGGTAGAAGGAGTACAATTGCTGCATCAAAGAGAACATTTGGATCAGGCAAACACCTCATGCGTGAAGGAAAATGTCATCATTGTGCGTTTAAATTCTGTTACTCACATCAAGCAAGAGGCATATGATGATCTATCTAACCAAAGCACTATTAGGTTAAGCAGTGCTATTCTAGGATTTTTAACATATTAAACTATTCAAAACAAGCTTTTGTTTGGTTATCAAGGTTTGGTTATACTAAGAATTTATCACTATCATTTGTAAACATAATTACACTTTAGAGATAGAGAATTTTACTACATGTTAGAGTAGAAACCTTAATTATCTATACTAAGAGACATGATGAAATTATATGTTAAAGCACTAATTGCGATACGAAAGAATCTAGCACCCAATGTTCTTTAGAATTCAAATTTGTAATGTTAATTAAAACAACAATATATTTTAAGAGGTTTCTGTAAAAAGTACACATGAATAACAGGGGTTTTTATAGTGAGTTTATGGGGGCCAAAGGAATACAAATTGTAACATTAATAAGTATACACTGCATGTTTGTAAATCAAGTACAATTTACAAAGTACTTCTTTGATTTATTGAAATACATTCCACTATTTATAAATTTGTGCAATTTGCTGAGACATTAGGGTGAAGAAATGCCTAAGAATATCAGACTCAAAAACATCCATTTTAGCCTAACACTTGGCTTCATTTAGGCGTTGTGAAACTTGGTAGTGGTTTCATTTCATTTCCTTCTTTGCTCTCCTCTTGCTCCTCCTTCTCCTCTTTTCTTCTTCCCTCCACTCTTCCCTGCCCTCCTCCCTTCCTCCCCCCCTTTCTTTCTTTCTTTCTTTTGGCAATTCTTATATAGACTATATTTTTGGCATTCTGTGGTTCCAGGGAAAGATTAGTCATGCATCTGTCTCTTAGTGTCTCAGTCTCACAGTCCAGAGTGTAGGGTTTTGAGGTTGTGAAGAAATAAACTTCATTCCACTCAGAACTTTGAATAAAAGAGGCTTCAAAATGAAGTCCCAGATGGCAATATGTCACGCTGACCTTAAAAAGACAAAAGAGCCAGCTCTTTTACCAACTAAATGAGCCTTTTCGGGAATAGCAGAGAATTGCAATTTGGGACAAGCAAACCATGGTGAACCATAGGCAAGTCTGGGAAACAAAGGGGAGGGGCTTACTTTTCAGGAGGAAAGAAGGTTGGGAGAGGCTGTTTTTGAAGTGTTCAGGGTGGCGATGGCTACTCATTGGCTGATGTGGCAGTTTCTCATTGGCTGGGCTATTGCTGGGCAAGGAGAAATTCTGCCTTCATCCTGCTGGGGTATATAAAGTAAGCTTCCTCCTGTTTGGAGTCTGAGTGGTAATGCATGAGAGCCTCTGCTTCAGGGCTTCCTGACTCCATTTTTAATGAGGTTTCCTTTATTTTCAGTAAAGTGGGGACTTACTGGCTATTACAGTTTCTTGGGAAACACAAATAAAAGAAAATTTCCCAGCGAACCACTGCTGTTTAAAATGCTGATCAATTTTCCTTGCCTTTGTAGTCAAATTATAGATAGTAATGAATCTAAGGTAACCTCAGTGTGGGATTAGGGAAATATCCACCCGTTGGAAAGATTTCCTTTAATTTTAGTATATTAAAAAAGTAACAAAAGAGTGTCCTTTAAACCATCAGTTAAGATCCTTTTCACTCAGAGTGACTAAGAGCTTTCAGCTGGAGTATGGTTGAATTGTACAGACTAGAACAAGATTAGGATTACTACCTAACCAGAGACAACAGTCAAATAAGGCATTACAGGTACACCTTGTTCATTTTGGCCTATAATCTGTCAGAGCTGGGTTTAAATTTCACGTTCTCCTCAGAGCCATGTCAGCTCAATCAAAGTCAATCCCCTCAACGCCTTCTTCAGTCCTATACTGGGCTGCTTTCCCTTCTAGGCATTGTTGCCATCTACCTTACATTAACAAATTGTTATCAGCTCTGAATCCCCTAGTATCTGGACGGGCATGAGAGGCAAAGTTGTCAATATGAGCATAACCCATCAAAATTGCTGAAGGCGGTAGCACCCCGTACAAGTTCCGTGCTGACCCATGGGTGGTAGGCCAGTCCCCATGGGCCCGACACTAAGAAACCCAAGAAATCCCAATTGGAGAATAGGTTTTCAGGAGGCATTTGCCTTTCATTCAGTTTCTTCACAGAGGTCTTGCTAATTTAAAACAGTGTACTTTATATTGTGAAAATATTTTTTCAGTAATATCTTTTGGCATTAGTCCAAGTAAGATTAATGAAAACGAATGCAGGTCTGGCCTTGTTGATCAGTTTTGAGACAGCTTATTATAAGGTTGAACTTGTCACGTTTAAAGCAATCTCACAGAAGGCACATACTTTATTGACCTACAGTTGTGTGTCAGTATGGCTAATTTCTCCCTCCAGTCATGGTTGCCAGAGCGAAAACTTCACGGATGTTCTCAACCTTCTCTTCCCCTCTCCCATGAAGCCTTAATGGAATCTGAAATTGCAAGGATTCGTGGAGTTAGTCACCAAGGAAAATGGGATCTTTTTTTCATCTTTTATTTGCCACACAAGCCTTTCTTTTTTTTTTAAAATTTTATTATGTTAATCACCATACATTGCATCATTAGTTTTTGATGCAGTGTTCCATGATTCATTGTTTGCGTAGAACACCCAGTGCTCCATGCAGAACGTGCCCTCTTTAATACCCATCACCAGGCTAACCCATCCCCCCCCTCCCCTCTAGAACCCTCAGTTTGTTTCTCAGAGTTCATAGTCTCTCATGGTTCGTCTGCCCCTCTGATACCCCCCTTCATTTTTCCCTTCCTACTATCTTTTTTTTTTATCATATAATGTATTATTTGTTTCAGAGGTACAGGACTGTGATTCATCAGTCTTACACAATTCACAGCACTCACCATAGCACATACCCTCCCCAATGTCTATCACCCAGCCACCCCATCCCTCCCACACCCCACCACTCCAGCAACCCTCAGTTTGTTTCCTGAGATTAAGAATTCCTCATATCAGTGAGATCATATGATACATGTCTTTCTCTGATTGATTTATTTCGCTTAGCATAATACCCTTTAGTTCCATCCACGTTGTTGCCACACAAGCCTTTCAATGATCACTCACTACAGAGTGGCCACCAACTCTAGAAGCATGGGTGAAGTCACAGTAAATAGGTTATTGATATTACATGACAATACATGAGGAGATAATAGCTCCTTATTTCCAGACTTTAAAGGTCATCCTTTGTTATGAATAGTTCTTCATGTATCATAAACATACACTGCTCAAACTGTTCTTAAACTCAAGTGTGGTTTTTCAAGACTTGTATTTATTTTCAGTCATCACTTTTCAAATGTCACAGATGTAATAGTGCTTTTGCAAATTGAAGTGAGCATTTAACATATACACATTAAAATAGGTTAGGGGCGCCTGGGTAGCTCAGTCGGTTAAGCGTCTGCCTTTGGCTCAGGTCATGGTCCCAGGATCCTGGGATCGAGCCCCGTATCAGGCTCCCTGCTCAGTGGGAGCCTGCCTCTCCCTCTCCTCCCTGCCCATGCTCTCTCTTGTGCTCTCTCTCTCTCTCAAATAAATAAATAAAATCTTTAAAAAAATAAAATAGGTTAAAAAATTTTTTCTGAATATTAAGTAACACATGACTATTGTGAGGAAATTAAAAATATAAGAAGGTACAAAGACAGGAGGAAAAGTCTCTCATAAAGCATTGCTGAGTCATAACCACCTCTTGTGTTTAGGAATATTTTGGGTATTTTTCCATGCATATATTTTTATGTATGTGAGATTATACTTTAAATAAAATGTATGTTTTTAGTGGATAATATATATCATAAATATTTTCCCCCTTATAATTAAAATTCTTTGCAAGCATACTTTTTAATGCTCACATAATTGTGCATCATGTAGTATATTTTGTGTTTCATAATCAAATTAAATATTCCTCTATTGTTGAACATTTAGGTTGTTTCAAATATTTCACACATAAATAACACCACAATGAACATTTTTCTATCTAAAACTTTTCCAGTTCAAAACATATGTATATTCTTAAAGCATTTCATAAAGAATACTAAAGCATTCTCCTAATTTATAATGCTATTAATATAACATGGAGAATAATGTATTTTTTAAAAGTTTGTTAAGTGAAAAATATGTCTTGTCAGCTTGATTGACGGGTTGAACACTTTTTTCTTAAATGTACTCACTACTTGTATTTCTTCAGTTTAGAATTGTTTGTTCATGTCCTTTGTATAATGACTTTTTGAGAGTCATTTATCAGTTTAAATTAAGTATGCAACTCTGCAATATTTGTTGTGAACATTTACCCAGTTTTTGTTTCTTAATATTGTTTATGATACATTTTATTTTTTTAATTTAATTTTATTGTGTTCTGTAAGTCACCATACATCATTAGTTTTTGATGTAGTGATCCATGATTCATATACATTTTAAATACAAATATTTTAACATTTCTGTAAAAGCAAATCTACTGATATTTTCCTTTGTGATATCTTCCAATGCTTTCAAGTTTAGAGAGTCCTTCAATTCAGAAATCAGATAAAGATTCATCTCTCTTTTCAGATTAAATGAGGGGCACCTGGATGGCTCAGTCAGTTAAGTGATTAAGCATCTGCCTTCGACTTGGGTTATGATCCCAAGGTCCTGGGATGGAGCCCTGTGTCAGGAAGTCTGCTTCTCCCTCTACCTCTGCCCCTCCCCCCCCCACTTGTGCACTCTCTCTCTCATTCTCTCTCTCAAATAAATAAATAAAATCTTTTAAAAATAAATAAAAATAAAATTAAATGAAAATTTTACAACAGTTTGATCTGTGATTTAATTCGGGTCGTATTTTTAAATCAAATTTGGAAATTAGCACGAGGTCTTTGAACCTATGTAAAAAAAAAATGAGATGTAATGCTAAATTTCTGATAGTGCTTCATAATGATGATCAGTTGTTCTAATTAATCTGGCCAAATTGGTATTTTCAATTTTAGACTTTAAAATTATGTCCGTGTTGGGGCGCCTGGGTGGCTCAGTCGTTGGGCGTCTGCCTTCGGCTCCGGTCATGGTTCCGGGGTCCTGGGATGGAGCCCCGCATCGGGCTCCCTGCTCCGCGGGAAGCCTGCTTCTCCCTCTCCCACGCCCCCTGCTTGTGTTCCCCTCTCTCGCTGTGTCTCTCTCTGTCAAATAAATAAAAAAATCTTAAAAAAAAAAAAATTATGTCCGTGTTCACAACAGAGTTTTGGAAGTGCCATGCGCTTTGAAGCCCAATAGCTGCGAGGACAGTTACAAGGGGCCCGGCTCGAATCCTGCTTCTTAGCAGGTTCTGCAGTCACCAGACTCAATTTTAGAGCGAAGCGCTCTGGTTATTAGTGGGCGAGTTGAACTAACTCAGAGGTCGGTCAGTGGTCACCGTGCTTGCTGACATGGAATGAAGCTTAATTTTCTGTAGAAGCCACTGTCACTGATGTGAGATGGCATTTTGGTGGCACTTCCTCTTCAGAAGTTAGTGTTGCTGCCCGTGTTCTGAAATTTCATCTGAGGTCCGGTGAGCCAGCGCCATGACAGGGGTCAGGAATAATGAACCATCCAGGGTGCCAGTACCTATCTCAAGTTCAGAACTGACGCACTGCTATTTGAAAGACAACTCCTGGCTTTCCACAGATGAATAATTAGCGTCTCACTGCTTTTAAGGACTAGAAAAACCATTTTCATTTTCCACCTTGTCACTGAGCCTCTGGTGGTGAAATTCTCAAAACTTGTGAATTTGTAGGAAGGACATTAACTTATTTGCATTCTGAGTCACTTCCTCCTGGCAGCCAAAATCCATTTCACAGGAATGTTAGAGGTCTTGGCACATTTTGGAGGAACATCCTTACAGGTGACGTTTTGGTGTGATGACATTTATGACTCTGTGACTCAGACCAAGAGGTGTTTCTTTTGTGGGTATGATGAAGTCCCAATCTCAGATCCGGCAGAGCCAAGACTAGAAAATGAATACTGTGGAAGCGGAGCGAGAGTGAGGTATAGTCTCAGGCAGATAAGAGCAGTGCCGTTGCGTGGTGAGCTTCCCGTAACATTTCCCGGGGGTGGGGGGCGGGCAGTAATCATAACACACTACTGAACAAAATAAACCTCAGGCATGGAAAGATATCACATCTTTGGATAAAGAGTGAAATATGCAGTTAATTACCCAGCCACGTTTAAATAGTCAGATATGAGGTGTCATGCAGACAAAATGTTGGAGTTCATGTGTTTTTATGTGGCTATAATCTTAACGTGGCAAAATAATAAATATTTTTTTATTGATTCTATTGTTGCTTGACAATTTCTCTTTTTGGTTAATCCAGATTATCTGTGAAAAGTCCAAAGTACTGAAGACCCCAAATAACGAGTTCTTTTTATAATCCTCAGGGCTCCCCTATCACTCACCCCATTTTTTCCAACTTAAATAGCTTAATATTCCTAGAGAGTCCAGTTTGTGGTGGGGAAAAAAAAAACCTGCTTAAAGCTCCAAAATAATTAGCACTTTCAACTCCTTTAGAATCGAATTTATTAATACTAGGAGAAGTTGACCTGGATTGTTTTAAACAAAGGGTTTGAACACTAGCAGCTGTAAACTAAGCTTCAGGATCTAGAACTCACCTAAAGATGTGTTGTCTGTACATGTGTTTTCATTTGTACCTTTTCCCTCTTGCTGTCATGTCTATGGTACTGTGCAGAGACACTAAGTCTCTTAAGGATCTTCCATTATTCTTTTGGCAGTTAAGAAACTGCTCCCAGCTGAGTACTAGCTTATTCTACCAGCAGGAAAGAAAAAGTTTTTTCTTCTTACTATTCTAACAGTTGTCTCATCAATCTTGCCTCAGCAACTTGTTGGGGATGAAAAATTAATCAGATGAAACTACTCTCCTGCTTTTGGTCTATTTATTACCTTAAAAACAACAGGAACAAACTAGAGAATTTTGATTACAAGCCCTATCAGTATAAAGTTGAAAGTAAGAACACAGGGTTTTTTTAAGTTGACAGGAGTGGGGGAGTTGAAGCAGATTAATAGTCTAAGTTTTCTAGGCTCGAGATTGAATTTAAGTTGACTTTGAATGTGAAAATGAAATTGATACTTCTTTGGGATCCATACAAAAAGGCTATTTGTCTCTTTCCAAGGATGCTTGGAAGAAGAATGTAAAAGTCAGCCAATTTATAGCTTTTCTGTAGTTAGTGGTAATATCTGTTGGTAATCTAAACATCTCTGGGTAATTTGTAGTATCTACATTGGGTCCAGATGTGCCTCCTTATGATCTAGCGTCCTAAGAACTAAAAAGACAAGTTATCTGCCCTCCACTCAGCCAACACACAGGAGTGGAACAGAATAAGGGCAACACACTCTTCCTTTGGGAAAGGAGGGGAGTGGGAGACTCCTAATGGTCACTATTCCATTGCATTCGTGAGAAACCTCGGGGCAGATTCAGTACTTGGGTGTGGGCTCCCTTTTCCATTGTTTCTCTACAGTCTTGGAAAGTCTTCCTTTTTGAGAAGTTCTCTTTGGCCACATGGGAAGTGCTCAGGAGAAATACACTTCCTTGGGGTAAAGTAGCTTTCCTAGTTTACTTACCTTTGAAGGTTACAGACTGAAGGTTGTTTTAAGTTTCCAATGGTCACAAACTAGCGGTTTCTTTGGCAGTGTTCTCTCAAAAACATTATAATTTTATTTTTATTTTATTCCAATTATCTTCATGGAAACACATAGTTCTTTTCTAGACATATATATATAGTAGATTTGCTTCTCCCCCCACCCCCCTCCCCGCTTCCTTGCTTTCGTATCTTTCTTTCTCAGCACTCACTCTCTCTCTACCTCTCCTTAAATATAGGTGACTTGAACCTGTCACACTCTTAACAGAGACCTTTTCTTAAGCCATTTAGAACAATTGAAAAGGTTTACTGGGTGTTATTTTAATCAATTCAGTGATTTTTTTTGGTATTTTATTTTTATTTATTTGTTTATTTTTTTATTAACATATAATGTATTCTTTGTTTCAGAGGTACAGGTCTGTGATTCAACAGTCTTACACAATTCACAGCGCTCACCATAGCACATACCCTCCCCAACATCCATCCCCATCCCTCCAAGCCCCTCGACTCAGTAATGATTTTTTTTTAGAGTGGGGGCAGAGGGAGAGGGAGAGAGAGAATCTTAGCAGGCTCCGTTCTCAGCACAGAACCTGAAGTGGGGTTTGATCCCATGATCCTGAAATGATGACCTAAGCTGAAATCAAGATTCAGATGCTTAACTGACTGAGGCACCCAGGTGCCCCTCAATTCAAAGATTTTTAACTTTGATTTTATCCTTGGCACAAAGTTGGGTCTTAACTGACCTTTATAGTTCAAAGCATTTCCAAATTTATTTTTTACAGCCTGAGGTTGAGAACTAGTTATCTATTCCAGTCTTACAAATGTCGAATTTATCTTTTTTCATTTCTGCATCTAAACTGACCACGTCCATTCTGAGCACTTCTCTTTCTTGTAATACTTTGCCAAATGTTGCCAAGAACAACCAACACAGTATCTGTTTTACAGCATTTTCCCCTAGGGACACATGTTTGTTGGGTACATGATATGCCTTCCCAGTTGTCATAGGTAAGGATTTGACTTACTGTTTTGCCACTGCATATCTAGTAACAGCTTCCTTATTTCTTGCCCCTCTGGCTCCTAAGCCAATGCAATGTATCTTATGTTTCTTATTACGGCAAGATCCTGCTTCTAAGTACCAACTTTTCTATCAGGAAAAGCAGAATGAATCTGTGGTAACAAGGAACACCAAAACCGTAGCGGCTTAAAACAACAAAGGTTTCTTTCTCATGCTACATGTCATCATGGATTAGCTGTAGGCTGCACACATTCTCACTGGGTGAGGTGGGCCTGCTGAACAATTACCATCTGAAATGTTGCTAGATATCACCACGAAGGGAAAGAGAGCCCCCGAGAGTCTTCTACTGACAATTAAATATCCCCAGCATTTTACAATTCTGTTTGAAACCCATTAGCCAGAACTAATCACATGACCACACCCAAATGCAAAGGATCCAGGATGCTCAATTCTACCATGCACTTGGAAGACAAAGAATAGGAACTATTTGGTAAACACAATACCTATCACATGCACTGTTACACTGTTTTGTGCTAATCATGTTTACAACTTTGTTTCCTTTATTTATTGTGTATGTATATTTTACAGCTTTACTGAAATACATTTCACATACCATAAAATTCACCATTTAAAGTGTACAGTTCAGTGCTTTTCAGTATATTCACAGAGTTATGCAACCATCACTGTTACCCAAAACTGGGTTCACCTCTTGGGTGTCGAGCCAAGGCGTAACCAAGCCAAACAATAGGAAAAGGAAGGGTTTTACCCGCAACAAGTAAAGGAGAATACTGGAGATATTTTCCAAAGCAGTGTCTCCTCGAAAAACCAAACTGTGGAGGTTTTAAGCTAAGGGTGCACACATATTCATAAAGTGGGGTACACAATGGGGAACTCAGCATGGGATTGGGGCCGATGTCATCTTTGGGTGACAGAGCCCAGGTTTTAGTTGATTGACATCACAAGGGCCGGCAAGGATCAGGATCATCAGTTCTCTGGCTCCAACTGGTCTGGTATCTTGAGTTCTCAGAGGGGTTTAGATCCTGCAAAGACAACGCAAGAAATGTGCTGTCAGGTTAATCTTTACTGTTGAATCAGCACGGGGGGGGGGGGGGGCGGTCTACCACTGATTTATTGTCCCTGATATGACTGGGTTGTCTCCTGGCCCAACAGTGGCCATTTATTCTTACATTCTTTTATTCCCTTAAGATAATTAACTGCCCAGGTCTATTCTGCAATTTCAGTGTATCCCAGGAAGTTCTGCAAGAAATGTGCTTTGGGCAAGTAGTGCTAGTCAGGTATAGATCACAAGGTGGTCGGGGCAGACATTGACTCTTCCTGTGTCAGGAAAGAAAGCACTGTCTTGCCTTTCTTTTCCCAGGGATGCCCAACTCTCTCTGCTTACGTCATCACATCTAAGTGTAAAATATTTTTACCACCCCCAGAAGAAACCTCATACCCATCAGTAGTCACTCTCAGTCCCCGATTCCCCACCACAGCCTCTGGCAACGGGTAATTTACTTCCTGTCTGTGTGGAAATGCCAATGCCAGACATTGGCTGGCTTTTTTCACTTAGCATAATGGTTTCAAGGTTCATCCATGCTGTAGCATGTATTAACACTCATTTTTTTTTTAAAGATTTATTTATTTATTTAAGAGAGTATGTGCACAAGAGGAAGGGGAGGGGAGAGGGAGGGGGAGAGAATCTCAAGCAGACTCCCTGCTGAGTGAGGAGCCTGACAGAGGTGGGGTTCCATCCCAGGACCCTGAGATCATGACCTGAGCCAAAATAAAGAGTCTGTTGATTAACAGACTGAACCATCCAGGTGCCCTCAGCACTCATTTTTTTTTTTTTTTTTTTTTTTTTGCGAGAGAGAGCACGAGAGGGAGGAGGGTCAGAGGGAGAAGCAGATTCCCTGCTGAGCAGGGAGCCCGACGTGGGACTCGATCCCGGGACTCCAGGATCATGACCTGAGCCGAAGGCAGTCGCTTAACCAACTGAGCCACCCAGGCGCCCTCTCAGCACTCATTTTTTAATTGCCAACTAATAATCCATTGCACAGGTTATACTGCATTTTGTTTATCCATTCATCAGTTGATGGTCCTTTAGGTTCTTTCCACACACATTGTGCTGTTATGAATTATGTAGCTATAAACATTCATGTGCAAATTTTTGTGTGGACACATGTTTTGATTCCTCTTAGATATATACCTAGGAGTGAAATTGCTGAGTCATATGGTAACTATATGTTTAGCATTTTGAGGAACTGCCGAACTGTTTTCCAAAGTGGCTGCACCACTTTACATTCCTACGAGCAATGTTTGAAGGTTCCAATTTCTCCTCATCCTTGCCAATAATTGTTATTATGTTTTTTATTTTAGTCATCCTACTGAGTGTGAAGTGGTATCTTACTGGGGTTTTTATTTGCATTTCCCAAATGACTAATGATATTGAGCATCTTTTCATGTGTTTATTGGCCATTTGTGTATCTTCTTAGAATAAATGTCTGTTGAAATCCTTTACTCCTTTTTAAGAAATGGGTTCTTAGCCAAACTGTGGAGAGAGCCAAGATGTCCATCAACAGATGAATGGATAAAGAAGATGTGGTATATATATATATATATATATATATATATATATATATATATATATACACACACACACAATAGAATATTACTCAGCCATCAGAAAGGATGAATACTTACCATTACATTGACGTGGACAGAATTGCAGGGTATTATGCTCAGTGAAATAAGTCAATCAAAGACAATTATCATATGGTTTCATTCATATGTAGAACATAAGAAACAACACAGAGGATCATAGGGGAAGGAAGGGAAAACTGAATGGGAAATCTTCAGAGAGGGAGAAAAACCATGAGAGACTCTTAAATATAGGAGACAAACTGAGGGTTGCTGGATCGGGGAGGTGGTCGGGGGGACAGGGTAGGTAATTGGATGATGGGCATTAAGGAGGGCAGATGATGCGATGAGCACTGGGTGTTATACACAACTGATGAATTATTGAATTCTACATCTGAAACTAATGATGTACTATATGTTGGCTAAAAAATGGGTTCTTATCTTTTTATTGTTGAGTTTTAAGATTTCTTTATATATTCTAGATGGAAGTCCCTTGTCAGATATATGATTTACCAATATTTGTTCCCATTCTGTGGGTGGTCTTTTCACTTTGTTGATGGTGCCTTTTGATGCACAAAAGTTTAAATTGTGATGAAGTTCAAGTTGTCTATTTTTTTCTTTTGCCACTTGTGTTTTGGTGTCATACCTAAGAAACCATTACTTAACCCAAGGTCACAAAGACTTACTCCTATGTTTCATCCCACGAATTTGATGGTTTTTGCTCATGCACTGGGGTCTATGATCCATTTTGAGTTAATTTTTGCTATGGTGTGCAATAGGAATCTAAATTCATTCTTCTGCATGTGACTATCTTGCTGTTCCAGTACCATTTCTTGAAAAGACTATACTTTTCACAGTGAATTGTGTTCACATTTATGTTGAAATCAACTAACCACAAATGTCTGGGTACTTTTGGGGACTCTCAATTATATTCTTTTGACATCTATGTCCTCATGCCAGTATTTTTTATTGTTTTAGAGGGAGAATGAATTCACCATGTTCCCCACTTCGCCATTCCAGAAGGCAGTGTGTTCCCTTTTATAAACCATGAGCTCCTTGGACCAAAATCTATGTTGATTTGTCTTTGTACCTTCATTGCTTGGTGGAGTGTCTGGCCCTCTGTAGATATTGAACACCCTTGAATGGGTGAAAGAATTTCAAATGAATGAATGTGCAGATAATGTGTTTTTAAGACTCTCATCATCCTATGATTAAACTTATAACACTATAGCAATAGTAATATTTATAAATTATTTTCCAGGGAATGTGTTAGAAACAAAAGGAACTGCATAAAACATGCTTGTAGTATTTTCACCTTTGATATCCACCTCATGTTTTATAAATACTTTCATATATTTTAATTTGTTTAGTTTTCCAGCCTGTAGGAGATGGTGTCAAATATATAGGCCAGGTATTATTATATATATTTTATGGAAGTGAAAGTTGAAGCTTCAAGCTGTTAGATAAATTTGACCAAGGAATTGAACACTAGGTGTCTTCTACCTAACATTCAGAGAAGCCTAGCCTGGCTGGAGTAATTAGTCTCATAGATAAATGGAGGATCAGAGAAGTTAAGTAATTTGCTCAAGGTCAGGTGGTCAGAAAGATTCAAACACAAGTTTTTTTTCAAAACTTAAAAGTCTATGGTCTTTCTACAACACAATAATTACAAGTTAGTACAAGAAGGCATGTTCCCTGCATTAGCTGAGAAAGGTTAACGAAGGAAAGAGGCTCTGCTAAGACTCCATGTTGTCATATTCACATTGCAGGGTTCTTTCCACTGTCCTTCTTAGGTGGTAGTCCTATGGGTAAAACCTCACCCCTGCTCTGGGTAAAGAGATACGTATTATTTGGGTATGTTTAAGGGCTCCCGGTCCATAGTTGGCACAGAGCACAGAGTATCTATTAATCAGAAAATTGTACTGAAGATAAACACAAATCTGTAATGAAGAAAAGCGGCTGAACTGTAGTAAATAAGAAAAAAGTTAATGGAAAGTAATAGAATGCCATAGTCCTTTATCTAAAATTCGTGGAGCAGATACGTTTCAGATACTGGAAATTTTTAGAAAGACACTATGGTGCATATATCCCATGTTATATTCCACCAATCAGCTGGTTCTAGAGCAATGTCCTATAATCAAACACTTTACTATTTCTGCAGTAAAGCATATGAATGTTCCTGCTACATGGGATAAATGAAAATTATAAAAACATACATCAGTTTGGGTTAAGTTTTACTATCAAAATATAGTGAATAAAAAGAACAAACAATTACAGTCTTATAGATCCCAGAGATTTTGGATTTGAGAATCCTTGACATGGTATCATAAACTGTTTAAGACAAAATATATGCATAGCTTGTCTGATGAGGATGGTACTAATGACATAGTAATGATATAAAAATTACATGCTAGCAAATGATCATTATGTTTGCTCTTCCTTACTGTGTGTTTCCAACTTCCTCTTAGGTTTTTGTGTCTTCTATCTAACATTCAGAGAAGCCTAGCCTGGTTGAAGTAATTAGTCTCATAGATAAATGGAGGATCAGAGAAGTTAAGTAATTTGCTCAAGGTCAGGTGGTCAGAAAGATTCAAACATAAGTTTTTTTTCAAAACTTAAAAGTCTATGGTCTTTCTACAGCACAATAATTACAAGTTAGTACAAGAAGGCATGTTCCCGGCATTAGCTGAGAAACAGGTCCTGAAAATAGGCCTTCATCCGATGCTTGCTATCAGACTACATATTTTGCTGTCTTGTTAAATCTTTTAAACTATTGGGTTGCCTGGGTGGCTCAGTCGGTTAAGTGTCTGCCTTCAGCTCAGGTTGTGATCCCAGGGTCTTGGGATCAAATCCCATGTCAGGCTCCCTGCTCAGTGGGGAGCCTGCTTCTCCCTCTGCCTCTGCTGCTCCCCCTGCTTGTGCTCTCCCTCTCTGACAAATAAATAAATAAAATCTTTTAAAAAAATATTTTAAACTATTAACAATATTGCTTTATAGTAAATAGAAGCATCTCAAATCATATATAAAGAAATTGAACACTATGTGTCTCTGACATAAATAAACAAAGACAGTCAAGCCATACTGTCTCCCGGGGGTGGTACTTAAGCATCTTGAAAAAATGGAGTAACTCTATACCCTTATGGAAGTTCAGAAAATGATTCCCAAATTGCTTGCCAGAAAAACTGTAATAATTCATCCATCGGTGGTTTTAATGATTTGATTTTAAAGTAGTTAGTCCTATATGAATATAAAAATAAAATTATTTAATACAAACATCTGTAGCTTAACCATTAAGAGTAACTATGACTCTGATCTTGTCCCTTTCCTGGCTCTCTGGAAGGTTAACTGCACGCCTCACATGCTGGCACTAAATTTTTAGTTGTATAATTCTTTATTTCATGTCAATATGAATAACTTGTTTTCCTGAGTAGATTGCAATCTTTCGGAAGGCAGGAAATCTGTGGCGTGCTTCCTTTGTGTTCTAGCGAGCCTAGCACAGTGCTGGGTGTGTGGTCTGCATTTAACGTTAAAAAAGAAACTTAAACTTGATCCAGGCGTTTTGGTAAAGTGCATTATTACATTAGAATTTCTTTTTTACAGACATGTTCTCTAATGACTCAGATTTTGAAACCAAATCTCGACCTCACACCAATTTCTTACCCTGGCATAAATATATAAAAAAGATTCTGGTGCTTAGTGTTACTTTAAAGCTGAGTTTGATCATCTCGAGAGCAATTTATAAGGCTTTCTTCTTATGACCTTTCTGAAAAGCATAATAATAGTCATGATTCAAATTTACTTGGAGCGTCTGATGCTCAGTGAAGATTTTCTTCTCAGGATGCTTCATCTTGAAATAATAATAAGGAAACCTCAACAATCATCTATGACCAAAGTATTTTTAAAAATGCAGTGCCATTGCAGAGAACAGAATTGATATTAATGCTAAAACAAATCTTGTGAATATAGACAGCATTTAACTCTAATCTCTTAGAGATGGGAAAGGTAAATTTGATTTATCTTTCTCTTGGTAAGTTGTTCTAGGCTGACACCTAAGTCTTGCTGGAGACTCAGTAACATAAAGAGAGAAACAAGTGGTATTTCAGGCTTTCTGAGCAACTGAATGATTTAGATGTTTTCCAATATAAAATTCTTTCTACATTTCTCTTTCTGAATCCCCCATCAATAATATCCTCTCCTAAAACTTCAAAGGATTCTTTCAAAATAGCTGATGTGATTCCATCTAGCTGTTCCCCACCTGTACCACTGGAGGGAGGGGTTCTCCTCCAGAACAGATACTTGATTGGTGTAAACTGGCGACCACCACCATTTCTCTACTCCCTGCTGTGTCCTAGATCTGTCACACAAGTTTGATGACTTATCTCATTTAATCCTAACCACAGCCCTCCAGTGTTATTGACCTCTTTTGTAGATGATGCAATGAAGGTCCATTGCTGATCATCAACAGGCCCCAAACTTAAAAGCCATGCTTTCAGGAGGGGAGGAAAAGGGAGAGAAAACTTTAATTCTAATATGGCATCTATAATTAAGTGCTAAGAATTTTGATGTTCTATGTTGCAGGAATAAAAAATAATCTGCTTAAGAGATCTAAAATCAATCTTGACATTATTATATAGAACTTCAAGTTTAGTAGAAACTTGGTCATCTTTTATAGTATTTTCTCCACCTTATTATGGAAAGTGTTTTTGTTTTAATAATTGCTTTTCTACAGATTTGAATCATTTCCATAATTTGGATTTTAGTCCAGTGCCTGGAGCAGAAATAGCCCTCAATGTGTGTTGAATGAGCATAGAATCTGAAAAGTCATGTCCCCTTTATTCCACCCCCTATCAACCCCGTTCCTTTTCCCGGGAATAACCCTTGTGAATAGTTTTGTGGGGACTCCATTCCAGTGAGAGCCTGGTGCACTCCCAGGTGAGCTGATGATGGAGCATAAGAACCAGAAATCCTGTGGGCCAGGCCCTCTGTGATCACAAGTAGCATTCTGCATGCTTGCCTGCTTGCTTCTTAATTCTCTTTCCCCTTTTCTCTGTCAGCGCCCAATAACCATGGACTGAGCACTAAAAGCATTCTTTTATTTGGAAGACTTGTCCCTTAGTTTTAATCAACTATTTGTGGGCCATTCAAGCATAGAGGATTTCACATATGAGGATCTACTGTCTTGACCTTATAGACTATGGAAATCATTTTTCTTTTCATAATTGCACAATGGGTCTGTCCTTTATTTAATGTTCCTGTTATCATATTTTCCCTTTCTTTGTCTCTTGCTCTTTCCAAACCATAAAGTTTTAACGTGGAAGTCTAGACCTGAAAGAAGAACCTTCTCTGGGTCTGGTGCAACAGAAAAGAGATGTAAAATGTTAGGGGCTGTGTACAGGAGCTCACCCCCTGCTGAGTGGGGCTGGCAGGTGATGTGTCTCATGATGTAGGCTGCATCTAAATATGGTGGTTAAAATACACAAATGTGGGGGTTAATTCTTTTTTTTTTTTTTAAGATTCACTATTATTTCTGTGTGCTTCTCTCTCTGTCTCTGCCTCTCTGTCTCTCTTTCTCTCTCCTAAGGATACATGAGTGTACATATAATTTGTTTCTGCCCTATTACTCTCCCATTATACATATACAAATGCCAATGCTTGGTTATTGTTTATACTCCTGTTTTCTGAAGTCAAATAGCCACTGCTCAGGTGTCTCACAGGGAGGTCCCAGAAGACCTTTTGTTCTTCTCCAAGAAACCTTGTTCAAATACCCATTTTTGATATCTTCTCTTATTAACAGCATTTCCAGAGGGTTCTTGCCTTTTCCATGCTTATACTCTCAGAGACCAAACCTGAGTGCCAGCAGTTACAAAGAAAATGCAGAGAGCGGCACCCATCCTAAGTCATATGGATTAAATAAGCGATCTGCTAATGTGTAAGCAAAGACTTAAATGCACAGTGTAGGGTGATTAGTCACCTGTTTAGACTCAAACTGGAGATAGTTCAGAAGCTGGACCCATCCTTTACATAGTTTCCAGAGAAATCAATTTAAAAAGACAAAGCACCAAGAGTAAATTGTAAACTTCCTAACATGGCGAACACATCCATGTTTGGTCAATTCCATCTGTCCCTTCAGCCTCATTGCTGTGATATGCTCTGTCCTCTCATGCCTCTCCCCCAGATTGTCTCCGATGTTCTGCTCTATCTCAGTGCTTGGCACACATAGTAGGCACTCAGTCAATATTTATTGAATGAATGGAATCAATTCATGTTCCTTCTCTTTGTTCCTTTCCTCAACCTCGCATGTCTTTTTCCCACCTTTCCATCTGGTTGACTCTTAATTGTAAAGCCTGCACTCAGGCTGGGTCTCTGATGACTTTTTCCCTACCCGGAGAGTCTGGGAGTCAGTGCCCCTCCCCAACACTCCTATACTTTTTTTTTTTTTACCAGGTTTGCATTTGTCACATCATTCCATAACTGCTCAGGCACATTTCGATTTCTTTCAGAAACACTCTCAGAAGAGCATCACAAAGTGGCCAGGCAACCTTTTCAGCGGAAGAGCAGACCCCGGGAGGCCTGGCTTGCCCACTCCCGAGGGGCTCAGCTCCCACGTTGGGGCTGCAGGGCCTTCTGCTCACCCCAGAGGCTGACAGAGCGGCAGCCGAGGGCCAGGGCCGTGACGGGCTGGAAAGAGGAGTGACTCTGCAGCCTGTGACCCTCCCAGGGAAGGGCAGAACGAGCTCAGCGGGCTCCTAGACCCCGGCTGGGAAGGGCAGCCGCCCCGGGCCCCAAGGTGGCCCTCCCACCAACACAAACACCAGGTGCTTTTCATGTGCAGGCGGGGCCCTCTGCACCTGAGTCCACAGCGGGTCATGCAGGCTCATGACCCTGGATTAACACCAGGACCGCCGGGACGGGCCCAATCAGCACAGAGGCCTCTGGCCTGGTGCAGACAAAATGTCAGGCTCCAGAGGGGGTGGGCAGACGCTGCCTCTGAGGGCAGACCAGCCCCCTTCTCCTCGCAAAAGGCCAGCTCCCCAGCCACCCAGCATGCAGGGGGGGACGTCGGGGAGGTAAAGGTAGCTGGGGCTGTCAAGACAAATAGCATCGGCCTCGCAGGGAAACTTACTTTCTGCCGGAGAGGACAATTGGAGCAGAGCAGGAGGGAAGCTGGGTTTAATTCACCCCTGCCTGAGGTGCTCTGGCCGCCTCTGCTTGGGGGGAGGGGAGTGGCCAAGGGCCTGAGTACATAAGCAGGTGCATATGTGGCCCAGAAGAGAGCCGTGGGGAGGCTGGGAGGGCACGACTGGACAGAGGGCGGAGGGCGGAACCGGAGGTCCTAGGAACAGCAATGGCCTCCATTTCCTAAAGGTGTGCGTCCTCTGGAGCAGCTTGGCCCCACGTGCTCGGTAGTTCACCGAATCCTCAAACAACCCTGTGAGGTAGATATCGTGATTGCCCCCATTTTTCAAATGAAGAAACTGAAGCTCACATAGGAAGGTGACTGGTCTGAGACCACGTGGATACCCAGGGGTACAGCCAGGATGCACACTCAGATCACCAACCACTACCCTGAACCCATTCTGTTCTCACCATGTGCTTCCGACCTTTCCCACCTCTCCAGATCCCCGCGATCGCCCAAGGCCTACGTCTGGGCCGCCTCCTCCACATTGCCCTCCTTGACTCCACCCAGGCTGGAATGGTTACGGCACCCCCCTCGGTGCCTGCACGCCCTATCTGACTGCCTTGTTGGGTAGTTACTTCATCTTCCTGACTAGACTGTGAGTTCCTAAGAGGGCAGGAGACATGTTCCTCACACTCGGTGTCCTAGCATAACGTAAGGCACACACAGCTTGCTCAATAAATATTTAAGGAAGGAAAGGAGGGCGGGAGGGAAGAGGGATGGATCTTTTCCTGAAACCCTCTTTACCTCACATTTATTTTTCATGGTATAGGAAACAAAAACGAGAACTGAGTGTAGGGCTTCTCACCCTCTCTGGAGAAGCCTTCCACCCCAATAGCTGACGAGGCTGCTTTTACCCTCAGGCCCTCCTGGGTCCGTGGAGCGGGCTTCCACAGGACCCTTTGGAGCTGCCCTCTCCCGTCCTCCTCCATCCGGCAGTGACAAAATAAATAAATAAATAAAAATAAACATGTGAATACACATGTTTATTTACTTCACCAGGTTGTGAGCTCCTCAAGGGCAAAGATGGGATTTGATTGTCATCGGATATCCAGTGCTTAGTGTAATGCCTGGACATTGTTGAATGAATGATCTTATCAACACACAATAAAATGTAACTGTGGAAGAGACCAGAATATTCTTTTTGGTAGTTAGTAAACCCATTGTCTTTCAGTAGATGTATTTTTTAGGGAAATTTAATGGCCATAAAGATTTCCGGCTGGATATGAATCAAACTCAAGGGAGCTGGATAGCCCTCATGGATATTTTCATTAAATATGGTGAGTCACCCTTCCCTTTCTATAATAAAATATTGAGCCTGTCAAGCAGAACTAAATACCCATGTCAGTCAGCACAGCACACCTCTCCCTTGTAGAGTGCTAGACAGTTACTGCTGGATTCTTAACTTTCTAAAACTCCTTTGCCTAATAGGAGTGGGCATTTGTTATTTGTAACTGCCTCTAGAACCTATATTTTGGGGACATCCCCCATTATGAGCTTTACCTACTATAGAATATGGGGGGGGGGGAGCCATATAAAAGACCCAAACCTAGATTCTCTTACAGCTTGGAAGGCACGTGACCTAGGTTCCATGAATCAGACCATACCCAACTAGCCTTGGATTTGGAAGTAATTAGTATGAAAAGGCATTCCTGCACAGGGTAAACATCTGACTAGCATGGTGGTGAAGGTGTCTCTTCATCCAGCATCCAGTCCCAAGTGTTGTCTGTGCATAGTAAGGGGGCTGTGGTGTGCTTGCTCCTGCAAGTATGGTTGGGTATCTGTCCTTCCAGCCCATCTGGGATTTCTGTGAAAGACTTAATATCATTTAATAAAGTTATGTTCTGTTTCAACTAGCAAGGATGGATTTTGTTGTTTGCAACTAACATTTCTATCCAACACTCTCATAATATTTCTATAATTTCAATAACCATTTCCTGAGAAATGGTGCTTTCTGATTGTTTCCATGCTGGCTTCTGTTCATGGTATTTAGATCCTTTAAGTGATGTGGAGGTTATTCCTTTTATGACTTTGCCTGTTTCTCATAATTTGTGTCTCTCATTTACTATTCACTTAAAAAAAAAAAAATTTAACCAGAATAGGATAGTATAAGAAATGTGGGCTATGAAGACACAAAGGACTGAGTCTTGGCACTGCTATTTTTTCATCCTATGATGTTGGACATTTTCTCAACCTTCCTGAGTGAAACTTCTTCAGAAGATGCAGAAACAGTAACTACCCTGCTAGTTGTTCAAATGAAATGAGACAATATAGAGACAAGACCTAGTACACTGGTAAGAGTGCTTTGTTACCCTCCCTTGGCTGACTCTGAAAGACATCTAGGAAGACCAAGCTTGTTTCTCTATTAGGCCAAGTTCCCTGCTCAAGAATTTGTAATAGCTTCCTTACTGAATCTATTGCCTACAGAATTAATTCTCAAGTTCTTACCCTGGAATTCAAAATCTTCTTTTGCCTGGTCCTATCTTGCTTCTCCAGCCTTATCTGTCATAATCTGTTCACAAGAGCTCTTTAATTAGCTCAGGGTCTTCATCCTCTCCCTGACCCTGGGAGCATTCCCACAGCTCTCACCCATGTTACCCTGTTCAGGCTGACCCCTTTCTGGGGCTTGTCCTTTCCATCCTCTCTGCCAAGCCCAATCCAACCCTTCTGTTATTGCCCAACTAAAGTCCTTCCTGGACCAAACAGTCTGTTTTCTCCCCATATTCATCAGTTTCAACACTGACTATTACCTTGAGTGTTTTAGCTGTTAAAAAATAACACCCTCTGTGAAGTGCCATGGCTAAAGCCAGAACCCTTGTAATGTCTGTCAAAGTAACAGATGATTTGAAAATGTAGGAATCAGTGCCTTGTTAATATTGCAGGTAACAAGTACAGATGCTACGATGTGTCCACATTTCTTCTCTGCAATTAGGAGGTAGAAACATAGGAGTACTCTAACCCTCAATACATTTTTTGTCTCAATGGTAAGATGAAAGTTGTCTATTAAATTGTTAGACATATTCCAGAACAAAATAGAATTGTCTAAATAGGAGATGGTGCAGACTGTTAGAAAATATCAGAAATAAAATTCAAGTTTCCAGTATTTATTGGACTCCTCCAAAAACAGAATAATGTATTTATAAGTGACCATTTGCAGAGTCCTTTCTATTACCACTTAAATGAGATCAGGGCGTTGCGTGGACTCTTTCATAAAATCTTTACAACAAACCCATGAAGTCATCGCTAGTAGTTTACAGATGAGGAAACCGAGGCAGGAGAGGTTAGCATTTGAATCAATTTAATTTAGCCTGAGGTCACATAGCTAGTAAATGGCAAGGCCTGGATTTCCACCCAGGCAACCTCATATCAGAGCCCAACTTGTTAATTGCATTGCAATCTTGAGCGAAGGCACACGTTCAGAGATTTCTTCATATTATTTCCCTTTGTGCCTGGGATAGCAATGATTAAAAGAAACAGACACCAATTTGCTCTCTGGAGCATAGCAAACTCAGAAGAGAGTGAAATGAAATACAATCAGAGGCCTGATCAAGCGGGGCCTCGTAGGCCGTCCCCATAGTGGTGCCACCGCTGCTCTCCGCAGCTGCCCCAACAACACACGGGACACACTGTACGGAGTACAGCCTCCGTGAGAACTCCACCTGTGCATGAAGAAGGGTGTCATTGCTCCTCTGAACGGCAGGCCACCCTCCTCTGTCCCTGCTTCAAGGCGGCCCTCTATGAGGATTTTATCTTCATGGGGGGTGGGGGGCTCAGTGGAAACCCCCCATGATTTAGAGACCGAGGCCCTAAGTTTGAGTTCCAGCTCTCACTAGCTGTGAGACCTGGGCAAGACCGAGTTTCCATAGCTATAAGGTGATAAGACGAATGTCATTGTCATACTTGTGAAGGTCAAATGAGAAGATGCTTTAAATTATTTTTTTAAGGGAAGGTATGACCGTTATGAACATGAACATTATTTTCATGTTCATATCTTTTTGTGGTCTCCTATCCCCAGTTGGACAGTAAGGGGAATAATTCTCTTTCTTCCTTATGAATGCGGAACATATATGTCAAGAGTCACCCCCAGCCCTACGTGGAGATGTTTCACAAATCAGACATATTAGAGTATATGGAAAAGGTAACAGCCTTAAAAGGGAATTTTGGATTAAAAACTGAAATACAGACTTAACTCGTAGTACTAGGTAAGAGACAGACATGACACACCATTCTCTGGGTGATTTAGACCCAAGGGGATCCTCTTTTTGCTTTGGCGATTTTCAGTTTCCGAATGGTAATTATAAACTCTGACAGTCTGAGTTATATAATTATTTCATACTCTTATTAGAGGGTTTTGGCACTTTGGGGTATTATGGTTATTTTGTTCAAGGCTATTTTCTTAAGAAATATTTTCCACTGAGATAATCTAGGCCAATAGGAAAATTGATTTAATGGAAAAAGTTTGCTTTATAGAATTTCAGAGTTGAAGAAGAAATCATACACCCACATTATCGTTCTTATTTCAGTTTTAGCATGGAAATGAACAACTCTACCTAGGAAACTGAGATGAAATGGGTTTCACTTTTACATTTCAATTTAAAATAAAAATCCAAATTTGTTAGCTGGCAATGTAATTTACATCAAACGGTCCCTCATGATGATCAACTGTGTAGTGAAGTCTTTATTGAGCATCACTACCATTAACTAGCTTCAGGTGGTATAATGCACATATCCGACTTATTCAAGGAACTGGCTGCAAATGATGGTCCCTGAGGGGAACAGTTCTAGCATGGCTTATTCCTTTTTTAATAATATTAGCTTCTGTTTCTATGGAAACTGCACATCCTGTTTTGCTGTTTGCATAAGATGTCTTTATTTATTAAAATATATTCACATAGTTAAAACTAATAGCATTCTATTCTGAGTATAATATTACATAGACATTTTCACAGATGAGTTAAGAAATCAAACTTTATAATAGAAAACAATGGTGATATAAAGTGCCAATTACGTAGGATTATGTGTTTGAATTCCTGTATGTTTCTAAAATACTAACACTGGAACTCACAGGGGGAAATGATTACTTAAAAATCGCTTGAATCCAGTACACCAATAGAAAAATGGGCAAAGGATAAAAACCTATGTCTGAGTGTGTGTCTAATAAACATAAAATATATATAGCTACATATTTATAAATAATAGATACATTATATGTAAATATATATGTAAACATTTATATGTGGCTAATGAACATAAAATATATTCAGCCATGCCAGTAATCAAGATACGCAATTTAAAACAATAATAAAATACCAGTATTTACCTCTTTAATTAGCCAAGATGAAAAAGAATGAGAAAACCCAGGGTGGAAGAGTTGTGAAAAAACTGGTGCATGATGGGAATGTTGACGGGAACAAAATTGGTGCCAGTTTCTGAAGGACACACTGACATTGACAATATGTGTCAAAAACAATATACGCAAATCACTTGACTCAGACATTTCACTTCTGGGAGCTCTACCTGAAGATTTACAGAGAGATAATATAGCAAGGATATTTATTGTATTATTGGTTGTGCTAGAAAATAATGAAAACAAAATATGGAAATAAGCAAAATGTCTGTCATTAGGGAATTGTTTCAATTGATCATGCTCTGTGAGAGTTACACTCTACCTGCTTTTGCTCATCGGTGTTTCCTTACTTCCTAGCACAGGCTTGGATGCACAATATAGTTGTTAAATACATTAAAATGATTTTATAGAACTATAGTTAATTATCAGGACAGATGTCCATGGTATGCTAAGTTAAAAAAAGTGACCAAATTGAATAAAAAAAAGTGAATATTTCTAAAAAATTACACTGTATCTATACATATATGGATAAACTCCATAATAATACACATCCTAATAACTGAATCAAAAAGTGATTTACAAGAAATAGACTGTGAATGTGAAGCAATTGTAAGAATACCTTAGCTAATGTATTTTGCTTATGTTTTCCTTTTATGTATATATGAAGAATGACATACAATAAAAATTGATGCCAGAAACCTCTAAAATCATTCTTCTGATAAGTATAAGATTAAAATTCTACATTAGAAAGGAGGGAAATTGGAGGGGGAAATGAACCATGAGAGACTATGGACTCTGAGAAACAAACTGAGGGTTCTAGAGGGGAGGGGGGTCGGGGGATGGGTTAACCTGGTGATGGGTATTAAAAAGGGCACATACTGAATGGAGCACTGGGTGTTACAGGCAAACAATGAATCATGGAGCACTACATCAAAAACTAATGATGTATGGTGATTAACATAATGAAATTAAATTAAAAAAATAATTTAAAAAATTCTACATAAGAAAACATTATATTGTAGTTCAATGGTGGTTGTGTTTTGTGTTTTCCTTAGAGGCACATAAAAAATGATGTGTCTAACAATTGAGATTGCTGTGGGTTTCATGAAATATGGCACCTCTAAATTGAACTATTGTAGCAATATTTTTACTAGTGTCCTTATCTCCTTCCAATTTATCTCACCTATTCACAGCATCTTTTCCCTCTAAAACACTAATCTAATAATAGTATTTGCCTTTTCAGAAAATGGTGATGCTTTTCCTCTGAGTATACAGGTTAAGTCTGTGACATACTGATGGTTTGCATCCCCACCCCCCAAATATATATGTTGAAGCCCTAATCCCTAATGTGATGGTATTTGGAGGTGGGGCCTTTGGGAAGAAGAGTTAGATGAGGTCATGAGAGTGGGGCCCCATGATGAGACTAGTGTCCTTATAAGAAGATGAAGAGACACTAAAGTGCCCCCTCTTCCTTTTCCCCGCCCCACCCTCTCCTTCTTTCTCCTCACCATATAAGGACACAGCAAGAAGATGGCCATCTGTAAGCCAAGAATGGGTCCCCACTGGGGAACTGAATTCTCTGGCACCTTGATCTTGGACTTCTCAGCTTCCAGACTGTGAGAAATAAATTCCCGTTGTTTAAGCCACCCAATTTATGGTATTTTGTTGTGGCAGCCGGAACTAAGACAAGATCTGAACTCTATGATGGAGCCTTCACGAGTTTCTCAGCCATTCAAATACCCAGTACATCCACCATTCTATACCCAATTTTCTTTCTTTCTTTTTTTTTATAATTGAGATTTTTAAAAAATTTTATTATGGCATGTTAATCACCATACATTACATCATTAGTTTTTGATGTAGTGTTCCATGATTCATTGTTTGTGTATAACACCCAATTTTCTAAACATCCTCTGTACTTCCCACCTCTATCTCTCTGTTTATATTAATCTCTCTACCCAGATTGTTCTTCTAGATCCACAATCCCATCTTTGCCTGAGGAAATCCCACTCTTGTTTCAAAATCATCACCTCCCCAGGGCTTTCCAAATTGTTTTATCCATAAACAAACTGTCCTTTTACTGGGATAACATTATTGGACATTGACACTTATCACAAGTCAGTCATATTTCATTATTGGTTTTGAACATGTCTGTGTCTAAATCATATCTTACTTGGCTTTCTTTTCTTTACCTCTTGACCTGCTCAGATACCATGCACAACACCAAATAAGTACGTAATAAATGTTGGGTGAATAGTGCTGGACTTAAAGATTGTATTTTTTTATTGAGAGAGAGAGAGCACATAGGGTGAGGGGCAGAGGGAGAGGGAGAGAGAGAATCTCAAGCAGACTCCATGCTGAGTGTGGGGCCCACTGTGGGGCTTGATTTCACGCTGATGAGATCATGACCCAAGCCAAAACCAAGAGTTGGACACAGCTGACTGTACCCACTCTTCTACCAGAGTTCAAAACCAAATGTTAAAATATATTTAAGTATATTTTAAAATATAGTCTTCTCCACAAAGCAAATACAGTTTGAAGCTTCAAATGCCTTGATTTTAACATGAGGATTTCTGCGCTTGGTTGAATAGTGGTCACTAGCAACACTACCATAGTAATCATAGCACTTACTGTGTGCCAGGCACTGAACTGAACAATTCAGGGGCATCATGGCATTTAATCCAATGAGATACTATTATTACTTCCATTTTGCTGATGAGGAAACAGGCCCTGAGAGGTTAAGTAATTTATCCAAGACCACCTAGAGAGAAACAGTAGAGCCAAGGTTTCAAAGCCAAGTTGTCTGCATTTAATCTGTACTTTTAACCTCCAAAATAGATTGCCCCTTAATATATGTTTTTATCTGATATTTTACTTAGTCTTTGTGAAAGATAAAAATAAAAAACAAGGGGCTACCATTTGGAGCTACAGGTTAGAGCAGCATAATTCTCACTGTCTCTATCTGATGGGACTCGACCCTTCTTGGATCATGAGTTTCTCTTGACTGCAGCTTGGAAAGCCTTTGCCGTAATGCTCTGCTGTTCTCAGATTGAATGTGCCATCATAGAAAAGTTATATGGGCATGTTTTCACTTTCTGCAATTATTCCTTAAATCAAATTACCCACTGATTTCTACTTCCTTAAAAATACTTTTCATAAGAATTTTTCGCATAGATAATTCTGAAACTTCCTGGAGAAAAATTAAGACCTAAGTCTTAAAGTTGGATGACAGTGCTTTTAAAGACTGGAAAAAAAGTCCTTGTACCATTAAACTAAATCAGATGAAATTTGAGCAAGTGAATGACACATGCCACAATAGAGAGGAAGACATAGGCTGTTTACGTCAAGGCACATGTGCACATGCAGTAAAGCAGGATGATGCTCAGGGCTTTGCCAATGCATATCACCTGCACAGTTATTTCTATGCCTGGGCCTCTGCCCCAATCCTCAGCCTCACCCTGTACCTCAGTGGCCATTTGGCTCCTGCTTGTTATGGAAGCTTCACCCGGACTTTTATTAGCGGTCTTGAAAATTGTTGCTTAAGAGGTTATACTTCTACTGTTTCCCTCAAAAGCCCCTTCACCATATTTCCTGATTCTCTGTCATTTATCAGTTTTCTTCTTAGAGATATAAATCCATCAGTCAGAGAGAATTTGATTCATGATTTGTTGTACCCCAGATGCTTTCTCCACTATGAAATTATTGTTTTGGCTTTAAGAGTGCAGGTGTGGAAATAAATGTATGTACTTCAAGGTCAAATATTTAATACAGGCTGTTGGACTATTTCTATATAGCTCTCTAAATTTTAGTTGTCCATCTATTGGGAGTTTTCAATAGCCCCCAGTCAATGACAATCAGAAACACATCTTTAGTTAAACAAAGTAGGGTTCATTGACTCATTGCAATGAGGGCAAACACCCACCATGAGGAACTGTGGAGCCGCTCAGTATGAGGGTGTTAGAATGGGCTTAATGTTATTATCTTTAATAAATCTTATCTACGTAACAGGAGGCATGAAGCCAGGCTCAAGCTGTCCCTGATAAAGAAGCAGTACTTTTACCAGCCAGGAAAAGAAAAGTTTCATGATTTTTGTGACAGTGTTTGGGCAATGTTCTTGTTTTTGTCAGTGTTCAGACATTATTTGGAAGTGGTCTTAATTGGGTCATGATTTATCAAAGTCACAAACTAGCATCGATTGGTATGAGTGTTGTGGGAATGTTTATGTTCAATAGGAGAGCTCCACAGCCTGGCTCCGAGGGCCAGGCCATGGTCTAGCACTCTAAGGCCTAAATGGTAGTTCTAGGTTGGCTTCTGGCTATCAGTCTGTCTTTCTCTTTCTCAGAGTCAATAACTGGATTTCAGAATCACTCAGATCAGAGACTATGTTTTCTGATTCCCATGACCCTGGCCTTGAGTGCCTTGCTCAGTGAGTGAGTGCTGATTGGAGGTAGATTTCTCCAGTCTCTCTAGCCAGCTTGAACCTGTAGGGTGACTTCTGGCTGAAGAATTAGAAAAATCTTTGAAAAGACCCATAAGTCTAATTTTAAATCTGCTCAGAAAATCATAAACCATTAGTAAGATATGTTCCGCTCATTCCAAATATACTACTTTTCAGCTTAGTTGTCTCAATTAGCATAATTTACCAACACTAAAAATAATTTCTAGAACAAAACCCTCTGAAAATAGAAACAGAGCTTTTGTCCTCCTTGTTTTAGAAATAATTTTCCCAAGGTTTCACTATAAAGTCATTAAAAGGCCATGATGAATGGCTGATACTGATTTAAATTCCCAACTGTTTTCTTATTATTGACCATTAACCATTTTAAATTCCTACCATGAAATGCAGTGCTGAGGAGGTATACATTTCCCTCTTTGTGTTCAGCCTCAACCTTTTAGATTAGCATTTGATGTAACAAAAATACAATCTCCAAAGTAACCTTGGTAGAAAAAATGATCACAGTTTATCATTTGGCTGCCCTTTAACCCCATGGTAAGGAGTCACCAGAAAAAGGGCTCTCTTTAATCATAAACGTGATTCAGAAAAACTCTGATGGCAGAGCATATTCATTTATCAAATTATGAATTAATTAAGTGTATATTCATTGCAATCCAGATCTCAGCCAAATTTAGTGCTCTATGCTGGAATGCCAATGGTAAGCATGAAGAGGCAGGAATCCTGCTCTCATGGGGTTTACTCTGGAGTAGGTGATATAGACAGGAATCAAAAATGCAAACTAATGCCTAAATAATTGCCACTGGACATCCTCTGAAGGAGAGGCACTGGACGTGAAGTAGATGGGCTTTCAAGGAAAGTGATTGCAGAGCTAACAAAGAGGGGTAGGTGACACACTCGGGGGAAGAGGGAGGAGGGGATGGCTGGAGAATGTTCCAGACAGAGGAAAGAACAGTGACAAAGGCTTCAGAGCAACACAATGGGGGCTTGTGTCTTGCGTTGGGTTCCCTGGAAACAGACTCTGAGACAGAGATTTACAGTCCGCTGTTTATTGGGTGTGCTCTCAGGCAAAACACCTCTAAGGAAGTGAAGGAGGCTCTGGAGCTGGGATGGCTGCTCTGAGTTGCCTGGACCTCCTCATGGGCAATCCTCTGTCTCCAGGATGGGCAGTGGGCCCAATGGGTGAGCCAGCTGGGGGCAATTTCCAGAGTGGGATTCAAATGTGGGCGTCAGCAGGCAACCCTCCTGGCAGCTGAGGAAAATGAGTGTCTTGGGCCTGAAGGGAGAACCGGATGGGATGCCGCAGCCCCCACTGCGAGGCTCTGTGTGGCTGCGGGTAAGAGAGCCAGAGCGTTAAGTTAGTGGTAGGATGAGGGGCAGGAAGGGTCGGCAGCAGCCAGGCCCTGTAAACCTTCTTGGGGATTTCAGACTGTCTCTGAAGAGCTATCGAAGAGAACAGGGCCAGGAGATCAACACAGCTTCTGGCAGATAACGCTTGTCCTGGGTAAGGAGATACCCCTAAACTGCAGCGTGACTGTTCTGTATATTTCTGGCTCCTTTCAAATTGGCTCTGTGATCTATATTAACTATTCTCAAGGACATCCAATTCAGCACTCCTGTTGTTCTCTTTCAGAATTCCCAGCTCAGAAGCCAGGCAGTAATGTAAATGAGAGAAGCGAGATGGGGATAAAATCATTAAGAATATTCGTTACTATGGGCTAAAAGGTATTGGCTCCATCTAAAGGTATTCAAATACAAATGTTTTAAAAAGCCGTGCAGGACATGTTCTAGTTTATGGTCATTTCCAACTAGTTCTCAAAGGTAGTATGTAATATAAGGACTCCATTTCCTTAGTAAATGCATGAACCGTGTTATCGTGTGAGGCTGTCATAATTAGTGTCAGTTGACCATGTTGAGTTAGAAAGAATTTTATATGTAGCTATGTTGTGTATCTCTATAATCCCAAAGTTCACATGAAAAGGACATTCATAATACAAAGCAGAAAAATCAAGTTGATTTAGTAAAACCACATCACATACTTGATAAAAAAATATCAAGAATGCACACTTTGTGTTTAGACGTTCAACCAAATCTTCGATGTTATTATTATGAATCATTCTTCTTGCCTAAGTCTTCATTGTGTGATCCTTCAGAAACTCCTGAGAAGGGATGGAAATGATTTTTGCTCAGATCCTTCTCCTGGAAAGATGAATCATGGTAATTTGTAAAGACCATGGAGACTCTTGCCTGACAGTTTAATAGCTTTCCCTTTAGTCAGTTGGTATAAGAATCTAATTTTGAGCCTATTAATTTGTGGAAAAGGTCAATGTAATTTCCTGATAGCTCCTGTGGCCTCCCCCAGAATGAGTTGTCCTCTGTCTATGACAGTGATGCTGGTATCACGTTGGGTGAAGTTAGTGTTCTGAGGTGTTTTTTCCACTGAGTGCTGCTCCACAGGACCAGATTCATAGGTATAAAACCCTCACCTAGATGTCATTCTAGACTTTCTCCTCTTTCCTCTCCCAATCAACCAATCGATCAAACAAGCAAGCAAGTCTGGCCAGTTCATCCCTCAAGCACCTCTCTTCTCTCCATCTCTTCTGCCATCACCATGGACAACTTTACCACGATCATCTGGTGGCTTCACTCCTGGACCTTCCTCATGACTAGTCTCCTAGTCTCCTGCACCCTCCAGTCATCCAGCCAGTCTGCAATTGATGCTCCCAGAGTCTATTCCCGCAAATGAAAATCTGATCGGGCACTTTCCTTGAATAGCCCTTTAGAGGCTCCCATGATCCTAGTTACACATTTATAAGCCACTCACCATTGCTATCTCCATATATATCTCTAGGTTCCATGTTGTATAGAAGGAGACTGTCTCATCTGTCTTTAAGAAAAGTCTTTCAAATGACTCTATACCTTGGATGTGATAGGCAGTTTTCCAACTGGAAGCTTATAGAAAGGATTACTCTTCAGAGGAATACTCATGATTGTTTCAAACTCATATTTAATATTTTCCCTTTGTATTATCGAGAATAGAATGAATTATCTCCCATATGCAAGGGCCTGTTGAAATTGTATGTTATAATTCAGCCACCCTGATATTGTATTGTATTGTATTATATTGTATTGATAATAAGAAAGCTGACTATAATAAAACCCCGAACCTTGGGGAGATTAAAATCTATTTGTGAGATAGAGAATCTTAACTAACTGCAACTGCAGCTAATTCTGCAGGGAACAATCCATTCTGACTAGGGTATCAGAACAGATAGATCTGGTCAGGGCCTCAGAGTAGCAGGAAGATATTCTAGGTGAATAGAGTAACAGCAAGAGAGCTCCATTGGGAACAGAAATTTAGGGGAGCTATGCAATCATTGTGGGTGTGGAGAGGATGAGGAGGAGCTAGACTGGGAAATGGTGGGCCTGAAAGGATGTAGTTAGAAAACAGGGAGCTTAAAAATGCCATGATAAGGATTTTGTACTTTATTCCCTAGGCCCCCGAGAAATTTTGAAGGTTTTGAGTAGGTCTGACTTGCATTTTAGGACTGTCACACAGTTATAAGAAGGAATGTCTAAAGAGGCTGAAGGCTAGAGGCAAGACGGTGAGAGAAGAGTGAAGAGGGCAGTAGCAGTGGGACTATAAAGAGGACAGATGGGCAATTTTGAATGTATAATTGATGAGTTTGGGCTATAGCCTATATATAGCAACGGAAGTAAGAGAGTTTGAAAATATCCTGATACTTCTTGTCTGGGCATGGTAGGCAGTCTCCAAGATGACTTGCAATGATCCACACTTCATCCCCTCTCACATTGTACCAGGGTTGGTCTCTTTGGCCAACAGAATATGACAGAAATGATGGTGTGTGCCTTCTAGTACCACGTTATAAAATCATTGTGGCTTTGTGTTGGTTTTTCTCCCTTTTTGCTCTGGGGAGATCATCTGCCTTCTAATGAGCAGTCCATGGATAAACCCACATAGGAAGGAGCTGGGGCCTCTTGATAACAGCCAAGAGCCAATGTGAGTGAGCTTGGAAGTCAATTCTCCAGCCCAAAGAAGCCTTTGTATGACTATGACATCTTGGCCACAACCTCATGATAGATCCTGAGCTTGAACCACTCAGCTAAGCCATTTTCAGAATCCTGACCCTCAGCAACTGTGTGAGACAGTAGGTGTTCACTGTTTTAAGCTGGTAAGGTTGGGGGATTCACTGTATAGCAATAGATAACTAATAAACCAGGAATAGGCAGATCTGATTAGCTAAGGTAAAAAACACGGAAAGAGGAACTGGTTTTGTCAAGGAGATAACAACCTTTTTACAGATTTGATTTGTGCAGTCTCTGTGTCTCTGCTCATCTGGCCTTTGGGAACAGATGTAGATCTGGAAGTTGTCACGTGGTGTAGAGTGGTGGTTCTCAAGCTTCAACATTCATCTGAATCACCTGGAGTGCTTGTTAAAGAGATTGCTTAGCCTACCCCCAGAGTTTCAGGTTCTGTAGCCCCAAATTTGTATTTCTAATATGTTACTGGGTGATGGTGATGTTTCTGGTCCAAGGAGCACAGTTTGAGAACCACTGATAGGAAGTGAAATTGAGAAGAAAACCCGGAATGATAACATTTATTTTAACTAATAGGTCTCATCTCTCTCTAGTATGACATATATGTCATAGAGCTGAAATATTTGGCAATTAAAAAACATGAATGAGTTTAAGATCATTGACCAAGGTTAGGGTTGGGAATTTTTGTAGAAGACAGTTTATTAATTGTTACCAAAAATGTAAGGTAAAAATTGGGTTTTCTGGCTTTCTAAGGTGCATATATACTCAGCAACTCTACGATGGACTTATATTGCACTTCTTTTCCTGTATTCCACTATTGATTTTGGCTCTTAGTTTTGTCTTTATAGCCTGCAAATGAATTTCAGTTGATCAACAAACACATATGAAAAAAATCCAAAAGGAGCTTTAAAATATACAAGTATGTGCTATAGGGCTTTCATATTTCTTCTTAGATTGCTGGAATAAATCTCTGGAGATTTTGCTTTGACAACCAGGAGGACTGATTACATAGACCTCATATTAAAATTGTGTGGTGTTGGGCTCTGCATCTTAGCAGATAAGGTATGACAGCCGATTAGAGGCCATTTTCATAATGAATAGCTTGCTGCTTGGGAATAAAGAATTGCATTTCTTAACCCCTTTGAAAGTTTACAATGTATGCCAATTAAATATTTGACTCATATAATTAGCTAACCATGGAAAACTAACAAATTGAGTTTTGTTTTTTCAATGAAATTTTTGTGTGTGGAGGCACTTATGGTTTGGCATTTTTTCTTGTCATGTCAAGGATTTTGGTTTCAACATCTTCCTTGGCCATACCACATAGAAATGAGGGGAGAGTACATAATCTCTGATGTTTCATAGAGAAAGCTGATCCTTCTCTGACTTAGATACACTGGTTTCCTAGTAACTGCTCTTTTGCTTTGCTACTTTGAGATAGAATTCCAACCTTGTTGCCTAGTGACTGTGTTGATCTGGACTCCCTGCCAATGAATGCCTGGATTCTGATGCCAACCACCTGCCTTCCAACACCTTCGTCAATTACCTCTTATTTAAGAACTTGTAAATTACATACTCTGCCCATGTGTTATGTCTCCCTTACCTCCTGAACATTTCCTATGAATGGATGTTCTAGTTTGGCACCTACTCATGTCCCTGTCGGTCTGTCCTTTGAATAACCCAGTCCAGGTATTTTTCTCAGGGGCTTGTGCCTGTTCTTTGCTTGACCATTTATGTCTTACTTGACTCCTAGTTCTGAACTTCTCCAGTCTGGTTAATCCTATCACCAGCTAAACCACATTAGGTCTCTGGAGAAGACACAGAAATGAACAAGTGGGGGAGTGGGTGGATTACAGAATCTCAAGGCTGACTGCCCCTTTGAAATGTTTCACCTTGAAGCACTGGTTACTTCATCCGGAAAGCTGAAACCTAGAACCACATTGGCATCGCCATCTTTGTTCTGTTATATTCACTTGTCTCGAACAGAAGGAGAATCCTTCAGGTTATCACCTAAGCTCAGTGAGCTAATGAAAATATCTTGTTTTAGCAGACATTTTCTATTAATTACTTTTATCCTTTCCCAACCCCTTCTTTTCTTGATGCAGACAAGCCACCAGACTCCCGATCAGAAGGTTTGTGTTAATGTGAGCTGACAAAGGGAATGGCTTCGTCTGCGAAGAGCTCCACCAGGAGGCTTTCTGAACCACTCCCAACCTCTGCGCTTCTCTTCTCCCCCTTCATTACTGGCACAGACTGTGTCATCCAGAGTATCCTTGGCATAGAATTTAGAGCATAATCAGCTCCGATAGGCAGGACGAGGAAGGTGTCTGTTCCACAGCCACTCATTAGAGTAATATATGGTTGTATCCAAAGAAAGTCCCCAAAATCCTGGAGTGGAGGCAAAACCTAGCAGCTCTGATTCTGGTCGGATATTCAGAGGCTTTATGGCCTTTAGATACAAAGAGCATTTAGCGTTACCAGCTGACACTGATGTATGAAACAGTTTTGTTTTATTCAGGAATGCACAAAGAGGTGAAAAGGTTAATTCCAACCTTCAATTTTGGCAAAAAACTTTTCCCTTGTTGGGAAAAGTTACTGACTTATTGACACGATCTCGATCAGAGCCCTACAGGATTTAGGTCATAGGAAGTATAATGGCCCAAATCATGGGGGAGGGGTGTAGTGTGTATGTGTGTGTGTGTGTGTGTTTGTGCACATGGTCACTTTACTTCCCAAGTTGTCACACAGCGCTGGGGTTTGTATGGCCTATGAATGCCAGCTTCATAGAAATCTCTTCTCCTGAAAACTTCCCCTTTAATTAACCTATTGCCCCCACCCCCATAGTCAACATGTGTCTTTTTTTTTTTTTAAGATTTTATTTATTCATTTGAGAGAGAGAGAGAGAGAGCATGTACAAGCAGGGGGAGAGGCAGAGGGAGGAGGAGAGGCAGAGGGAGAGGGAGAAGCAGACTCCCTGCGGAGTTGGGAGCCAGACGTGAGGCTCTATCCCAGGACCTGGAGATTGTGACCTGAGCCCAAGGCAGACGCTTAACCATCTGAGCCACCCAGGCGCCCCTCAGTGTATGTCTTTAATTAGTGTCTCCAAAGACTATTATGTCTATTTTTTTTTTTTTTTTTTAGCTATTTCACCATAACGACAGGAGTTTCTTATTTTCATGAGAGTAATACAGTTGAAAATTATAAAACACAGAAAAAAGCTCCTGAGTGTTTTTCACCTTAGCCTGAGCACAGCACCTGGGTTTCTGTTCTCTCTGTGTCCCGGGCCACACCCCATCCCTTATGGACCCACACCTCCAGCAAGGTCGTGTGACTCACTGACTGAGCTCCTGGATGGTTCTTACGATCAGACAAGATGAAGAAACCTTGGGAGAGAGGATTGTTTGTGGTGCTTTGTGGACCCTCTCTGGAAGCTCTGGAGAGATCTGGAAAACTTGATGGTTGATTCTGACACCAACACACATAGATCTGGTGATTACTTGGGTCTGAGCTCTAGTGACACAATAACAGAGGTATGATGCCCCAATTCCTACATCAGGTATTACTGAAAATAAAATGGTGATTTTAGATGAAAATACAGGTGGGAAGTTTCTCTCAGAAAAGTCCAGTTATGCTTGTTATGACAAAGGTGGTCATTGGGGAAAAGCACAATGTTTCTGAAGGGCATCAGTGGTAGACCCCATGTAAAATGCTAATAATGCTTCCAAATTGTTGTCAGGGACCAGGGTGAACAGAACACACTAGAAGTCTCAGGGAGAATACATAGGACACCATTTCATCTGCTTAGCGGGTGGCAGGAATGCAGAACCATTCCTCCTAAATTATTTCCTCACTTCTGTTTGCCTATTTTCTTCGATCAGGTTGTGAACTTCCGACCTCCTACCCCACACACATGCACCACCTTCATGTCAGGGGAAATCTAAAAGTAAGGAGTAAAACAATGAAAACAATGTTAGTTGCCAAATCAAAGGTAAATTGTCCAAAGGCAAAGGCGGCAATGAGGATGCCTTGTTCCTGGATAAATCAGCAGTGATTTTAACAGGATTCTCCATTAGGTTGAAGTTACAAGGTCTCCAATACCAGACCGTTGAAACCAACAAATCATTCCATGGGATACAACTGAATGGTCCCTCTCCCTGCCTCAGGATGCTGGTTAAGTATCAGCACAGCAGGAGGAAGGCTCTGGGGGTTTGCGGTCAGAGAGTTGATTTGAATTTCTGTCCCTGCCATATTAACTATCTTGTCAAACTGCTTAACCTCTTCAAACCACACTTTCTTCATCTGTAACTTTGACTTGTCATAAGTATTAGATAAAATAGTGCCAGGCCATTAATTTAGTGGCTGGCACATGGGAAAAACTCAATAAATGTTAGGTCTGAATAGGACCGGCTATGTAATTTGCAGGGTCCAGTAAAAAATGAAAATGTAGGGCCTTTCCCAACATTATTAAGAATTTCAAAACATAGACGAACCATGAGAGACGATGGACTCTGAAAAACAAACAGGGTTCTAGAGGGGAGGGGGGTGGAGGATGGGTTAGCCTGGTGGTGGGTACTGAGGAGGGCACGTTCTGCATGGAGCACTGGGTGTTATGCACAAACAATGAATCATGGAACACTTCATCTAAAACTAATGATGTAATGTATGGGGATTAACATAAGAATAA